>NC_092136.1:128709196-129009196 GCF_043159975.1 Macaca nemestrina | reverse complement strand
GTCTTTTCAAGCCAGTAGAGGTATGTGGAAAGATCATTATTAGCAAGACACATCCATCAAATCCCTTCTTACCACTTGCTCCACCAGGACTCTGGGAAAAAGAAGCAGGAGGCACAGCCCCTGCATCTGGGGCATATAACTCAACCCAGACATGGGGGCTTGGACAGGTCTTTAAAGGGCAGACATGTGACGAAGGAGAGCAGGGAGCAACTGACTCATAGGCAGACCACAAAATACGATGCTGACACCAAACCCGCTGCTTTTCACCTCCACCCAGGTCCTCATTACCTCATTCTGGAGCTATTTGAACAGGCTCATCTCTGGTGTCTCCACCTTCCACAGCGCCCTTCCTCGGTCCACCCCGAGGACCCCTTATGCTCCTGCTCAGGGACTCCCTCTGCTTCCAAGAGTGTTTCTCAACCTTTTGGTTAAAAGCATTCGGAGCCTCCCACGTCAGAGAAATTGAACTCTTATGATCATGATAGAAATTGTACTTTTGGTTGTGAAAATAACCAAAAGCTACTTATAACTCAGGACATCTTTTGTGTTACGTCATATCTTACTAATCCAAGCAGCATCTACATCATTCTAAATAATACCTATTGAAGTGGGACAGTATTTGTTCTGCCCAAAGACAATAATTGTTGCATATTAGGATTTAAGTAATTCTCTTTCTTTTGTCCCATCTTCTGCTGGCAGGTCTACTATTCTCAGCACAAGGTTGAAATTTGTCACAATTTAGCCACCATCTACCTTCCTGACTGGAACCCCCTTGACTCCCTTTTATGAGTTGCTTATCCCATTAGGTTCACCCACCATTCCTAAAGCTTGTTTCTCCATTTCCATTCCTCCATTTTGCTCACAATGTTGATGCTCACAGAGCCTCTTTTTGCCACTAGCTCCCCGCAGTTTTTATCTACCCCAAATGCTCCTGATAATTTAAATGCAGTCCACCATCAGAATAATCAGCAGGCATTTGTTAAAAACATAGATTCTCTGGGTTCTTGGGATCTCCCGCTTCCTTAGTTGGAAGGATATGGCCCATGAATCTGTATTTTGATTTGTTATATATTATAATTATTTATATAAAAATATATCTTTATATATTAATTACATATACATATTATATAAATGATACTTTGATATTTTAAAATATACACACTATATAAATTATGTAACACATACAAATGATATATAATATAATTTATATAAAATATATAGTGTAAAACACTATACAAATTGTAATAACTATTTCCATTTCTGTTTTCAGTATTTTCTTGCATTCTTTATGGCTGGCTGAGTCTTTAATAGCCAACTTTTTTTCCATGCAAAAGGAAGTTCACTAAAGAGAAGTAAGGGTGAAGACCGTAATGATAAAATCTTCCCTTAAATAAAAGAAGCCCTCTGGATCTTTAGGTGGTGAAAGATGATCTTTCGATTTGTGAGACCCCTGACATTTTGTAATTACAGGTTAATATAAAGACTGCTATATTTAGGTAGGTTCCACTCATAAAGATAATAGTAATATAACGGCTAAAGATTCAGCAAAGGCTGGCAATTAGCAAATATATTCACTGTGCTTTAGTTTATACTTTCATTCCCAAAGGCAATTAATCACTTAAGTAAATATTTTAGCCTAATTATAGATAATAATAAACAAAAGTGTACTCACATTTTCTCAAGTTTGTCTGCATTCGAAGAGCTCACCAAACATTTGTTGTTGCCTCTAATCACAGTGAGAGCCTAACTTAGGTAACTAATTGACCTTATGAATAGAAGATCTTAAGAATAAAAGAAACAAATTTAATAAAGTTGCAGGATACAAAATTAATGCAAAGAAGCCAGTAGAGTTTCCATACACTAACAATAAACTATCTGACAAAGAAATCAAGAAAACAATTCCATTTACAATAGCATCCAAAAAAAACCCAAATTACTTGGGAATAAGTTTATGGACGTGAAAGATATGTACACTGAAAATATAAAACATTAATTTAAAAAAATGGAAGAAGACAAAAATACTCGGAAAGATGTCCCATGATCATGGATTAGAAGAATATTATAAAAATATCCATACTACCCAAAGCTATCTACATATTCATGCAATCCCTATCAAAATTCCAATGACATTTTATATAGAAATTTTAAAATCCTAAAATTCATATGGAATGACAAAATACCTCAAATAGCCAAAATAATCTTGAGCAAAAAGAACAAAGCTGGAAGCATCATACAGTGTGATTTCACAATATACTACAGAAATACAATAATCAAAACAGTATGGTACTGACATAAAAAGAGGCATCTACACTAATGGAATAGATCAGAGAGCTTATAAATAAATCCACATGTTTATGGTCAATTGATCTTTGACAAAGTCACCAAAGAACACACAATGGGAAAAAGACAATTTCCTCAATAAGTTGTGTAGGAAAACTGCATATCCACGTGCAGAAAAAGGATATTGAACCCTTTCTCACAGCACATAAAAAATAAGATGGATTAAAGCCTTAAATATAAGACCTGAAACTGCAAAACTACTAGAAGAAAACATAGGGGAAAAGCTCCTTGACATTGGTTTGAGCTATGATTTTTTTGGATATAACCCCAAAAGCACAGACAACAAAAGCAAAAATAGATAAATGGGACTGTATGAAACTTAAAACTTGTACACAGCAAAGGAAACAACAGAGTGAGCAGACAACTTATAGAATGGTAAAAAAATATTGGCAAACCATACAGCTGATAAGAGGTTAATACCCAAAATATATAAGGAACTCAAACAACGCAATACCAACAAAATAAATAATACAATTAAGTAATGGGCAAAGGAACTGAAAAGACATTTTTCTAAAGAAGACATACAAATGGCCAACAGGCATATGAAAAAATCACAATCATCAGGGAAAGGCAGATTAAACCACAATAAAATACCTGTTAAAATGTCTATTATCAAAAAGATGAAAGATAAGTATTGGTGAGGATGGGGCAAAAAGGGAACCCTTGCACACTGTTGGTGGGAATGCAAATTAATACAGCAATTATGGAACATAGCATGGTGGTGCCTCAAAAACTTAAAAATAGAATTGCCATATGACCCAGTAATCCCACTTTTGGGTATAGATATCCAAAGGAAATGCAATCACTATGTCAAAGAGATATCTGAACTCCCGTGTTCATTGAAGCATTGTTCACAACAGCCAAGATATGGAATCAACCTAAGTGTCTACTGAAGGATAAATGGCTAAACAATATGTGGTATGTATGTATACAATGAAATACAATTCAACTTTTAAAAAGAAAGAAATTCTGTAATTTACAACATGAATGAACTTGGAGGCTATTTTTGCTACATGAAATAAGCCAGGCACAGAGACACATGTAATGCACTTTCTCATTTATATGTGGGATCTAAAAAGTTGAACACACAGAAGTAGAGGGCAGAATGGTGTTTGCTAAGGGCGGGGAGGTGGGAGCAGGGAGATGAAGAGATGTTGGTCAAAGGTACAAAGTGTCAGTTAGACAGGATGAATATGTTCTGGAGATCTATTGTACAATATGCTGACTATGATTAATAATAATTGAAATATTTGAAAATTGCTAACAGAGTAGATCTTAAATGTTCTCACCACAAAAAATGCTAAAGTATGTGAGGTGTGTGAGGTGATGGATATGTTAATTAGCTTGACTTAATTATTTCACGATGTATGTATAAATATATATATCTTAAACATCAAGTTCTTCACCTAAATAAATACAATTTTTACTTATCAATTATACCTTAATAAAGCTGAGGGAAAATAAAGTAAAACCATAGTGCAGTAAAAGCTCCATTAAAAAAAGAAGATGCTGGGTGCGGTGGCTCATGCGTGTAATCCAAGCACTCTGAGAGGCCGAGGTGGGAGGGTTGCTTGAGCCCAGAGGTTCCACATGGCGAGACCCTGAGCAACGTGGTAAGACCCTGGTTTCTGCAAAGCATAAACAAAATTAGTCAGGCATGGAGGTGTACTCCTATAGTCCCAGCTACTCAGGAGGCTGAGGTGGGAGGACAGATTCAGCCAAGGAGGTCAAGGCTGCAGTGAGCCATTTCTTGCCACTGCACTCCAACTTGGGCAGCAGACCAACACCCTGCATTTAAAAAAAAAAAAAAGTAAACAGGATCAATATCTATGAACATGTTAATTATCTTTTCTCCATGTGGCTATTACTTGACTTTCAGTCTTCTCTGATAATGAAGCCAGAAGGGACCTCAAAGATAATTTAATCTAACTTTCTACCCAATCCAAGATGGATACCAAATGGACAGTTGTTGGGTCCTGAGAAGTTTCAGTGACAGCGTGCTCTCATTTTCAGATAGCTATAATTGTTAAGAAAGCATCCTTGATGTGGCAGAGACTGGCTAACTGCTCAGCAAGCCTATTTCCCCTTCCTGCGAACACAGCTAGATGACATTTCCCATGTTTCCATCAATTAGATGTGGCATGTGAGTAAGTTCTAGAATGTATCACACTTGTAGGCATGGACACTAAGCTCCCATGGACACATTTCCTCCACTGCATCCTCTGCTCTTACCTGCCAGCTGTATGCAGAGCATTCAGAGAGGATTAGAATGGCAGAGCTTGGAAGAAAACCACATAGAAGAACTGCCTGACTAGGAATATGCAGAATGGACTGTTACAGGAGCAAGATATAGATTTCACTGTGTTAAGGGACAGGAATTTGAAGGTTGTCTCTTGGAGCAGTCAGTGTGCTTTGATGTGCACAAAACTTGGTGCCTTGAAATAAGAGTACCACCATCTCAAAAACAACAAAAAAGGACTAAAATATGTGACATTGGCTTAGCAGTAAGATGATGGGCAGAAAACCTATTGCTGGGAAAGGTATTTGCAATGGCAAAATATTTGGTAAAAATATTGCCTACAATAATGTGGGAGGCAGGCCCCATGGACACTGAGTGTGTAACTTTAGGGCAAGGGTTAGAAATAATTCTAGTATTCTAGTGTCAGTGTGTATTGGCTACTATTGGCTGCACTGGGTACATATACAAGAAGGAGATGAGCTCAGAAAAAAAAAAAGGCCTTTCAGTAAAGATGAGATTAGGAGTGTGTCCTTCCCACCCAAACCTATTAGCTTGGCTAGCTTCAAAGGAACAATAAGCTTGGTGAGGAAGCAAAGAAACATATCAAGTTTGAGAATTATGCCTGGGAAAGAAATTAAGGTATAGTTACTTGTACATGGAACTAACTGGAAGCAAACAGATCAGAATCCCAGTAAAATTTTAAGACTGTTGTATCACCAAAAAAAACCCCACAACCCCATACTAAAACATATATTTTTTTTTATTTATTTATTTATTTATTTATTTATTTATTTATTTTTGAGATGGAGTCTCGCTCTGTGGCCCAGGCTGGAGTGCAGTGGTGCGATCTCAGCTCACTGCAAGTTCTGCCTCCAGGGTTCACACCATTCTCCTGCCTCAGCCTGCCGAGTAGCTGGGACTACAGGCACCCGCCACCATACCTGGCTAATTTTTTCTATTTGTAGTAGAGGCAGGGTTTCACCGTGTTAGCCAGGATGGTCTCAACCTTCTGACTTCATGATCTGCCTGCCTCGGCCTCCCAAAGTGCTGGGATTACAGGTGTGAGCCACCACACCTGGCCCCAAAACATTTTTAACTGTTCAAACATCAAAATAATCCTTGGGCCCCAAAACTTACATAAGCATGGATTAGCTACTAAGGTTGTTTTGGCCCCCAAAGAGGCATACTCCAAAATGCTCACTTCAGATACAGTCAAATGGAGATGGAAGAACTTTACAGTGAGTGGGATTCAAGGACTATAGAGAACAATGGACAAGAGGGTCTCTCCCAAAGTAGAATCAAGGTCTAATCAAAGAACTTTTATCTCACCCTCTTCCCCTGCCTGAATAGGGGGATTTCGTAATGCCTGCCCAATATGCTTTTACAAATATTACAGACCAATGATTGCTATGTGTCCCCTGTTCTTCTCTTTGTAAATAGGATGACCTACTGAGGTTATCCAGCCACTGCTCCATCACAGTCTGTTAGGTGTGTGTGTGTGCATGTTGGGGTGTTGCGAGTGGGCAGACAGCTTGTCTTTTTAGTTCATAGGTTTTCACACCCCGGGAGGCATCAACCAAATCTGACAGAGAGGTCTATGCAATACTCAGAAACACTGGATTTGAGCTAGACATGATCTAGTAAGTCTGGGTTAGACTTGTGGCTATTTTCCTTGAAAAAAGGGAAGTGTATTCTATGTGTGGGAAGAAGAATAAAACAGTATTTGGTGTCTGTAAGGACAGTTCATGGTAGAGATTGGGTAGAAACAGAATGAATAGATTTCCTCTTATTCCTTGGCACACAGCTAAACTACATTTTGCAATCTCCCTTGCAACTGGAGTTGGCTTCACAATTGTGTTCTAGCCCATAGAATGTGGTTAGAACTGATATACATCACTTCCAAGCCTTGTCCATTAAACTTGTTATCCTCCACAGTTACACTTCTTCCTGGAGGACTCTGGAGCCCTTGGGGATACAGCCTACTAAAGGGAAGGAGTCTGGGTCCCTGCAACTCCACGGGAGGAGAGTTGCAGTAGCAGCCTAGCCAGGAATACCCCACTGAACTATTGCCATAACAAGAAATAAAACATATATTTATCAGGATACTGAAATTAAAAGGTTTATTATGCAAATTGACCTACCCTAATTCACTTCTTCACAACAAATTCACTAATTCCCGAGCATCCATTTCCCTTTCACATATCAAGCCTAGATTTGCTCTCTAGAAATACACAGAAAACGTTCAGATTTTTTTTTAACCTGACAGCTGTTCAGACATTGGAAGACAACTGTCATGCTCCCACCCACTGTCTTTCCTTTTTCAAGCTAAATATCCTAAATTTCCTCATCATATATTTCATTCATATATTTTAAAACTGCCATCTTTCTATGAATATGGATGGGGAGGGGACAGGTTCCTTGGGACTGGCTAGAATTTTTCAAAATGGAAATTGTGGTTAGGTAAAATGTCTTGACAGATCACTTTCTGATTTGACGTCCTCCATTTCCATTTGGAAAAAGACCCATGGGTTGATTGACACCCTCACAGCAAAATCAAAGCAAAAATGGATTCACTGGGCAAAACAGTATACAGGTTTTGGACAAATAGAATTATGTTAATTCTCTAAGATGTTCTGCAGAAGCTTGAGTCAATTCGTTGGCAACTATGTCAGGTCAACCAGCCAGCCAATACACATAGTTCCTAGGTTATTCAATGCTCTGTATAATCAAGAAACTGTAGTATGTAAATGCGAAGAGCAAAGTCTTTGATGTCAGGAAGACGAGAGTGATTAGTTTTCTTTCAAAATTCCTTCTACACTTCTTTCATATCAATAGAGTTTTTGAGTGTGTAACCTTTCAATGACCACCCTTCCCAACCTCCCTTGCAGCTAGTTATGGCAATATGACTAAGCTCACACCAGTCAAATGTAAGTGGAAGTAATGTGCACAACTTCTTTGACACTTAGAAGAAATTTACCTTCCATTGACTTTCTTTCCTTTCCCTGGTCTCAGGCCTTTATAAAATTTCAGTACTGTATTTCTGCATTGTGATGGTCCAGAGTAGAGGCCCTAGGAATGAGAGGCAGAACAGACAAGACTGAAAACAGTCCAACTATCCACTAGCAAGAGAATGGATAGAAGATAATAGTATATTCACATGTAGCAGTGAAAATAATTAAATTACAGTTAAGCACTACTAAATGTTTACATCTTAGAAAAAATATGTTGAATGAAAAGGCAAGTCCCTTTTCATTTGGCCTATAAAGAGTATGATATAATTTTAATAAAGCTCAAATAAAGCAAAATTTAATTATATGCTTAGGAATATACATTTATGTATTTTTTGAAGAAAAGGAATGATAAGACTCAGGATAGTAATCTCTGGAAGAGGGAAGGGAGGAAGAAGAGAAATTGGAATGGGGAGGAACACATAGTGGACACAATCTACTTAGGCTACATGGTGAATTCATTGATGTTTATTATATTTTATAGTTTACATGTTACATTTTATATTTTATGCACATAACTTGGTTAGTAATAATACTTGGTTAAGAACACACTATCATCATTGGTCCACACAATTCACTATTTAAGAAAGAAAAGGAGGTCTTGTGTCAAGGTACACATCGCAGTGAAAGAGAGACTCTAGGGCCCAGACGTGGATAAAATTAGATCAATTTAACAGAGCTCAGATAAAGGGAAGAGGGAAAGAAGCAAATGCATAAAAAATATGACAAAAATGTGAGAAATACCTTGAAATATATTTGTAATCATAATAAATGTAAAAGGGTTAAATTTCTATTAATGGACAAATTTCCTATTTGCCTATTTGCCTAAATTTCCATATATGCCTATTATGCCTGTATATATATATATATATATATATATATATATATATATATATATATACTTTTTAACAAACCCACCTGAACCGTAAGGCCAGAGGAAGACTAAATTTAAAGCTGGCTGAAAAATATATGCTCATTTAAATGTAGATTTATGTCAGTTTGGATTTTAACAATTATACATATAAATATATAAGAATATATAATTTCAAAAATCCAAATATGTATTTTTATGTACTTACATATTATATGCATTTATATTCTTGTATATATATTATATATATATGAACACATCAGAATCATAAAGATACAAACATTAAAATTAACATTTGGCTGAAAATATTAGGTAAATACTAAAATAGACTTGTATAAATATGTCACTATAGTAATATATATTTACAAATATGTATTGCAAAAAATGGACTTTCCATAAAAAAAAATAAGGGATGAAAGAGGTAAGGCCTTAAGAATGAAAAAGCAACTGTTCAGAAATAAAGGTTAACAATTCTGAGCTACTACGAGTTTAACAACATATGTATATTAGTTTTCTAGGGCTTCCATAACAAAATGTTACAGACTGGGAGGCTTAAACAACAGGAACTTATTTTCTCACAGTTCTTGAAGTTAGAAGTCTGAGATGAAGGTACCAGCAGGTTTGGTTTCCTTTGAGACCTCTCCCCTTGGCTTGTAGATGGCTCTTTTTCCCTGTGTATTCACATGGTCTTCCCTCTCTGTGTGTGTCTGCATCCCAATTTCCTCTTCTTAAGAACACAACAGTCATATTAAGACTCACCCTAATGATCTTATTTTATTTACCTAGTATCTATTTTTCAGCCAAATGTAATTAACCTTATTTTAAGTTAATTGCCTCTTTAAAGGCCCTATTTCCAATACAGTCACATTCTGAGGGTACTGGGGATTAGGATTTCAACTTATGAATTTGGGGAGAACACAATTTGGCTCATCACAATGTGTTTCAAAGGGTTAATAGAGATATTCCCAGACACAGTGGGAGATTTTAACATAGCTGTACTCAGATCAAGTAGAAAAAGATTTTTACAACTTGAGAAGTTTAGGATAACACAATTAACAAGTTAGACATGTAAGAGATAGCATCTAATAATTAGACAAATACCTTCTTATTAATTACACATAAAATATTTCTAAAAATTGACCACCCTTATACTATAGAGCAAATATCAACAAATATCCAAAGAATTGATGTCATGAAAATCTTAATCTGATCAGTATTTCTGAAAGTTTAAAATAACATAACTGGAAGTATTTGTTTAATATTTAAAACGTACTTCTGAATCATTCATGTCAAAGGTGAAAGATTGAAACTATGAAATATTTAAAACTAATAAAAACTAGCATATTTTAAAACTTATAGGATGCTGATAAAGCAGTACTTAGAAGAAAATTCATAGCCTAACATGTATATATTTAAGTGAAAGATATTCTAGACACTAAAAAGCTAAATAGACAAAAAGTTAGAAATGGTGCAAAGGATGCTGCACACACATAGGCATATACAGGAGAGAAAAAAAGAAAGGTCAGAGGAGAAATTGATACTATAAAAATTTAAATATATAAGCAATATCAGTATTTAAATGTAAAAAAACTACAAATAAAATAAACATTTAAAAAATGTTAGGAATACGTTGTGGAAACTTTAAACCAACAAATTAAAAAGAAAATCTTAGCCAAATTGGAAAATTCCCTAGGGAAATAGGATGATAAAAACTATCTCAAGAAAAGACAGAATTGTAAACTACAGGGATTGTAAACTAGTTCAACCATTATGGAAAACAGTATGGCGATTCCTCAAAGATCTAGAACTAGATGTACCATATGACCCATATATACCCAAAGGATTATAAATCATGCTGCTATAAAGACACATGCACACGTATGTTTATTGCGGCACTATTCACAATAGCAAAGACTTGGAATCAACCCAAATGTCCATCAGTGACAGACTGGATTAAGAAAATGTGGCACATATACACCATGGAATACTATGCAGCCATAAAAAAGGATGAGTTTGTGTCCTTTGTAGGGACATGGATACAGCTGGAAACCATCATTCTCAGCAAACTATCACAAGAACAGAAAACCAAACACCACATGTTCTCACTCATAGGTGGGAACTGAACAATGAGATCACTTGGACTTGGGAAGGGGAACATCACATACCGGGGCCTATCATGGGGAGAGGGTAGGGGTGAGAGGGGAGGGATTGCATTGGGAGTTATACCTGAGGTAAATGACGAGTTGATGGGTGCTGACGAGTTGATGGGTGCAGCACACCAACATGGCACAAGTATACATATGTAACAAACCTGCATGTTATGCACATGTACCCTAGAACTTAAAGTATAATAATAATAAATTAAAAAAAGATTAAAAAAAAAAGACAGAGAATATGAATCAACCTATGGTTGTCAAAATTAATTCAGTGATTAGATTTTATGCACAAAAGTTTTCCAAATATGCAAGAAATAATCTCTATCTTACATAAAAATTTCTGGAGAGGAGAAAAAGTGGGAAGGAGATATAACTGTTTTTTGAAGTTAATATAACCTTGATTCCAAAAAACAGCAATAATTCAAAAAGATACGTAAGCTCGGCTGGGTGCTGTGGCTCAGGCCTGAAATCCCAACACTTTGGGAGCCTGAGGCAGGCAGACCACTTGAGGCCAGGAGTTAGAGACCAGCATGGCCAACATGATAAAACCCCATCCCCACTAAAAATACAAAACATTAGCTGGGTGTAGTAGTGCACACCTGTAATCCCAGCTATTCGGGAAGCTGAGGCAGGGAAATCACTTGAACCAGGTCAGGTGGTGACCAGCCTGGGTGAGAGAGTAAGACTCTGTCTCAAAAAAAAAAAAAAAGATATGTAAGCTCATGTTACTCATAACGTGTCACTCATAAATACAAAATTCTAAATAAAATGTTATCAAATCAAATCCATCAATGTATGTGAAAATAAATCATATCGAGTAGGTTAATTTCTGTAATGCAATAATGGTTTAATATTAGAAAATCTTAACAGATGAAAGGAGAAAAGTCATAAAGTCATATGATCACACTTAGAAGTATTTGATAAAATACAGCATCCATGCATGGTTCCAAAAAACGATAAATTCTTAACAAATAAGAATAGAACACAACCTTTCAATCTGCTAAAGCACATATGCCAAAAACCTACAAACACCCGCTTACTTAATGCTAAATAGTTAGAAATATTCTCTTTAAAGTCAGGAATAAAGCAATAATTCCTGATATCATGACTTTAATACCACATTCCACTGAGATCTTATCCTTTTCACTAACACAAAAGAAGGAAAGAAAGGAGGGAGGGAGGAAATTGGAAAGCATAAAACAAAATTGTCATTGTTCACAGAGGATATAATTGTTCACCCAAACTGCCTGAGAGTATCTGCAATTCTGATAAGACAACTTAACAAAGTTGTATATAAAGTCAATACACAAAACTCATCAGTGTTCTAATAGGCCAACAACTTTAAAATGGAAAATATAATTTTTAAAAAGAAGTTTTAAAAAATATCAACAATAACTATAAGGTACTTAGGAATAATTCTAAGTGATATGCAAGGCATTTGGGGAGAAAATATTTTTGAGTTATTAAAAGAAACTTAAAGAATTTAAAGAACTTAAAAAGAAGCCTATATTCCCCCAAATTAATATACAAATTTAATGTAATTTCAGTCAAATTACCAACAGGGTTTTTTTCCCCCACATAACTTGTTCAGCTAATCTAAATTTCATATTTAAAAATATCTAAAACAATTATGTAGATGAAGAGGCATGAAGAAGAATTAATCTCACCAGACAGACTCACTAGAAAAGCAGATAATAAAATAAGCATGGTATTTATTCACCAGAATAGGCGAAAGACAAATGAAGTGAACAGAGAGCCCACCCACAGCCCTAAATATATATAGAAGCTTGGTATGTGACAGAGGTGTCATTCCAAATCTGTAGAAAATGGATTGGGTATTTAACGAATGATACCTATCCACATGGCAGAGAAAATGTATCCCTACCTCACACGATACACAAAAGTACACACGATACAAAAAGTACACACGATACAAAAATTCCGAGAGACTAATTTTTTCAAAGGAAACAAAATTTATAGAAGATATAGAGAACTTTAAAAACTCAAAGTGAAAAAGGAAGGCCACACACTGGAAAAAAGATTTTTGCAACATATTGTAACTAAAATAAAGTATTCATTCAACATTTCCAGGCCCCAAGATAGGCTCTTGGAAAACAAAGATGAATGTTAAAAATCACTCCTACTCGTTCGAGACTAGCCTGGCCAGCATGGTGAAACCCCATCTCTCCTAAAAACACAAAAAATTAGCCGGGTATGGTGGTGTGTGCCTGTAGTCCCAGCTACTGGGGAGGCTGAGGCAGGAGAATGAACAATGAATAAATAAATGGGACATTCATTCTAAGTCCAGTCATGGTAGGGCAGAAAGAAGCCTGGGGCAGAGTGACAGTCACAACACACACCAGAATGTTGGTCCTGCTTTCACCAATCACCTGCCTACAATTGTGCCTGATATGTTCTGAACTATTTTGGGGCCTCAGATTCCTCTTTTGTAAACTGAGGGGGTTGGGCCCACTAATCTCTTAGCTCCCTTCCAGCTATAACAGTTTGTTTTTCTGTAACTAGGAATCAGAATGACATGGATGGAATAAATGAGGCTCAGATATGAACCTTCTAGAAAGGTGAAGAAATTAGAAGCGGGAGGAAGAAGAGGCATAACATGTACATATGTTGATAAATGTTTGATTCAGTTCCTACAGAAAGTGAGGGAATGCTGAGGCAAGAGAAAGACGTGGTATGAGCCAAAGGGAGATGGCTTTCAAAGTAGACCTATACAGGAATTTGAGATTTTGCAAAAAGGAGGTGATAGCAGTCACGTAGAAGATGGAGAAAGAGTTAAAATGAGGAGACTATATGGAAGAAAAGCCAGGTGTTTTTGGAAGCCTGCTTGGTGAGAGAGAGTGAGTGAGGCAGCAGCAAAGACAGAATTCCCTGATGGTGTTTGTTGTGGAAACAGCAAAGCTTGAAAAGAGGAACCAAAAGGTTCCTCCCTTCACTCCGCGACTGACTGTGTATGTACCGTAAGTGAATAGCAGGCCGCAAGCGTCGTGTGTCCTGCACCTGCACTGGCTGCCCTCCTTGGGGTTGTCCTTTCCGACTAACGGCTAGAAGAGCACTACAGATGTTACAGAGGTAACCAGGTACAGCCAGGTTCCGATGACCCTGGGCTCACTGTAAGTGTCGTTACTGCTTATGGGTTATACACTAATAGAAAAGAATAGGATAACCCTAACGCTCTGAAGTCAAGAGAAAAATAATACTCAGAAGAAGTTGACTGCGCACAGCTCTTGAGGAAACATATCCAGGAAAGTAAGGCACTCTTTATCTCCCTGGCCTCAGTTTCCACGTCTGTCAAAATGAAGAAGTCCAATGAAACGATCTTCTGCAGTTTCTTTCTGTCCTAATGTTGGGTGAGAACTGGAGGTCACTATAACTACAATACACAGTAAAAAGGGGCAGTTGGTCACTTTCAAAGTTGGCCTCTAGAGACCCAATCTCGGGGTAGACTCGGTACAGGAAGGACTTCAGAAACTGAACCAGGTACTGTCGTCGGCTTAGAGACCACCTTCATGAGGCCCTCATAAAGTTTCGTGGTGTGTCTTTTCACCTGGTTTGTTCAGAACTGAAAGAAAAGGGATAGAATTATAAGGACTATTGAAGAGCCATAGAAATGAACACAGTTGCAGGAGGAGAAATGAGGCCATTTCAATGTTGAAGTTTACATTTCTTAGGAGTTTACTGAGAGCCATTTCACTATTTCCTTCCTCCCACCCCCCTGTGGAATTCTTTTCAAATTATACCACGATAGTCTCAGGCTTAAGGCAGATTTGAAATGGAGATCAAATGAAACAGCAAAGCAGAAAGGAAAAATCAGAACCCTATGTATTAAAATAAAAAATTCAAATTACAACCCCAAACCAATGGGAGACTAGTAGAGAGCTGGAAGGGTTCACGTGTAGAGAACTGGAAAATTGAGATTCCATTGGCCTGGAGATGATCCTTACACCTTAGGATTGCAACTGGCTTGGCCTAAGCCTCCCTCCCTGATTATTCTGAAGGGATTTTCTGCAGCTCCAGGTTGAGGAGGCTTTTCAGTTTTCTATGAACCTAAAGCACTGATTAGTCTGTCACCCTGTCCAGGATGAAAGCTCTGCAGGGCAGGGATCATGTCTGCCTCACTCACTCTTGTGTGCTCTAAACAGCAGCTCAATAATATATATCAAATGATTGAAGGCAGGAAGAAATGACTGTCCTCAACTTCAGACAGGCTCCAAAATAACTGAGGAGCATGGTAAAAGCAGGTGTAACAGCCAGTTACCCCCGCTGTCCAGATTAAAATTGTTGGAGGAGGAGGCTTACATGTCTGTGTTTTGTTTTTATTTTTATTTTTTATTATACTTTAAGTTCTGGGATACATATACAGAACATGCAGGTTTGTTATATAGGTATACACATGCCATGGCAGTTTGCTGCACCCATGGACCTGTCATCTACATTAGGTATTTCTCCTAATGCTATCCCTCCCCTAGGCCCCCACCCCCCGACCAGCCCCATTGTGTGATGTTCCCCACCCTGTGTCCGTGTGTTCTCATTGTTCAGCCCCCACTTATGAATGAGAATGTGTAGTGTTTGGTTTTCTGTTCCTGTGCTAGTTTGCTGAGAATGATGGTTTCCAGCTTCATCCATGTCCCTGCAAAGGACATGAACTCATTCTTTTTTATGGCTGTATAGTATTCCATGGTGTATATATGCCACATTTTCTTTATCCAGTCTAACATTGATGGGCTTTTGGGTTGGTAACAAGTCTTTGCTATTGTGAATAGTGCTGCAATAAACATACGTGTGCATGTGTCTTTACAGAATGATGTATAATTCTTTAGGTATATACCCAGTAAAGGGATTGCTGCGTCAAATGTTAGTTCTGGTTCTAGATGATTGAGGAATTGCCACACTGTCTTCCACAATGGTTGAACTAATTTACACTCCCACAACAGTGTAAAATGTTTCTCCACATCCTCGCCAGCATCTGTTGTTTCCAGACGTTTTAATGATCGCCATTCTAACTGAGATGGTATCTCATTGTGATTTTCATTTGCATTTCTCTAATGATGAGTGATGATGAGCTGTTTTTCATATGTTTGTTGGCTGCATAAATGTGTTCTTTTGAAAAGTTTCTGTTCATATCCTTTGCCCACTATTTTTTTTTCTTTTTTTTTTTTGAGATGGAGTCTTGCACTGTCACTTGGGTTGGTGTGCAGTGGTGCCATCTAGGCTCGCTGCAACCTCCTCCTCCCAGGTTCAAACGATTCTCCTGCCTCAGCCTCCCGAGTAGCTAGGATTACAGGTGCCTGCCCCCATGTCCAGCTAGTTTTCTTGTACTTTTAGTAGAGACAGGGTTTCACTATGTTGGCCACACTGGTGTTGAACTCCTGAATTAGTGATCCCCCCATCTCGGCCTCCCAAAGCGCTGGGATTACAGGCGTGAGCCACTGTCCCCAGCCTCCTTCACCCACTTTTTGATGAGGTTGTTTTTTTTCTTGTAAATTTGTTTAAGTTCCTTGTAGATTGTGGATATTAGCTCTTTGCTAGATGGATAGATCGCAAAAATTTTCTCTCAATCTGTAGGTTGCTTGCTCACTCTGATAATAGTTTCTTTTGATGTGCAGAAGCTCTTTAGTTTAATTAGATCCCATTTGCCAATTTTGGCTTTTGTCGGCATTGCTTTTGGTGTTTCGGTCATGAAGTCTTTGCCCATGCCTATGTCCTGAATGGTATTGCCTAGGTGTCCTTCTAGGCTTTTTGTGGTTTTAGGTCTTACTTTTAAATATTTAATCCATCTTGAGTTAATTTTTGTATAAGGTGTAAGGAAGGGGTCCAGTTTCAGTTTTCTGCATATGGCTAGCCAGTTTTCCCAACACCATTCATTAAATAGGGAAACCTTTCCCTGTTGCTTCTTTTTGTCAGGTTTGTCAAAGATCAGATGGTTGTAGATGTGTGGTGTTATTTCTGAGGCCTCTGTTCCGTTCCATTGGTCTATATATCTGTTTTGGTACCACTATCATGCTGTTTTGGTTACTGTAGCCTTGTAGTATAGTTTGAAGTCAGATAGTGTGATGCCTCCAGCTTTGTTTTTTTGCTTAGGATTTTCTTGGCTATCTGGGCTCTTTTTTGGTTTCATATGAAATTTAGAGTAGTATTTTCTAATTCTGTGAAGAGTCAGTGGTAGCTTGATGGGAATAGCATTGAATGTATAAATTACATTGGGCAGTTAGGCCATTTTCATGATATTGATTCTTCCTATCCATGAGCATGAAATTTCTTTTCCATTTGTTTGTGTCCTCTCTTATTTCCTTGAATAGTGGTTTGTAGTTCTCCTTGAAGAGGTCCTTCACATCTCTTCTAAGATGGATTTCTAGGTATTTTATTCTCTTTGTAGCAATTGTGAATGGGAGTTCACTCATTATTTGGCTCTCTGTTTGTCTATTATTGGTGTATAGGAAAGCTTGTGATTTTTGCACATTGATTTTGTATTCTGAGACTTTGCTGAAGCTGCTTATCAGCTTAAGGAGTTTTTGGGCTAAGACGATGGAGTTTTCTAAATGTACAATCATGTCATCTGCAAACAGACAATTTGACTTTCTCTCTTCCTGTTTGAATACCCTTTATTTCTTTCTCTTGCCTGATTGCCCTGGCCAGAACTTCCAATATTATGTTGAATAGGAGTGGTGAGAGAGGGCATCCATGTCTCGTGCTGGTTTTCAAAGGGAATGCTTCCAGCTTTTGCCCATTCAATATGATATTGGGTATGGGTTTGTCATAAATAGCTCTTATTATTTTGAGATATGTTCCATCAATACCTAATTAACTGTTTTTAGCATGAAGGGGTGTTGAATTTTATTGAAGGTTTTTCCTGCATCTATTGAGATAATCATGTGTTTTTTGTCATTAGTTCTGTTTATGTGATGGATTATGTTTATTGGTTTGCCTATGTTGAACTATTTGCCTATGCCTTGCATCCCAGGGATGAAGCCGACTTGATCATGGTGGATAAACTTTTAATGTGCTGCTGGATTCAGTTTGCCAGTATTTTATTGAGGGTTTTTGCATTGATGTTCATCAGGGATATTGGCCTGAAATTTTCTTTTTTTTGTTGTGTCTCTGCCAGGTTTTGGTATCAGGATGATGCTGGCCTCATAAAATGAGTTAGGGAGGAGTCCCTCTTTTTCTTTTCCTTTCTTTTTTTTTGTAAGATGTAGGACTAGATTTGTTTATTTGTTATTATTTTTTATTATACATTAAGTTCTAGGGTACACATGCACAATATGCAGGTTTGTTACATAGGTATACATGTGCCATGTTGGTTTGCTGCACCCATTAACTCGTCATTTACATTAGGTATATCTCCTAATGCTACCCCTCCCTGTTCCCCCCACCCCACGACAGGCCCCGGTGTGTGATGTTCCCCTTCCTGTGTCCAAGTGTTCTCATTGTTCAGTTCCCACCTATGAGTGAGAACATGCAGTGTTTGGTTTTCTGTTCCTGTGCTAGTTTGCTGAGAATGATGGTTTCCAGCTGCATCCATGTCCCTACAGAGGACACGAACCCATCCTTTTTTATGGCTTCATAGTATTCCATGGTGTATATGTGCCACATTTTCTTAATCCAGTATGTCGTTGATGGACATTTGGGTTGGTTCCAAGTCTTTGCTATTGTGAATAGTGCCACAGTAAACATACGTGCACATGTGTCTTTATAGCAGCATTATTTACAATCCTTTGGGTATATACCCAGTAATGGGATGGCTGGGTCAAATGATATTTCTAGTTCTAGATCCTTGAGGAATCGCCACACTGTCTTCCACAATGATTGAACTAGTTTACAGTCCCACCAACAGTGTAAAAGTGTTCCTGTTTCTCCACAGCCTCTCCAGCACCTGTTGTTTCCTGACTTTTTAATGATCACCATTGTAACGGGTGTGAGATGGTATCTCATTGTGGTTTTGATTTGCATTTCTCTGAGGGCCAGTGATGAGCATTTTTTCATGTGTCTGTTGGCTGCATAAATGTCATCTTTTGAGAAGTGTCTGTTCATATCCTTTGCCCACTTTTTGATGGGGTTGTTTTTTTCTTGTAAATTTGTTTGAGTTCTTTGTAGGTTCTGGATATTAGTCCTTTGTCAGATGAGTAGATTGCCAAAATTTTCTCCCATTCTGTAGGTTGCCTGTTCACTCTGATGGTAGTTTCTTTTGCTGTGCAGAAGCTCTTTAGTTTAATTAGATCCCATTTGTCAATTTTCAGTTTTGTTGCCATTGCATTTGGTGTTTTAGACATGAAGTCCTTGCCCATGCCTATGTCCTGAATGGTATTGCCTAGGTTTTCTTCTAGGGTTTTTATGGTGTTAGGTCTAACATTTAAGTCTCTAATCCATTTTGATTTAATTTTCATATAAGGTGTAAGGAAGGGATCCAGTTTCAGCTTTCTACATATGGCTAGCCAGTTTTCCCAGCACTATTTATTAAATAGTGAACCCTTTCCCCATTTCTTATTTTTGTCAGGTTTGTCAAAGATCAGATGGCTGTAGATGTGTGGTATTATTTCTGAGGGCTCTGTTCTGTTCCATTGGCCTATATCTCTGTTTTGGTACCAGTACCATGCTGTTTTGGTTACTGTAGCCTTGTAGTATAGTTTGAAGTCAGGTAGCGTGATGCCTCCAGCTTTGTTCTTTTGGCTTAGGGTTGTCTTGGCAATGCGGTTTCTTTTTTGGTTCCATATGAGCTTTAAAGTAGTTTTTTTCCAATTCTGTGAAGAAAGTCATTGGTAGCTTATGGGGATGACATTGAATCTATAAATTACCTTGGGCAGTATGGCCATTTTCACGATATTGATTCTTCCTATCCATGAGCATGGAATGTTCTTCCGTTTGTTTGTGTCCTCTTTTATTTCATTGAGCAGCGGTTTGTAGTTCTCCTTGAAGAGGTCCTTCACATGCCTTGTAAGTTGGATTCCTAGGTATTTTATTCTATTTAAAGCAAGTGTGAATGGGAGTTCACTCATTATTTGGCTCTCTGTTTGTCTGTTATTGGTGTATAAGAATGCTTGTGATTTTTGCACATTGATTTTGTACCCTGAGACTTTGCTGAAGTTGCTTATCAGCTTAAGGAGATTTTGGGCTGAGACAATGGGGTTTTCTAAATATACAATCATGTCATCTGCAAACAGGGACAATTTGACTTCCTCTTTTCCTAATTGAATACCCTTTATTTCTTTCTCCTGCCTGATTGCCCTGGCCAGAACTTCCAACACTATGTTGAATAGGAGTAGTGAGAGAGGGCATCCATGTCTTGTGCCAGTTTTCAAAGGGAATGCTTCCAGTTTTTGCCCATTCAGTATGATATTGGCTGTGGGTTTGTCATAAATAGCTCTTATTATTTTGAGATACGTTCCATCAATACCAAATTTATTGAGAGTTTTTAGCATGA
The DNA here is from genome assembly GCF_043159975.1 of Macaca nemestrina. Taxonomy (NCBI): domain Eukaryota; kingdom Metazoa; phylum Chordata; class Mammalia; order Primates; family Cercopithecidae; genus Macaca; species Macaca nemestrina. The sequence continues at coordinate 128,989,146 of NC_092136.1, read as the reverse complement.
AGGGCTGCTGAATTTTGTTAAAGGCCTTTTCTGCATCTATTGAGATAATCACGTGGTTTTTGTCTTTGGATCTGTTTATATGCTGTATTAAGTTTATTGATTTGCATATGTTGAACCAGCCTTGCATCCCAGGGATGAAGCCCACTTGATCATGGTGGATAAGCTTTTTGATGTGCTCCGGGATTCAGTTTGCCAGTATTGTATTGAGGATTTTTGCATCGATGTTCATCAGGGATATTGGTCTAAAATTCTCTCTTTTTGTTGTGTCTCTGCCAGGCTTTGGTATCAGGATGATGTTGGCCTCATAAAATGAGTTAAGGAGGATTCCCTCTTTTTCTACTGATTGGAATAGTTTCAGAAGGAATGGTACCAGCTCTTCTTTGTACCTCTGGTAGAATTCGGCTGTGAATCTGTCTGGTCCTGGACTTTTTTTGGTTGGTAGGCTGTTAATTATTGCCTCAATTTCAGAGCCTATTTTTGGTCTATTCAGGGTTTCAACTTCTTCCTGGTTTAGTCTTGGGAGGGTGTATGTGTCCAGGAATTCATCCATTTCTTCTAGGTTTTCTAGTTTATTTGTGTAGAGGTGTTTATACTATTCTCTGATGGTAGTTTGTATTTCTGTGGGGTTGGTGGTGATATCCCCTTTATCATTTTTTATTGCGTCTGTTTGATTCTGCTCTCTTTTCTTCTTTATTAGTCTTGCTAGTGGTCTATCAATTTTGTTGATCTTTTCAAAAAACCAGCTCCTGGATTCATTGATTTTTTGAAGGTTTTTTGGTGTCTCTATCTCCTTCAGTTCTGCTCTGATCTTAGTTATTTCTTGCCTTCTGCTAGCTTTTGAATGTGTTTGCTCTTGCTTCTCTAGTTCTTTTCATTGTGATGTTAGGGTGTCCATTTTAGATCTTTCCTGCTTTCTCTGGTGGGCATTTAGTGCTACAAATTTCCCTCTACACACTGCTTTAAATGTGTCCCAGAGATTCTGGTATGTTGTATCTTTGTTCTCATTGGTTTCAAAGAACATCTTTATTTCTGCCTTCATTTCATTATGTACCCAGTAGTCATTCAGGAGCTGGTTGTTCAGTTTCCATGTAGTTGAGCGGTTTTGAGTGAGTTTCTTAATCCTGAGTTCTAGTTTGATTGCACTGTGGTCTGAGAGACAGTTTGTTATAATTTCTGTTCTTTTACATTTGCTGAGGAGTGCTTTACTTCCAACTATGTGGTCAATTTTGGAATAAGTGCAATGTGGTGCTGGGAAGAATGTATATTCTGTTGATTTGGGGTGGAGAGTTCTGCAGATGTCTTTTAGGTCCGCTTGGTGCAGAGTGGAGTTCAATTCTTGGTTATCCTTGTTAAGTTTCTGTCTCATTGATCTGTCTAATGTTGACAGTGGGGTGTTAAAGTCTCCCATTATTATTGTATGGGAGTCTAAGTCTCTTTGTAAGTCTCTAAGGACTTGCTTTATGAATCTGGGTGCTCCTGTATTGTTTGCATATATATTTAGGATAGTTAGCTCTTCTTGTTGAATTGATCCCTTTACCATTATATAATGGCCTTCTTTGTTCTTTTGATCTTTGTTGGTTTAAAGTCTGTTTTACCAGAGACTAGGATTGCAACCCCTGCCTTTTTTCATTTTCCATTTGGTTGGCAAATCTTCCTCCATCCCTTTATTTTGAGCCTATATGTATCTCTGCATGTGAGATGGGTCTCCTGAATACAGCACACTGACGGGTCTTGACTCTTTATCTAATTTGCCAGTCTGTGTCTTTTAATTGGAGCATTTAGCCCATTTACATTTAAGGTTAATACTGTTATGTGTGAATTTGATCCTGTCATCATGATGTTAGCTGGTTCTTTTGCTTGTTAGTTGATGCAGTTTCTTCCTAGCATTGATGGTCTTTACATTTTGGCACGTTTTTGCAGTGGCTGGTACTGGTTGTTCCTTTCCATGTTTAGTGCTTCCTTCAGGAGCTCTTGTAGGGCAGGCCTGGTGGTGACAAAATCTCTCAGCATTTGCTTGTCTGAAAAGGGTTTTATTTCTCCTTCACTTACGAAACTTAGTTTGGCTGGATATGAAATTCTGGGTTGAAAATTCCTTTCTTTAAGAATGTTGAATATTGGCCCCCACTTTCTTCTGGCTTGTAGAGTTTCTGCTGAGAGATCTGCTGTTAGTCTGATGGGCTTCCCTTTGTGGGTAACCCGACCTTTCTCTCTGGCTGCCCTTAACATTTTTCCTTCATTTCAATTTTGATGAATCTGACAGTTGTATGTCTTGGAGTTGCTCTTCTCGAGGAGTATCTTTGTGGCATTCTCTGTATTTCCTGAATTTGAATGTTGGCCTGCCTTGCTAGGTTGGGGAAGTTCTCCTGGATAATATCCTGCACAGTGTTTTCCAACTTGGTTCCATTCTCCCTGTCACTTCAGGTACACCAATCAGATGTAGATTTGGTCTTTTCACATAGTCCCATATTTCTTGGAGGCTTTGTTCGTTTCTTTTTAGTCTTTTTTTTCTAAACTTCTCTTCTCACTTCATTTCATTCATTTGATCTTCAATCACTGATACCCTTTCTTCCAGTTGATCGAATCAGTTACTGAAGCTTGTGCATTTGTCACGTAGTTCTCCTGCCATGGTTTTCAGCTGTATCAGGTCATTTAAGGACTTCTCTACATTGGTTATTCTAGTTAGCCATTCATCTAATCTTTTTTCAAGTTTTTAGCTTCTTTGTGATGGGTTCGACTTCCTCCTTTAGCTCGGAGAAGTTTGATTGTCTGAAGCCTTCTTCTCTCAACTCGTCAAAGTCATTCTCTCTCCAGCTTTGTTCCATTGCTGGCGAGGAGCTGTGTTCCTTTGGAGGGAGAGAGGCGGTCTAATTTTTAGAATTTTCAGCTTTCCTGCTGTTTTTTCCCCATCTTTGTGGTTTTATCTACCTTTGGTCTTTGATGATGGTGACGTACAGATAGGGTTTTGGTGTGGCTGTCCTGTCTGTTAGTTAGTTTTCCTTCTAACAGTCAGGACCCTCAGCTGCAGGTCTGTTGGAGTTTGCTCAAGGTCCACTCCAGACCCTGTTTGCCTGGGTATCAGCAGTGGAGGCTGCAGAAGAGTGAATATTGCTGAACAGCAATTGCTGCTGCCTGATCATTCGTCTGGAAGCTTCGTCTCAGAGGGTTACCCGGCTGTGTTAGGTATCAGTCTGCCCCTACTGGGGGGTGCCTTCTGGTTAGGCTACTTGGAGGTCAGGGACCCAATTGAGGAGGCAATCCGTCCATTCTCAGATCTCAAACTCCATGCTGGGAGAAGCACTACTCTCTTCAAAATGGTCACACAGGGACATTTAAATCTGCAGAGGTTTCTGCTGCCTTTTGTTTGGCTATGCCCCGTCCCCAGAGGTGGAGTCTACAGAGGGAGGGAGGCCTCCTTGAGCTACGGTGGGCTCCACCCAGTTCAAGCTTCCCAGCTGCTTTGTTTACCTACTCAAGCCTTAGCAATGGCAAGCACCCCTCCCCGAGCCTCACTGCCGCCTTGCAGTTAGATCTCAGACTGCTGTGCTAGCAATGAGGGAAGCCCTGTGGGCATGGGACCCTCCGAGCCAGGCACAGGATATAATCTCCTGGTGTGCTGTTTGCTAAGACCCTTGGAAAAGTGCAGTATTAGGGTGAGAGTGACCCAATTTTCCAGGTGCTGTGTGTCACAGTTTCTCTTGGCTAGGAAAGGGAATTCCCTTACCCCTTGCATATCCCGGGTGAGGCGATGCCTCACCCTGCTTCAGCTCTCACTTGGTGGGCTGCACCCACTGTCCTGCACCCACTGTCCAACATGCCCCAATGAGATGAACCTGGTACCTCAGCTGGAAATGCAGAAATTACCTGTCTTCTGTGTTGCTCACACTGGGAGCTGTAGCCTGGAGCTGTTCCTATTCGGCCATCTTGGAACCACCCCCCTGGTAGGACTAGCGAGTCCCTCTTTTTCTGTTGTTTGGAATGGTTTCAGAAGGAATGGTACCAGCTCTTCTTTGTACCTCTGGTAGAATTCGGCCATGAATCCATCTGGTCCTGGGTCTTTTTTGGTTGGTAGGCTATTAATTACTGCCTCAATTTCAGAACTTGTTATTAGTCTATTCAGGGATTCAACTTCTTCCTAGTTTAGTCTTGGGAGGGTGTATGTGTCCAGGAATTTATCCATTTCTTCTAGATTTCCAGTTTATTTGCATAGAGATGTTTATAGTATTCTCTGATGGTAGTTTGTATTTCTGTGGAATCCATGGTGATCGCCTCTTCATCATTTTTTATTGTGTCTATTTGATTCTTCTCTCTCTTATTCTTTATTAGTCTGGCTAATTGTCTATCTATTTTATTAATCTTTTCAAAAAACCAGCTCCCTGATTCACTGATTTTTTTGAAGGGTTTTTCGTGTCTCTATCTCCTTCAGTTTTGCTCTGATCTTAGCTATTTCTTGTCTTCTGCTACCTTTGAAATTGTTTGCTCTTGCTTCTCTAGTTCTTTTAATTGTGATGTTAGGGTGTCGATTTTAGATCTTTCCTGCTTTCTCCTGTGGGCATTTAGTGCTATAAATTTCCCTCTATACAGTGCTTTAGCTGTGTCCCAGAGATCCTGGTACATTGTGTCTTTGTTCTCGTTGGTTTCAAAGAACTTATTTGTTTTTGCCTTAATTTTGTTATTTACCCAGTAGTCATTCAGGAGCAGGTTCAGTTACCATGTAATTGTGCAATTTTGAGTGAGTTTTTAAATCCTGAGTTATAATGTGGTTGCACAGTGGTCTGAGAGACTGTTTGTTATGATTTCCATTCTTTTGCTTTTGCGGAGAAGTGTTTTCCTTCCAATTATGTTGGCAATTATGGGATAAGTGCTATGTGGTGCTGAGAAGAATGTATATTCTGTTGAATTGGGGTGGAGAGTTCTGTAGATGTCTGTTAGGTCTGCTTGGTCCAGATCTGAGTTCAAGTTTTGAATATCCTTGTTAATTTTCTGTCTCATTGATCTATCTAATATTGACAATGGGGTGTTAAAGTCTCTCACTATTATTGTGTGGGAGTCTAAGTCTCTTTGTATGTCTCTAAGAACTTGCTTTATGAATCTGGGTGCTCCTGTATTTGGTGCATATATATTTAGGATAGTTAGCTTTTCTTGTTGCATTGATCCCTTTACCATTACATAATGCCATTGTTTGTCTTTTTTGATCTTTGTTGGTTTAAAGCCTGTTTTATCAGAGACTAGGATTGCAACCCCTGCTTTTTTTTTTTTTTTTTTTTTTTTTGAGACGGAGTCTCGCTCTGTCGCCCAGGCTGGAGTGCAGTGGCCAGATCTCAGCTCACTGCAAGCTCCGCCTCCCGGGTTCACGCCATTCTCCTGCCTCAGCCTCCCGAGTAGCTGGGACTACAGGCGCCCACCACCTCGCCCGGCTAGTTTTTTGTATTTTTTTAGTAGAGACAGGGTTTCACCGTGTTAGCCAGGATGGTCTCGATCTCCCGACCTCGTGATCCGCCCGTCTCGGCCTCCCAAAGTGCTGGGATTACAGGCTTGAGCCACCGCGCCCGGCCCATCCCTTCTTTTTAAGCCTATGTGTGTCTTTGCATATGAGATGAGTCTCCTGAATACAGCACACCGATGGGTCTTGACTCTTTATCCAGTTTGTAAGTCTTTGGCTTTTAATTGGGTCATTTAGCCCATTTACATTTAAGGTTAATATTGTTATGTGTGAAACTGATCCTGTCATTATGATGCTAACTGGTTATTTTGCCCATTAGTTGATGCAGTTTCTTCATAGTGTCAATGGCCTTTATCTTTTGGTTTGTTTTTGCAGTGGCTGGTATCAGTTTTTCCTTTCCATATGTAGTGCTTCCTTCAGGAGCTCTTGTAAGGCAGGCTTGTTGGTGACAAAATCCCTCAGCATTTGCTTATCTCCTTTACTTATAAAGCTTAGTTTAGCTAGATATGAAATTGTGGGTTGAAAATTCTTTTCTTTAAGAATGTTGAATATTGGCCCCCACTCTCTTCTGGCTTATGGGGTTTCTGCTGAGAAATCCACTGTTAGTCTGATGGGCTTCCCTTTGTGGGTAACCTGACCTTTCTCTCTGGCTGTCCTTAACATTTTGTTTCTTCATTTCAACCTTGGTGTATCTGATGATTTTGTGTCTTGGGGTATCAGGGAAAACCCCACCCCCAGTATTCAATGTGGGTTCTTTTCTATTTCCCTAAGTGTTGGCTGGTCTGAGAAATAAAGGGAAAGAATACAAGAGAGAGAAATTTTAAGGCTGGGTGTCCAGGGGAGACATCACATGTCGGCAGGTTCCATGATGCTCCTGAGCTGTAAAACCAGCAAGTTTTTAATAGCAATTTTCAAAAGGGGAGGAGGAGTGTATGAATAGGGTATGGGTCACAGAGATCACATGCTTCACCAAGGTAATAAAATATCACAAAGCAAATGGAGGCAGGGCGAGATCACAGGACCATGGGATGGGGTGAAATTAAAATTGCTAATAAAGTTTTGGGCACGCATTGTCATTGATAACATCTTATCAGGAGACAGGGTTAGAGAGCAGATAACCTGTCTGACCAAAATGTATTAGGCAGGAATTTCCTCATCCTAATAAGCCTGGGAGCACTACAGGAGACCGGGGCTTGTTTTATCCATTCAGCTTCAACCGTAAAAGACAGCTGTGCCCAAGGGGGCCATTTAGAGGCCTATCCTTAGGTGTGCATTCTCTTTCTCAGGGGTGTTCCTTGCTGAGAAAAAGAATTCAGCGATATTTCTCCTATTTGCTTTTGAAAGAAGAGAAATATGGCCCTGTTCCATCTGACTCACTGGCAGTCAGAGTTTAAGGTTATCTCCCTTGTTCCCTGAACATTGTTGATATCCTATTCTTTTTTCAAGGTGTCCATATTTCATATTGTTCAAACACACATGCTCTACAAACAATTTGTGCAGTTAATGCAATCATCACAGGATCCTGAGGTGACATACATCCTCCTCAGCTTACGAAGATGACAGGATTAAGAGATTAAAGACAGGCATAAGAAATCACAAAGGTATTGACTGGGGAAGTGATAAGTGTCCATGAAATCTTCACAATTTATGTTCAGAGACTGCAGTAAAGACAGGCGTAAGAAATTATAAAAGTATTAATTTGGGGAACTAATAAATGTCCATGAAATCTTCACAATTTATGTTCTTCTGCCGCAGCTTCAGCTGGTCCCTCCGTTCCAGGTCCCTGACTTCCCGCAACATTGGGGTTGCTCTTTTCGAGGAGTATCTTTGTAGTGTTGTCTGTATTTCTTAAATTTGAATGTTGGCCTTTCTTGTTAAGTTGGGGAAGTTCTCCTGGATAATATTCTGAAGTGTGTTTTCCAACTTGGTTCTGTTCTCCCTGTCACTTTCAGATACACCAATCAAACGTAGGTTTGGTCTTTTCACATAGTCCCTTATTTCTTGGAGGCTTTGTTTGTTCCTTTTTATTCTTTTTTCTCTAATCTTGTCTTCACACTTTATTTCATTAAGTTGATCTTCAATCTCTGATGTTTTTTCTTCTGCTTGATCCATTTGGCTATTGATACTTGTGTATGCTTCACGAAGTTCTTGTGGTGTGTTATTCAGCTCCATCAGGTCATTTATGTTCTTCTCTGAAATGGTTATTCTAATTAGCAATTCCTCTACCCTTTTATTAAGGTTCTTATTTTCCTTGCATCAGGTTACAACATGCTCCTTTAGCTTGAAGGAGTTTGTTATTACCCACCTTCTGAAGCCTACTTACGTCAGTTTGTCAAACTTATTCTCCATTCAGTTTTGTTCTTTTGCTGGCAAGGAGTTGTGATCCTTTGGATGAGAAGAGGCATTCTGGTTTTTGGAATTTTCAACCTTTTTGTGCTAGTTTTTCCTCACGTTCGTGGATTTATCTACCTTTGGTCTTTGCTATTGGTGACCTTCTGATGGAGTTTTTGCATGGTCATCCTTTTTGTTGATGTTGATGCTATTGCTTTCTGTTTGTTAGTTTTCCTTCTGACAGGCCTCTCTTCTGCAGGTCTGCTGGAGTTTTCTGGGGGTCCACTCCAGACCCTGTTTGCATGGGTATCACCAGCAGAGGCTGCAGAACAGCAGAGATTGCTGCCTGCCCCTTTCTCTGGAAGCTTTGTCCCAAAGGGGTACCTGCCAGATGCCAGCTGGAGCTCTCCTGTATAAGGTGTCTGTTGACCCCTGCTGGGAGGTCAGGAGGCACGGGGGTCAGGGACCCACTTGAGGAGGCAGTCTGTCCCTTAGCAAAGCTCTAGCACTGTCCTGAGAGATCTGCTGCTCTCTTCAGAGCTAGCAGGCCAGAATATTTAAGTCTGTTGAAGCTGGGCCCACAGCTGCCCCTTCCCCCAGGTGCTCTGTCTCAGGAAGATGGGAGTTTTATGTATAAGCCGATGATTGGGCTGCTGTCTTTCTTTCAGAGAGGCCGTATCCAGAGAGAAGGAATCTAGAGAGGCAGTCTGACCACAGTGGCTTTACCACACTGTGTTGGGTTCCTCTCAGTCTGAACTTCGTGGGGCTTTGTTTACACTGTGAGGGGAAAACTGCCTACTCAAGCCTCAGTAATGGCAGATGCCCCTTCCCCTACCAAGCTCGAGAGTCCCAGGTCAACTTCAGACTGCCGTGCTGGCAGCGAGAATTTCAAGTCAGTGGGTCTTAGCTTTGTGGGCTCCATGGGGGTGGGATCCACTGAGCAAGACCACTTGGCTCCCTGGCTTCAGCCCCCTTTCCAGGGGAGCGAATGGTTCTGTCTTGCTAGTGTTCCAGGTGCCACTGGGATACCAAAAAACCCTGCTACAGCTAGCTTAGTGTCTGCCCAAATGGCCGCCCAGTTTTGTGCTTGAAACCCAGGGCCCTGGTGGTATAGGCACCCAAGGGAATCTCCTGGTTTGTGGGTTGTGAATACCATGGGAAAAGCGTAGTATCTGGGCCAGATAGCACCGTCCCTCACAGCAGGGTCCCTCATGGTTTCTCTTGGTTAGGGGAGGGAGTTCCCTGACCCCTTGCACTTCTCAGGTTAGACAACGCCCCACCCTGCTTCTGCTCGCCCTCTGTGGGCTGCACCCACTGTCTAACCAGTCCCAGTGAGATGAACCAGGTACCTCTGTTGGAAATGCAGAAATCACCTGCCTTCTCCATTGGTCTCGCTGGGAGCTGCAGACCAGAGCTGTTCCTATTAGGCCATCTTGCCTGGGAAACCCCCAGGTTTGATGGTTTTTGTTTGTTTGTTTGTTTTTGTGCAAGATTCCTTTGTGGTTAGTGGTGTGTACTTTTATTGGGATGTACATAATGTCTGAAGATGCTGACATCACCTAGACTCATTAATTCAATAAGGTTCCTAATGGTAACATTCTAAATTAGTCGTTTCTTGTTCACTTATTATATTCTATAAAGAGAAACTTCCCCTCATCAATTATTTAGTTACCTGCAGGCACAGGTTATATAGAAGATATGCTTGATGCTTTCCCTTTGTCAACCTAAATTAATGACAGAGAGGCAGGCTCTCCAAAAACGTACTAGTTTATTTGGGAGTGACGAGGATTACAGTTTGGATGCACAAGTCATAATGGATCATAGGCATATCTGGAGAGGCTGGGTAGGGCAGACTTTTAAAGGCAAAGTGAGGAGGGTTATGTACATTGTTTTGAAACAATTTTCCTTAGCTACAATGATTAATAACAAGGGTAGCATCTGTCCAAGGTTGAACAGGCAGTTGCTGGGCTGGTATCTGGTATCTTTTTCTAAGTGGCCTTCAGCAAGAGGATTGCCATTCAGCAAAGTCTCCTGGGATAGTTTCTATTATCAGGCAATTGTGTGTGAGCCCTCCCCCTTCTTCATGGCCTCTTGGCTTCATTGTGTTATGGTTTGATGTAAGTGACTCTGTTTTGCTTCTGACAACTTTCCCACCTTTATTTACTAGTTTTCAAAACCGTGAGTTGGTTTCCTAGCTTCCCTCTGAAGATAAGAATTTAGTTTTATTTTTAAAATTCTGAACACATGGATTTTTACATATTTGATGTGCTACAACCCATTACAATTATTATTCTTACTGATACTTGCATTGTTCCACTTTAAGTTGATGGAAGCCTCCTCAAGTTAGTTCCTCTGTCCCCTACATCCTTTTGACATGACCTAGTGTAGCGTTTGATAGCTTCACTGCTTTCTGGCGTGATAAGATATTCCAAGTGAAACTTACACAAGGCCTGCCCCAGATCTGGATGATCCATTCCTGTAAGAAGTCTTGGTTCTTTTTAGTGGGAAGTAGAATTTAGAGACTATCATCTAGGTGCTAGGAGTTTTCCTTGCCACTGAGTGAACCATGCTAGAAAACACTTTTTAAAAATATAAAATACATCATGAGTTCATTCTGATATCAATGACTTTAAATTTCATGGGAACGATGAATTTTCCAAATTCAATTTCCAATTTCCAAATATATTTTGGAATATTCAATTTCCAAAAAAAGTTCAAGGTGGGGGAAAGAGATGGAAGAGAAACCTGTGGATAAAAAGAGACTTAAGGGAAATAGCAGCTCTTAAGTCCTTGGCCCCGGCCAAACGCTATCATGCTTCACTAACCCATCTTCTAAAATTGGGAAGGTTACTTCTCGAAGTCCAGAATGGCAATAAAAGAAATCAAGACTCAAAATGTTCTTACCAAATCTATTAACTTTTAGTCCTTAATTTTTAAAAATTTTACCTTTTTACAATTTTTAAAAAATTATTACATAGTATTTGTATATATTTCTGGAGTACATGATATGTAATGATCAAGTCAGGGTATTTAGTGTACCTATCACCTTGTGTATTTATCATTTCTATGTGTTGAGAACACTTTAAGTCCTCTCTTCTAGCTATTTTGAAATATAAAATACATTCTTGTTAACTATAGTCATCCTACGTTGCTACAGGGCATTAGAAAGTATTCCTTCTAAGTATATGCTAGTTCTGATTACCCAACCTCTCTCATCCATCCTGCCCACACACACCTATCCCCACCTCTGGCAACAATCATTCTACTTTCTATGTTTATGAGATCAGTTCTTTTAGTTCCCACAAATGAGTGAGAACATGCAATGTTTGTCCTTTTGTTCCTGGTTTATTTCACTTAACATAAGGACCTCCAGTTCCATCCATGTTGCTGCTGCAATTGACAGGATTTTATTCCTTTTTATAGCCAAATAGTATTCCATTGCATATATGTACCACATTTTCTTTATCTATTCATCCATCCATGGGCACTTAGGTTGATTCCACATCTTTGCTATTGTGTATACTGCTGCAATAAACATGGGAGTGCTGGCTTCACTTTGAAATACTGATTTCTTTTCTTTTTGATAGATACCTGGTAGTGGAATTGCTGGATCATATGGTAGTTCTACTTTTTTGTTTTTTGAGAAATCTCTGTACTATTTTCTGTAAGAGCTATACTCATGTTCATTCCCACCAATAGTGTAAAAGAGTTCCCTTTTCTTGCATCTTTGTCAACATCTGTTCGTTTTTGTCTTTTTGATAATAATTATTCTAACTGGATTAAAATGATATCTTATTGTGGTTCTGATTTGCATTTCCCTAATGATTAGTGATGTTGAGCATTTTTTTCCTGTACTATTAGCCATTTGTTTCTTTTGAGAAATATCTATTTAGCTACTCTGCCCACTTTTAAATGGGATTATTTGGTTTTGGCTCTTGAGTTTCTTGAGTTCCTTGTATATTCTGGATATTAGTCCCTTGTTGGATGAATAGTTTGCAAACATTTTTTCCCTATTCAATAGGTTGCCTCTTCAATCTATTGATTGTTTCCTTTGCCGTGTAGAAGATTTTAGTTTAATATAGTCGAATTTGTCTATTTTTATTTTTGTTGCCTATGCTTTTAGATCTTAGTCATAAAATCTTTGCCTAGACCAATGTTTCTCCTATGCTTTCTTCTAGTAGTGTTATAGTTTCGGATCTTAAATTTAAGTCTTTAATCCATTTTGAATTGCTTTTTGTATATTATGAGAGATAGGGGTCTAGTTTCATTCTTCTGTGAATGGATATCTAGTTTTCCCAGCGCCATTTATTTATTGAAGAGGATGTCCTTTCCCCAGTGCATGTTCTTGGTGCCCTTATAAAAAATCAGTTGGCGGTAAATGTGTGGATTTATTTATGAGTTCTGTATTCTGTTCCATTGGTTTATGTGTCTGTTATTATACTAATACCATGCTATGTAGTTACTATAGTCTGGTAACATATTTTGAAGTTAGGTAGTGTGATGTGTTCAGCTGTATTCTTTTTGCTCAGGATTGCTTTTTGAAAAGATAAACAAAATCAACAAACCACTAGGTAGGTTAACCAAGAGAGAAGACTCAAATAAACAAAATTAGAAATGAAAAAGGAGACATTACAACTGATACTACAGAAATACAAAAGATCATCAGAGACTATTATGAACAACTACACACTAACAAACTGGAAAACCTAGAAGAAATGAATAAATTCCTGGACATATACAACCTACCAAGATTGAATCAGAAAGAAATAGAAAACCTAAACAAATGAGGAATGATTGAATCAATAATAAAAAAGTCTCCCTCTAAAGAAAAGCCCAGGACCAGAAGAATTTAATGCCAAATTACAAAACATATAAAGAACACCAGTTCTCTTCAAACTATTCCAAAAAATTAAAGAGCAGGAAATTCTCCCCAATTCATCCTACAAGGCCAGTGTTACCCTGATACCAAAACCAGATGAGACACAAGAAAAAAACAAAACAAAACAAAACAAAAGAAAAACTACGGGTCAGTATCCCTGTTGAAAACAGATACAAAAATTCTCAACAAAGTACTAGCAAACCAAATCCAACAGCACATCCAAAGATAATACACCATGATGAAGTGTGATTTATACCAGGTATGCTTGGATGGTTCAACATATATAAATCAATAAATGTTATACATCACACCAATAGAATGAAGGGCAAAAACTCTATGATCACCTCAATATATGCAGAAAAACACTGGATAAAATTAAACATCCCTTTATGAGAAAAACTCAATGAACTAAGCATAGAAGGAATATACCTTAACATAATAAAGGCCATATATGACAAACCCATAGCAAACAACATACTGAATGGGAAAAGCTGAAAGCCTTTCCTCTCAGAACTGGTACAAGACAGGGATGCCTACTTTCACCACTACTATTTAACAGAGTACTTGAAATCTTAGCCAGAGCAATCAAATGAAAGAAATAAAAGGCAACTGTCCGTCTTTGCAGATGACATGATCTTACATTTAGAAAAACCTAAAGACTTCAGCAAAAACCTCTTATAACTGATAAACAGATTCAGTAAAGTTGCAGGATATAAAATTCACTTATAAAAGTCTGTAGTATTTCTATACACTGATAGTGAGCTAGCTGAAAAAGAAATCAGGAAGGCAATCCCACTTACAATAGTTATAATAGCTTTCAAAAAATAAAATATCTTGGAATAAATTTAACTAAGGAGGCAAAAAAAAAAAAAACAACAACCTCTATAAGGAAAACTACAAGACATTGATGAAAGAAAGTGAAGAGGACACAAACAAATGGAAAGACATCCCATGCTCATGGATGAGAAGAATTAATGTCATTAAAATGACCACAGTACCCAAAGCAATATATAGATTCTCCCTCAAAATACTGATGAAGTTTTTCACAGAAATGGAAAAAATAATCCTAATAGTTGTTTGCTACTGAAAAAGAGTCTGAGTAGCCAAAGGAATCCTGAGCAAAAAGAACAAAGATGGAGGTGTCACACTTTTTAATTTTATTGACATAAATATGATTAAGAAAATATTGAGAATCCCAAATGTGATTGGTTTGAAGAATATCAAAGGAATTTAATTGGATGGTGGATGCCAACGATAAATCAGGAAAATGGAATTTTTCACACAAGACTGAAAGGAGATGTAAATGTATTAAATATGGCTCAGGAAATTGGGACATCTAAATGCTCTGCCTTGGGAATAAAAATAAGAAGTCTTGCTTTGATCTAGAGTAAAAGAATAGGATGTAGAATGGAGATTCAGTTTTCACTTAGGCTTATGAAATTTATAAGGCTTTATAAAAGTCTTAGATAATATGAAAAGTTTCCATGTTTCATATTGTTTCAGCGACGCTAATTTAGTACTTATGTACTCTAAAGTTTTCCATTGCTAAGCCTTTACTGTTCTCTTGGGAACTAAATTGTCTTTTCTAGTGTTTTGCATTTAACTTGCTATAAGTAATTGACATGTGCCAGGGCAATGATGGATTGGAAGCTACTCAAAGTCTAAGGCTAGTTATTAAATCTTGCTTATATGTTAAAAAGGTCAAAAGTTAGATATTTCCTTTCACACATCCCCATTCACCAAAGGAGAGCTGGATTCTTTTAACTACAGGGATATGACCCCAAATGACTTTAAATTAGTGCTTTTTATTTCAACATATGTAAAATATATGTAAAATTGTGGCAGATTAATTTAATTTTCAAAAAGTCAAAAATAAAGTAAATTGAACATTGGAAACTCACCTCACAAAAAGTCTGGTATGCTACGTCTATAAATACTTTTTTTCACCTTTATGGATAAAGTTAGCTGTCTTTGGAGCACTCCGTATCAGCTGGTGCTTTAAATAGTCAGATCCTGCCACTAAGTCTAGAATTGGCTCAATTCTGGAAAGTTTTTTACAGCTGCTTCCGAGGGCAGAAGCCTTTAGAAATATGCACCCATCGAAATCTCTGATTCCCATGACCACACACTGGTATTCCAGGGCCCAGCAAGCATAGTAACTTTGATAACAAAAGCAAATATTTGCCGTCCTTAGAAAGCAGTACAAAACAACCAGCTCTAACACATCCCATGCTTTCGTATGGGTGAATGAACACCCCTTCTTGCTTCATATTTGCATGTGGAACATCTGTTTTGATTGTTCATTGTGTGTGTGTAATTATATTCTGTTCATAGTAACTTTTTCATATTATGGACTTTATTTGCATTGAAAACACACTGCAAATAAAAAGAAATGCCAAAAGAGAAACCAGAGAAGAAAAGGAGATGGGGGAGCAGCAAAAGGAAGAGTAGCTCCGGGCCTTTAAGGAGCAGAAGCCAAGTGATCCTGGGGCCAGAGCCAGGGCCCCAAGGCTGCTGAGACCTCAGAAGTCACTGCGAGAATGGCTGAGAAGGGGCAGCATCCGCATCTGCAGCTTGGAGAGAGGACTCAGCATTCCAGGAGCATCAACCGAGGTTCACACTTCCACTTGTGCCCCTCCTGCTCTGATGTGGGAGGCCATGTCCCCTAACGAGGCTTACTGCTCCAGTGAGGACGCTGTCCTGTTACTGTGCTTCAAATAGGAGCTCGCCCTCCAAGTTCCTCCAGAGGCTAGCACCCCTCCCAAGGTCAGTGCACATGCCAACACACTTCAATGCCCTCAAACGTTCCTGAGCCCCTGATACACAACCAAAGAGGTGGCGGGGGACCCGGACTTATTGCTAGTACAGGTGAGTGGGTGGAGGGCTTGATCATTCACACTCGAGGGGAGGACTGCCCCCTACCCCGTGAGAGTAGGCTGTGAGAGATGACCCCATTATAGCTGTGTAGGGGCAGGGGCGCCCACCCATGCTGGGGGGTACAGGGTCAGCCTGCCTCGATCCTCTGCTCTGAGATCAGGCTTGGCCAACTCAGACTCCTCAGAAGTAAGCACAGGCCCAATTTGGGGATAAGAGACCTCCCAGCAATGCTGATAGCTCTGCAAGTTACCTAGCCACATTAAGCCTCAGTCTCCCCACCTCTGAAATGGAGACAGTAATAGGACCTACTGCATAGGGCTGCTGAGGTGATGAAATGTGATGATGTAAAGAACACCCTTGTTCTGGTGCCTGATGTCTAGTCTGCATGCATTAAAAAGACACTGGACCAGGCTCTTGCTACCTTTTGTGTGTGTGTGTGGCAAGGCTGCACTGTTGCCCAGGTTGGAGGGCAGTGACATGATCACAGCTCACTGCAGTCTCAACCTCCTGGGCTCAAGCAATCCTCCCGCCTCAGCCTCCTAAAGTGTTGGCATTACAGGAGTGAGCCACCACACTTAGGACTCTTGCTACCTTCAGCCGAGCAATCGGTGTGTTTAAGGAGCCAGGTGCTTGGGAAGAGATGCCACCAGAAGGAGGGAAGCCCTGGGGAAACCAAGAGAGTTCGGACTGAGGAAATTGACTGAGGATCCCAAAGGGGCACAGATTCGGCCTGACATGCCCCGAGGTTCTTGGGAACCATTTTGAGCAGGTGCACAGCAGCGACTGAGCCCACCCCACACCGTCTGCTCTCTGGCAGCCCAAAGAAGAACTCTAGACCTCAGAATCCTACAGGAGAGATGACACACGTCTTGACAAACAGGGTAAATTCAGGGCAACTGTGAGAGCCCTTGTTACATTCTTGAGCTACAGGAGAGGCCGCTGCTTGGGTTTCGGTTGTTCTTGGCCTCCTCACTAACCTGGGGCACGATTTCCTCCTCCTCTCCTGTCCCCCGTGCCTCCCCAACCCTCTTTAAAAACATGTTTAAAGGCTTTTGTCAGTGAATGATCTTATTCATGAAGCAGGCATGATGACAGTTTGCAGAGCTAAATGGGCACTTAACTGTGTGTCTAATAAATCCGCAACAAAAATAAACAGAAAGGAAGAGGGGTTAGGAAAGAAAGGAGGCCAGGCCGGCAGGCATGAAAGGAGCCTGTCACGGTGATTTACACAGCCCCCCTCAGCAGGCGGTTTCCACCCCGGCCCCTCCTGGCCATGGCTGACCTGCAGATGCCAGAGGCTGACAGCACAGAGCAGCAGGTGGAGGCCAGCGCCAGAGCACACCTGGGTGGAGTGCAAGCAGTGAGTGGGAAAGGAAGCAGGAAGAGTGTCCCATCCACTGCCCATTGGTAAGGCAAAGGCAAAGTACAAGGCAGGGAAACCAGGCTGGTGGCAGCCACTTTCCTCAGGATCCATGCCCAGATTACAGACAGTATTATCTGGATCTGTCTGCTTGTCCCAAACCATTCTCCACCCAGGATTTGGTTGACAATCTGGGATTAGAGGCATATTCAGGTGAATTTAGCAAACACCTGTTATTCCAGTGTTAATCACCCTTCCAGGGGCACCAGAGGCCTACCTAAGGCATGAACCCTCTCTTAGTGTCTTAGCCTGGTGAGGACGTGCTTAGGAATGCATCTTCCATGAATCACTTTTCTTGCCCAGAAAGAACGCCATCGTGCAGCATAAGGGGAGGCGTAAATATTACAAAACCTTGGCTGGAATCCCTGGCCCCACCCCCAAACTCACTAGATTATAAGTTTCTCCAACAAGATTTTAGCGTATTTGAGGGCAGGGACAGGTTACTTTGCCCCCTTCTCCCCCTCCCACCCACCTTCCTCCCATAGTATTAGCACAGGGCTAGGCACAAAATAAATGTTGAAGAAATACTTGCTGGCATGGATGGTGGCTAATGTGCTTCTGGTAGTAGGAAGTCCCAGGCACTGCTTTCTAAGGGCAGGGCTGTACTGGCTCCAGCCCTGGTTGGCCTTGAGGCCGTCTCTCAAGTCATTGCCATCTCTTCCAGTTTACCCCTCTGCAAAATGGAAAGGATGTCTCTGGCTGCTGCTTATTCTGAGATTTTGGCTCCAATCCTGAAAGCTGAGTCCCTGGAGAAGCCTCCAAGACAAGTCAGCTGGAGACCATGAGAATCCAGATCCTTTAAGTCCTGTCTTTGGGCTTTGGAGACTTCAGCACAGCAAAAGGAACTCAGAACAAACAAACTGAAAAAAATGCCTCGAGGAATTTATACTCTAGTAGGGAAACAAAACTAGTCCATGTCCCCTGGAAATATGTCAGGACCACAGTGATAATTACAAAGCGTGCATTAAGAGGAAGAGATGAGGCAGGAGTTAACAGAATAGACTGGAGAAAAGGTCAGGTCAATTAAGAACACTTGCAGGAAAAGGTGATTTCAAACCACTATGCTGAGAAGCCTAAGAAAGAGGAGAGCCAGGTGGCCAGAAGAAAAGGACCCTTGGCCACAAGGCACACTAGGGCAGAACCTCTCTCAGCCGCACTGGAAGAGTCAAAAGAGGAGGATAGATACTGCTGTGCCTGGAAGGGACGCAGCACTAACGAGGTCTACCATGTGGAGAGCGGTAGGGGCTGGAAGAGGAGACATTTACACAAAGAGCAGCAGTAGCCACTCAGGGCTTTAGGCAAACACAGGCAATTAAGTGAGTAAAAATCCTGAGAAACAAGATTTTGTGCAAAGTGCATTTTAGCTCTTTAACCCCAACACTACCTGCCCCTCAAAGGTTCCTTTGAAATATAATGTGGGGGAAGATTTAGGTAGCACCTAGGAAAACTGCCCGAGGATCCAACTACCAGCTAGTGTTGATCCAGGTGGGAGAGAGAATGGGGGGGAAGCCCTTGGGACGGTCTTTAATGCAGACTATCAGTCAGGTGACTGCTAAGTCCCTGCTCACTTTCTGCTGAGCAGACGACACTAGAACAGGCTAACAAAACAGTATTTCTGAGGAGGACAGAGCTTCATAGCCTCCAGTCCAGTTCTAAGCCAGACCCAGCCCAGGGGCATGGGGCAAGGCTGAGGTGGAATAAAGTTCAAGGGTCGTGAGAAGGGCAGCTGAACTCTAAGCACTCTGTGGATGGGAGAAGAGGTTCACAGTGCCCTCATACCCCCACTTCAAGACAGTTCTAGAACGGGCCAGACTCAGAGAAACCTTAAACCAGCCTCAGTAAGGCTGGTTTCGGATAGATCTGTTCAGACGAGTTTGAGGGCTCATGGCTCATAGCGTGAAACCCATGTGGTTACTGGCTGTCAAGGTAGGGCTGCTGGGGTTGGGCGCAGTGGCTCACGCCTGTAATCTCAGCACTTTGGGAGGCTGAGGCGGGCAGATCACTTGAGGTCATGAGTTAAAGACCAGCCTGGCCAACATGGTGAAACCCCATCTCTACTAAAAATACAAAAATTAGCCGAGTGTGGTGGCATGCACCTGTTAAGTCCAGCTACTCAGGAGGCACAGGCAGGAGAATCACTTGAACCCAGGAGGCAGAGGTTGCAGCGAGCCAAGATCATGCCACTGCATTCTAGCCTGGGCAACAGTGAGACTGTCTCAAAAAAAAAAAAAAAAAAAGATAGGGCCGCTGTTGTGTCTTAGCAAACCTTTGCCGACCCTGTGTAAGCAAACTGAGGGCACAGTGATCCAGAACAGGAACTCACACACGCAGACCTGGAGTCTGGGACCTGCTCCAGAAATTCTTCACTCTTTAGCAGTTAAGACGCACACCGCGGAGGCAGAGGCAGGAGACCCCCACCTCCAAATCCCTGCACTGGGAAGAAATCTGAGTGCAAGGAGCTTTTCCGCTGCAGCGTTTCCAGGAGGAGGGAAGGCATGCTAATGGCAAAAACCCACTGCAGGGAGTCTGGCCTGGGACCTTGGTTCCCAGCAAGGGAACCATAAGGTTCCTGAGTAACCATAAGACCCCAGGAAAGACATTCAGTTCTCTGTGATTAATGGGTTTGTACAAAACTGGAGGAAACAGCCCATTTCAAAGCCCAGGGGGGCAGCAGAAGGGCAGTGTGCTTGCGAAAGTGCACTCCAAGCCTCCTAGAGGAAAGGCACTTCTCGAGGAGAGAGCTAAAGTCCCTCAGAGGTCAGCTTCTCCAAGTCAGATTCCTGAGGACTTGTCATGGCTCTCTCCTTTTTCCAGAAAACTTCAAAACAGCAACAGATTATCGGACCCTTGCGTAACACCCTGAACTTGCGGAGGCCACCATCCTGGATGCCAGAGAAGGGAGAGGATGCTTTTGTTTGGCAAGGCCTGGAAAGGTAAATGGCCGTGGGAAAGCAAAAATTGAGACACCCAGAGAAAGAAGCTGAGAGAGGAAAGTATGCTCCATGCTGGAGATCACTGCGTAGCCCTGCTCCAGACCCACACAGGACTGCCTCCGACTCAATACGCTTCAGAGCAAAGCTGTGAAGCTGGTTTCTGGATGCCAGTCACAAGCCTTGGGAACTGGGGAAAAAAGGGGAAGGATGAAGCTGGAGAAGCGGGGCTTGGCTCTTAAGCAGGGCACAGACAGCAGGGTCCCTATTCACATTCAAAGGCCAGCCCTTTCCTCAAAAAATTAAAAGTGGAACTACCACATGACCCAGCAATCCCACTCCTGGGTGTCCACCAAGGGAAATTAAATCAACGTGTTAGAGATACTTGCACCCCATGTTTGCTGCAGCCACATTCACAATAGCCAAGCTATGGAAACAGCCTAAGTGTCAATCACAAGATGAATGGAGAGAAAAAATGTGGTCTATATACACAATGGAATACTACTCAGCCTTTAAAGAGAAGGGAATCCTGTCATTTGTGGCGACATGATGACCTGGAGGACATTATGTTAAGGAAAATAAGCCAGATACAGGAAGACAAAGACCACATATTGTCACTTTCTTTTTTTAAGTTCCGGGTATAAGCGTGGGTTTGTTACGTAGGTAAAACTGCGTCATGGGGGTTTGTTGTACAGATGATTTCATCACCCAGGTATTAAGCCTAGTGCCCATTAGTTGTTTTTCCTGATCTTCTCCCTCCTCCCACCCTCCACCCTCTGAAAGGCCCCAGTGTGTGGTGTTCTCCGCCATATGTCCATGTGTTCTCATCATTCGGCTCCCACTTATAAGTGAGAACATGTGGTAATTGGTTTTCTGTTCCTGTGTCAGTTTGCTGAGGATAATGGCCTCCAGCTCCATCCATGTCCCTGCAAAGGACATGATCTTGTTCTTTTTTATGACTGCATAGTATTCTATGGTGTGTATGTAACACATTTTCTTCATCCAGTCTATCATTGATGGGCATTTAGGTCACTTTCATGTGGAATCTAAAAAAGTTGAACTCATAGAAGCAAAGAGTAAAATAGTGATTGCCAGCGGTGGGAGTAGGGAGAGGTTGGAGAGATGTTGATCAAAGCTACAAAATTTCAGTTAGGAGAAATAAGTTCAAGAGGCATATTGTACAACATGGTGACTATTGTTAATTATGTATTGTATACATGAAAATCGCTGAGAGAGTAGATTTTAAGTGCTCTCACCATAGATAAATATGTGAGGTCATGCATATGTTAATTAGCTTGATTTAGGCATTCCACAATGCATGCATGTTTCAAAACATCATGTTATACACCATAAATATACACAATTTTTATTTGTCAATTAAAAAAAATAACATTTTAAAAGGCCCGGCCTGGCCTCTTTGGGTCACCAGGCAATGCCATGCATAACTGAGGCTGGAAGACAAACCAAGGGCTTGAGCTTGGATCCTCCAAAATACAAGGAAAGATCATCAGAGGTCTTACATTCACCAATGAATTCAACCCGTATGGGCAAGACACAAAAAGCACAGGCCACATGCCAAGGAGTGAGAGTCGGAGGTCAGAAATAGTACCCAGAGCCCAGCGCTCAGGAATGTCACTGCGTATGGACGCATATATTGTGCGGTGACAGTCACTATCAGGCACCTCAGAAGAGGACATCATGAAAACACATGGACACATAGAGGGGGGAAAATACACTGGGGACTATCAGAGGGAGAAGGGTTGGAGGAGGGAGAGGATCAGGAAAAATAACTAATGGGTACTAGGCTGGAATACCTGGGTGATGAAATCATCTGTACAACGAACCCCCATGACACAAACTTACCAATGGAACAAACCTGCAGATGTACCCCTGAACTTAAAAAAAAAAGAAAAGGACATCATGGGAGCCCAGGACAAGAGATGGAACACCATCCTGGGAAGCCAGCATCCAGACAGGAGGCCTCTCTGGGGTAGTGTGAATGGGACGGAACTAGCACTGACCCACCGGCTTACTCTGGCCATTGTGCACATTCTTGGCTCATTGTGACACCACCTGGTAGGCAGATCATAAAACTGTACCGTGGAGCGGGCCGGACGTGGAGGAGACGGCGTTCTGCCCGCGTGGTACAAGCAACCTCGCACAGGCAGCTAGGTGTGGTCTGCTCAGACTGGTTCTCAGAAGCCAAATCCTCCCCTCCTTTGTCTATTCACAAGAGTTAAGAAAAAGACTGCTTTCTCTGTTGATCTCAATAACAAAGGGGATGAGGCACTGCTTTGGCAAAGTCAAAATTGCAGTCACTTTCTGACTGTTAATGGAGAAAAGCAGGCGGCCTGCCAGGTGATGGAAAACACGCGGATCTTTCCTGTTTAACTTTGAAATGAATTATGTGATTGTTTTACAGAACGAGTAACAGGTTTGGCTTCCTTGTTGAGGCCACTGTTGAAAGTCAGCTGGTATTCTCCAAGCCTGCAACTGGGCAGAGTTACTGTGTAATTAATAACTGAGAGTCCACTAAACGGGCACTCGGCCCTGGAAGGCATCACAGGTGAGCATGCCAGAGCGGTGATCATAAAGGTGACCTCTTGAGATCAGGCTCTGGGCCAGAATGCATGAGAATCAGACAAACGGAGGCAGAGTCCTGCTAGGAAGTCTAGAGCCTCCTTCTTTTTCGTCTTAAATTAACATGGAACACCATTTTTAAATTTAAAATCACCCAGCACATCTAGTCAAGTAGTTCTTAGGTCTTCTTTTGTTAACAGTTGCAGAGCCCATCATCCAAATGAATACTTAGTCAAGAAGCCCTGGAAAGATGAACAAGAAACCAATAAAAATAATTACGTACAAGGGATTCAGGGGAGAAGAGGGCAGGGTGGAAACAAGATTTTTTTTTTTTTTTAGATGGAGTTCCGCTCTTGTTGCCCAGGCTAGAGTGCAGTGGCACGATCTTGGCTCACTGCAACCTCCGCCTCCCAGGTTCAAGCGATTCTCCTGCCTCAGCCTCCCGAGTAGCTGGGATTACAGGCATGTACCACCATACCCAGCTAATTTTGTATTTTTAGTAGAGACAGGGTTTCTTCATGTTGGTCAGGCTGGTCTCGAGCTGCTGACCTCAGGTGATCCGCCTGCCTGGGCCTCCCAAAGTGCTGGGATTACAGGCGTAAGCCACTGCACCCAGCCCAAGTCTTCTTTTTTGGTTTTGACTTTTGAAGCATATACATTTCTTACCTCTTTAAAAAAGTAAGGCCATTGGACGCCCCAAATGTGAAGTGGCTGAGAAGGGAGCTGCTCTGGCAGAAGGCAGTGGGAGAGGTGGAGGGGACAGCCCAGGTTCTCTGCCCTGTCCTCATCCCGGAGGCTCTGTTCCACTCTCACAGCTCTCAGCACTTGGACACCAATGGCCTGGCCCAATCCTTTGCTTTATAGATGGGGAAAAGGTGGTCCCCCAAGTCTGGTTCACTCTCTGGGTCTCCCTTCCCATAGGACACATTCGGGAAGGGTTAGATACACTCCTTAGAAGACACAAAACACTCAGTCCTTTTGAAAGATTTATTTTTAATTAAAAAATAAAAGTTATCTGAACATATCTGCATTGCAGCTTCAGGGATGGCACCTTAACCCATTTATGCTGAAGGTCACAAATGTTTTTTATGAAAAATCAGACCTTGGCGATGACCTTGAGCAGTAGGATAGAAATAACTCCCACAAGCTTAGCGTTCCAATAATGGAACACTAGGCATAAATGGGTAAATAAAGCAAAAACAACAACAACAACAAAGCTTCTCAGTTCTTGGGTCTCATGACCATCTTATAATGGGTACAAAGGCACACGTGTCTTCAAACAAACTTGATTCAGAAACATTTCTAACAACTCAGAACTCCCCCCACGTTTTTGCCCACCCTCACCCCCACAAAAAAATACAACCGAAAACATTAAATTCTTTTTAAAAACTACATAAGTAAGTGCTGAGTCAGCAAGGAACCTGGGCATGCTGCCCACATGCCGCCACGTCTCTCTGCTTTGATGACTGGCTGCCCAGAGGTCGGGAGGGAGAGAGCTAAGCACTCTCCACTGCATGCTGGGAGAGGGCTTGCAACACAGACCCAGCCCCAGCCCCACGGCCGTCACCCCAGCTGGGGCAGGCAACTCCTAGGTGCTCTCTCCCTTAATCAAGGGCATCCACGGCTAAAGCAGCCTTTCAGGAAGAGAAAGGCTCAAGACAAGCAAGTCTTTGTCAAATGCTTGCAATGACAAGGCCACTGGGAACTGTGGGAGGGAGGGAGATGGCTAGATCTCTTCTCCCCCAGTTTACTGGGCTGCTAGAAAGTTTTCTCTGCCTACTCTCCCTGCCTTCCCTGCCTGCCTTCCCTCTTCTCCCTTCTCCCCAGTCTCCCTCTACTCTCAAAAGGGTTTTACTTTAGCTTAATGGTGGGGGTTCCAAAGAGGGTATTGGCAACTCCTGGGGCGGGTCTGGTGGCTCTGCCATCTCTAAGGGGACATCATGTGTTTTCGGTTCCTGTGCTTCACAGAGCTCCTCCTGCCCCTGGGAGGGCTCCAGTCGCTCCTGACCCTGGGCCTGGCTGTTCATCTTCTCTTCCGCTTCAATCTCTTCTGATGTGGGGATGGAGTTCTTCTTGGGGCGACCTTTGGGTTTTGTGGGTGCTTCCTGTCCACCTTTAAGAACCTACGTGAGTAAAAAATTGTTATTAAATCTAAGAAATAACTCCTGCCCTTCCGCCTTTCCACTCCCAGTATAACCTCACATTGCATCTAAACCATCTGTTCTGGCAGTAAAATTGCAGGATTTGGCAAAATATATTCTCAATCCATCACCTCTGGTCTACAAAGACACTTCCATTCTTTAAATGTTCAATGCATTTTGGTCAATATTATATATTTTGGCATTTAATACAATAATCATAAGCAGCTTCAGAATTCAACTTCAACAATAAGGCAAGAAATGAAAATTAAAATGTTAATGCAATAACTATCAGGTTGACAAGCTAAAAAGACAACAATATTTGTAGCAAGCAGGAAAAAAAAACACTATGTGAAAGTGTGATTGTTACAACCTTTTCAACACAACCTAAGAGTTCAAATCAAAAGCCTTAAAATATGCAGAGCTTTTTGACACAGAAATTCCTTAGGCTAAATTCTAAAAAATTATCTAAGACTGAGACAAAGATTGATCTGCAAAAATACTCATCACAATATTGGTGATAACAGCAAAAGTTGGAGCGGGGTGATATCCTAAAGGTTTGGCCATGTAAATTGGGTAGAATTATAGTAAATCCCAAAGACAGAATACTTGACAACCATTACAATTACTATATAGGAGAATGTTTAATAACATGGAAAATATTATTAACATAGTTTTGTAACAAGCAGATTCTTAGCATAATCCAGTTTGGAGGCTAGACAGCCTATACACCACCTTGTTTGCAGGATCACGGATCGTTTTTAATCTTTATGTTTTTTCTATATTTTCTAAACTTTCTACAATGATCAAACATAAGTATTTCTGTAATCAGAAAAAATATAAAGCATGTAGTCTTGTAGAAGTTGTACAGCAGAGTTTAAAAAGCATTTTGGCTTTGATAGTAGAAAAACTGGGTTAAATTCCAACTCTGCCACTTATCATCTTTGTCTTTGTAAAGTCCTTTAAAGGCCCCAAGTGTCCGTTTTCTAATCTGTAAAATGGGAGTAATAATACCTTGTATTACAGGGTGACAGTGAGAGTGACCAACAGATAATGTGTATGAAAGGACCAGAACGGCACCTTCTGAATGGTAGGTTTCCTTTGCCCAGAATATATACACCATCCACCCTCCTTCTCCTGGCTAACTTCTCCTGGAAGCCTTCCTGATCCCCCAGGTCTAGGTTAAAGGCCCTCTGCCATGTGCCCTCGGAGCAGCTTCTACTGTCCCGACCAGAGCACTTTTCAGAAACTATGGTCACTGCATGTTTACCTGCTGCCCCTCTCACTCAGTCCCTGCATGTAGCAGGTGTTTGACAACTGTTACCAAATTAACTAGGCTTTCTCAACAAACCTTTCCCTGGAGTCGAGGAAAGATATAAAGCAAGCCAAATAACTGGACCCTAAATGGCCTTGGCTGACTTCAAAGGCCTGGCACCCTTATTACCCCAATTTGTGACCCACACAAGAGTCCCAGGAGGTAGACAGGGATAAGTATAAAAATATTTCTATTTTACTTTGGAATGTAATAGACACTCCTTCCTCCATTGGCTTGGCATAGTCCTTGATTTTCTGGGCAGCTAGTGAGAAGGGCTTCAAGAGGACCTGGATTAGCACAGATGATTAGGGGTGGGAGATATTTTTGCTATTTATAAACCTAGCTTAATCTTATCTTCTATATTTGTATATAAGCTCCTGGAAGACAAACCCTGCTTCTCTCCATTACTCCAAGAATCAAACTTCCAGCTAACTTCTATGCAGTCCCTAAATATTTATTGACTGCTCCTCTTTCCTTCAAGAGCAGCAGAGGACCTCCAGGTGCTGAATTTTAAGGATGAAACCATAACTTTTTTTTATACAGCTTTGAGATATAATTCACATACCAAATCCATTTAAAGAGCACTATTCAGTGATTTTTAGGATGGTCACAGAATTGTGCAACTATCACCACAATGCAATTTTCAAACACTTCTATCACCCCAAAAAGAAACCCCATAGCATTAGCGGTCAGTCCCTATTTTCCCCCAACCCCTAACCGATCTGCCCACAGCCCTAGGCAACTGCTAGTCTGCTTTCTGTCTCTACAGATGTGCCTATTTTTGGACATTTTATATAAACAGAATCATATAATATGTGCACTTTTGTGACTGGCTTCTTTCATTTAGATGTGCCTATTTTTGGACATTTTATATAAACAGAATCATATAATATGTGCACTTTTGTGACTGGCTTCTTTCATTTAGCATAATGTTCTCAATGTTCATCCATGTTGTAGCATTTGTCACTAAATAATATTCCATTTTATGGATATACTATATTTTGTTCATTCACTCATCAATTGATGGACATGTGGGTTGCTTGCTACTGTGAATGAAGCTGCTATGAACATGGGAAAGAAGTGAAATTGAATTGTGGGATCTTTCGGCAACTCTATGCTTCACATTTTAAGGACTGTTTTCCAAAGCAGTTGCACTATTTTACATTCCAGCCAGCTGCATATGAGGGTTCCAGTTCTCCACATCCTCACCAACACTTGTTGATGTCTGTTTGACCACGGTCGTCCCAGAGGGTGGGAAGTGGTATCTCACTGTGGTTCTGCTTTGCATTTCCCTGATGACTACTGAAGTTTAGCATCTTTCATAGTGCTTATTGGCTAGCCGTATATCTTCATTGAAGAAATGTCTATTCAGATATTTTGCCCATTTCTAAATTTGGTTGTCTTTTTATTATTGAGTTGTAAGAGTTCTTTAAATATTCTGGATACATGTCTCTTAATCAGATGTAAGCTTCTCCCATTCTGTGGGCTGTCTTCTCATTTTTCTAATGATGTCCTTCACAGCACAAAATTTTTAAATTTCAATGAAGCCCAGTTTATGTTTGCTTCTGTTGCTTGTGCTTTTGCTGTCATAACGAAGAACACTTTGTCTAATCCAAGGTCATGAATACTTACTCATATTCTAAGTTTCATAGTTTTCACTCTTACCATTTAGATGATGATTCATTTTGCGTTAATTTTTGTGTATAAAGTGAGAAAACCAAGAAGTTCTCAGTAAACACCTCCTTTTAGCTAAAAGTCTGCTCAACCACTGTCCTTTCCACATGAACAGCTAACACACCGATATTAAGGGGATCTTTAACAAGGTAGAGATGCTGACGGAAACCACCCCTGGGGAGAAGATGTTCCTTGTATTTCTTTTCACGTAAGTTCATTATCTGATTTTGATTTCAGTCTGAGTGTAGGCTTTTGAAAGCACCCAGTTGTGCCAAGATGGAATTTACATGTTGAAAGCAGATCCACTCAGTATGAAAGAGGTTATACAAAAGTAAGTTGCCCCATGTAGTAATCAAACTAGAAAAGGGCAGGTCTATGGAAGCCACCTAATTGGCAAAAGAAAGTCCAGCCCAGCAATTAGAGAACACCACCCACACGGTTTGGACGGACCCCACCTGGCTGTTTTCCTACTGCAGGAAAAAAAAATCCCCAAAACAATTAGACCATTTTCTAAATGGAATAAAACATTCCAGCACAAGCAATAATTAGGAGATAACTACCCTCTTGGCTGCTCTCTGCACTCAACCTCTGGCCCCTTGCCTTCCAGCGCACCTGAGACATGCAATTATTTCAGAACCACCCTCCATCAGGAGCTACCCGTTCACATGCACCCTGTGGCCCTCCTCCCAGGAGCCCTCTCCCCATTTATTCTTAGAGCCAGTTTAGTCCCATTGGTCCAGAGAAGCCAGAGAGTTCCTTGTCCAAGAGGCCGCAGGCCTCCTTCTGCCTCTCAGAAGTACACCTAGCACACCATCCACTTTTATTAGCCGTGCCTGGTGACAGCCCTCCAAACTCTGAAACGAGGTATTCAGATGTTCTGTTGCTGAGGGTGTTAAGACCGGGCCTTTTGCTTCCCTCCAAGCAGCCTGAGTAGGGGGCAGGGAATGTCAGTGCAGGAAGGAACTCTCTCCTTCCCTCTACTTTTCAGATAGGAAACTGAGCTGACAGAGTTTGTCAGTATCAAAGAGCAAGCCAAGGGCAGAGCTGGGATTTGAACACAAACCTCCTGACCATTTGAATCTAACAGCCTTAGCAGTATTGCATTCAGCATAATGTGCAAGGGATATGTAAAATGGGCCACTGTTCTATGTCTGGTATTTATTTGCAATTACCCAACCTCCCAGCAGACTCCAGGCAGTAGACTTACTAGTGGGGGGCGAACTTTCCTCCTTATTCTCTCTCTCTCTCTGCAGCTTCATAGGGCAGCGAGGGCCACATAACTGATGACTGTTTCCATGAAGCTGAGAAACAAGTTTGGATTCCCCAGCATGAATCTCCTCCCAAACACTGCTGCTCACCTTAGCTAACTTTCTCAACCTGAAGATGTGATGTTCCACTGGACCTCAAGCAGGGCCCCCAATGCCAAGGCGCTGACTTGGAGATGACTGGGAAGTGGGGACTGAGAAAGGACACACACTCAGGGCTGCGTGGAGACCCTGAGATTCACAGAATTCACTTTTGGCTTGTGTTTCCTGGCCTCCAAATATTTGGATTCTCTGAAGACATGGATTTCGTGAAGAGGTAATAAAAATACTAATAATGATAATAATAATGGCAAAAACATCTCTTAGCTGTGTCCTATATGGCAGGTCCTATTTACGTGTTTCACAGAGATTAGCTCAGTTAATAATACAACCCTACGAGGTACGTGTTAGGCCTTTTACTGCAGAGGAAACAGGCACACAGAGGTTAAGTAACCTGCCCAAGATTACACAGAGAGCTACTGGTAACAATTCATGGAGTTGTTAACTACCTGGGGACTATTCACGAGAAAGATAGTGACCATGCATAGTGTGGGGCCCACCCAATTCTGTGACTAGGAGAGAAAGGAGGTATCTGTTTGGATGCTCTCATGGAACAGAATTGCATTTTAGAGCTCAAAGAGACCACCGAATAATGAGGCTCTTTCAGCCTATTGCAAAACACTGTAGGTCCTGCTGGAACTAAAGCCAACAGACATGGAATAGAGGGTGCACATCCCATCTTAATGTGCAAGATTGAATTGACCCAACCCGCTACAGGTTACCAGTGCTGACTGGTCAGAACTCGTCAGAGATGCTATCTTGGTTCTGGCAAGGTTACCCTTGGCAGCCATGTGAATAAGTCTGAGAATCAACTGCTAATCTTTTTCCAGTTCCAATTAGGTTACTAGCCTTGAGACATCTTTATTACCCAATTATCTTTTTCTTTTCCTCCCCAGTACCTAAAGAGATAGCCTTGAAAGAGTTTTACTGGGAAACTAGATGAAGTAATCAGGATCACACCACAGCCTTGCTATTCCACTCTCTGTGCTGATCCTGTACATCTCCCTGCCGCTGCACTGACCGCTCCGTGTAATAATAATGCCAGTTTGCAGGTCTGTCTCCCGCACTTGACTGAGTACCTTTTGACAATTTTATTTTCTAGTGGACAGGCTCATGTCTTACCTTTGCATCTCCAGGGCCTGATAAATGTTAAATGCTCAATGAATTAACTCAAAAGTGAACTGACAGTTTGGGCCTCTTGGCTCCTAAAGGGACCTGAAGGTGACTGGCTTGCAGAATGTTCTCTGAGGTTAAATCTGCTAAGTTACTTCCATTTTGGTTTACATGACATTGATACCCATCAATAACTGGCCTAAAATCATGCCAGCAACACTGTTGCTGGTGAAAAACAAGTGACGTCACAGGCGAAGGCACACACATTGTCCCACGGGCACTGGGCGGTGCTGGCAGAGGAGGCTGCCTGTCAATTCCTTAATCATCTGACTCATGAAAAGATTGCTGATAACTAATTTAAACAATGCCTCTGCTACTCAGGAGACATTGATTTCAAGGCTGATGATTGACGAGGAAGAAGGTGGGTGGTGGATCTTGCACAGAAAGCAGTGAAGGGACTTGCCCAAAATCAACCAGGGAAGGGCAAGCATGGGAACACGGCCTGGTGCTTCTCACTCCCAAGTCTAGTTCTTTAGAAACCAGTCCCCTAAAAGGTGTCCATGTGTACTTAGCACTGTAGAGTGTTTGCAAGACTATCTATTTAACCAAATCCATTCTTCCTTCAATTTCTTGTTTTTATTTTATTTTTATGACTTATTTATTTATTTATTTATTTATTTTTGAGATGGAGTCTTGCTCGGTCACCCAGACTGGAGTGCAATGGTGTGATCTCGACTCACTGCAACCTCTACCTCCTGGATTCAAGTGATTCTCTGGCCTCAGCCTTCCGAGTAGCTGGGATTACAGGCGCCCGCCACCACGCCCAGCTAATTTTGTATTTTTAGTAGAGGCGGGATTTCACCATGTTTGCCAGGCTGGTTTCAAACTCCTGTCCTCATGTGATCCACCCACCTCAGCCTCTCAAAGTGATGGGATTACAGGCGTGAGCCACCGTGCCCGGCCGCTTCCTTCAATTTCAACTTCTCCCGGCAACCTTCTCCACTACCTCTCTTCTGAACTCCGACAGGTTTATAAATCCGCAACAACCAGCACTTAATTATAACATGCTCAGCAGCTACCTCCTGGGCCTTGTTTCTCTGACTAGATCATAAATTCCATGAAGGCAAGGGTGATATTTTATTTTATTATTTCTTATAGTGCCTAGGACAAGGAATGGCTCACAAGAGACACAAAATACATGTGCTGACTCATGCAATATCCGTGTGTTTGAACACATAACTGGCATCTCTGCCTTAATTCGTGAGCACTTCATGAGCCAAGTTGCCTCCATTGGAAAACTCTTTCATTTCAGGGTCAGGTCCCCCAGAGGAAATTACAAGATTTGCCCAGGAAATTCTTTTTTGGGAATATAATAATTGCTGCTTGTTGACTTTTTTCCTAATTTTTCCCATTGATATTCATTTGCAATTTACTTGTTTTGGGGTTTTTTTCCCCTCATTGTTAGCAGAAAATAGCAAGGAATAGCAAGAACTAAAAGTTTAAGAAAGAACAATATGGGACAAAACCACAGCACTGAGAAAACATCTGTCCACTGACCTTCCCCCCCCCCCCAAAAACTGGGGTCGGGAGAACACCTTAGTTATTTGATTGTTGTGAAAACATCATATTTCAGCCCTGAAACACCAAGAAACAGGGCTTGTGACCAGATGGGTTAGCAAATGTCATCATGAAGGCATGGAATGGACGAGAGGAGAAAGAGCCACTAAGATTTGGTGAGGGGGTAAGAAGCCCACGGCAGGTGACATGGTAGCTCCTGGGCTCCAGAGAAGAGCAGCGCTTCTTCCCTTATCGCCACCCCTCCTCTTTTTCTTTTGCTCTGGGCTTTGACCTTGTCTCAATGGTTTACAAAGCTGAGAAAGGCAACACTTGACTACTTTGGAAAATTTTGATTTAATAGTGCTTTTCTTAAATGAAAAGAATGAATGATAATGAAATTGAGTTCCTGAAAATGTAGGGATGTATATATTCTAACTTAAAAATCAAAGATGGAAATATTCATTAGCTAGGCACTAGAGCAGGATGATGGAAGCTGTGGTCATCATACCAGGCACTTCAGAATAACGAGGGGGCTTGTTAACATGCACATTCCCAGCCCTGGCCCAGACCTCTGGGGCCAGAATCCTGGGAGGGGGCCTAGAGTTCTGCATTTAACTTGCTACCCAGGGGACTCTGATGCCCACCAAAGTTTGAGGATCACTGCGTTAGAGGATGCACAGCCAAAAGAACAGATGCATCCTCTACGTCAATATAAACAAAGAATACTGACTTCTATTTTTAGCTCTTGGTGGGAGGAAGAAGGAAGTTGTTTGAAAAGGCTAGCAGGTAGGGTTAAAACTAGCAAGTTAGGAGAAATACCTAACGTAGATGATGGGTTGATGGGTGCAGCAAACCACTATGTAACAAAACTGCACGTTCTGCATATGTACCCTAGAACTTAAAGTACAATAAACAAAAAACAAAAAACAAAAAAAAACTAGCAAGTTAAAAGCCTGTAAGCTTTTTTTTCCTTTGATTTTTAACGAAACAGAAAAAGAATATCCCTCTGTTTAGGAAATCCAGGTCAAGAGGAATAGCTCGACCTACAGATCCAACAGCTTCCCCACAAGCCAGCAGCACAGAAGGCCTTCCAATCTCCACAGCCCAAACTGCCACATGGTCCGGCCTCCCTCCCCACAGCCCTGGAGGAAAAGTCCTCTTCCATCAGGATGGGATCATGGTTAGTCACTCCTTTCTTACCATTTTCTTCCATTTCATCCTGCGATTCTGATACCAGGTCTTCACCTGCAGCTGAGTGAGTCCCAGAGACTGGGCCAAGTCCAACCTAGAAGGCACAAGATACAAAGGAAGGGTGAGCAGGCTGGGGAGGAGCGAGAGAGATGGGATCCTGCTGACAGGCTCCAGCACTGGCTATCAAGGCTCTGACCTCCCTCATTAAACGAGGTCTTCCCCAAAGCGCTTTTCTTTCCTTCCAAGAATCCAACAGAGGACACTGGGAAGCTGAGAAACTAAGAAATAGATGACCATGGCTGAGGATACCTGGGCCAGTCCCCATTCTGAAACATTCATGGTCTGCAAGGGACCTGAGAAGGATGCCTGGGCCTTCATCACACAGTCCTTTTCCTGGCTTGACAAGATTATTTATTCTGACCCTCTGGCCCGACATCCAAACTGGAAACAAAAGGCAAAGCCGATGTTGCTGATGGGAATCCACTCATCACTCCAGACCCAGCTGTGGTCCCAGCTCCGGCAGGTGAGTCTCCTGGCTCCCACAGCTCATCTCCTCTGCACCCTCCCACAGGCCAGCAGTCACCCAGATGGTGCCACGTTTCCCACTGTTCTCTAATCACTCCCACCGTGTTATTTCTGCCTCCCTAACTCAGCAGTCAGAGCAGCTTATGTCTTCCACTTCTTTTCTACCCATGAAAGTGCCCATCACACTGCTAAATCCAGAACCGGTGCCCAAAAAATACTTCCTGATGGATTGATTCAATCACTGTAGCTGCCCTAAATTGTTATAACAATTAAAATGTTATAAATATTATAAAGATTCCAAAACAAACATTAAGTCCACAGCCCTTCCTGCTTTCCATTCTACTGCTAATCGTGACTGTGTACTTCTCTGTAGTCTTCTGTAAAGTCCTAAAAGCCAAATCCATTTCTGGGGCTAAATCTAACAACACAGCCACCATTTCCTGAGCACCACGGCATCCCAGGCTGCAATGCTAAGCCCCTGACTTGCTGTCTTATCTATCCCATTCACAACACAATGAAGTAGGTATAATTATTCCCATTTTACAGATAAGAGATTTGAGGCCTGGAGAGATTAGACTCTCTCAGCAACTGTGGCCAAACCCTGTCTGCTACCTGGTTGTGTAAATAAAGTTTTATTGTAACAGACCAGGCACAGTGGCTCATGCCTGTAATCCCAGCACTTTGGGAGGCCGAGGCGGGCGGATCACCCGAGTTCAGGAGTTGGAGACCAGCCTGGCCAACATGGTGAGACCCCATCTCTAGTAAAAATACAAAAATTAGCTGGGTGTGGTGGCAGGCACCTGTAATCCTAGCTACTCAGGAGGCTGAGGCAGGAGAAATGCTTGAACCTGGGAGGCGGAGGTTGCAGTGAGCCGAGATTGCGTGCCACTGCACTGCAACCTAGGCAATGGAGTGAGACTCTGTAAAAAATTAATAAATAAAAAATAAACTACTTCTGTGCTACAATATCAGAATTGGGTAGTGGTCATAGGCCATATGGCACACAAAGTGTAAAGTATTTACTGTCTGGCTCTGCCCAGAAAACCTTTACCAACCTCTGGCAGATGATCACAGAGTTAGGAAGTGGGGCAGGATTCAAACCCATGATGTCTGACCTGTACACCAGCTCCTGTGCTGGGGCTCACCCCCACCCACACTGTATCTGCACAAGTTGAGCCTGTCAAAGGGAATCACAGGGATGCTTCATCCCAAGAAGCAGCGAACAACCAGGTGGGACAAGTGGAATGAGAAAGGGAAGTCTGTAGCCAGGCTTCCAACGTCAGTCCTTGAGACAACCACCATTGACCTGACAGGATAAGAACCCCAGGTCTACCTCAGCACCAACTGGACAGCCGCCTCCTTAAGCCAACATAAGCTGCCTCACTGCCACGCCAGCCCTGCTCAGCAAAGCAGCGTGGACTTCGAATGCAGCAACTTGGGACAACTGCCCTTGACAGGGCTTGGGCAGCGACCCCCCCTTTTTGAAAGGCCCTGGGTTTCTGAGGTTACTGTCTGCGAATCTCGGGCCCACAGGCAGTCTCATTTGCCTGCTTCATGGGGAGCCTCAGGTGTGGGTTCTCAGCTGCAGCTCTCCACCTGGGGCGCTCTAACCATCAGGGAGGCCCGCAGGGACCGGCCCTGACAGTCTCAGGTGCAGCTGCCTGGTCGCCCTGCTCTGACCAGGCTGCATAATTTAAAGCCCCAATAATACAGAGTCTTCCTTCAGGGCACCCTGGAACTGGTCTTAAATCAGCACTCACATCCATCTGGTTATCCCTGTAGAAGGACTGCTAGAAGCTGGCAGTTTTATTGAAAGTGATTAACAAGCTAAAGCCAATAAATTCCCAGTGCCAACAGCACTTGGCTGTCCCCACAAACGCAGCACTGCTGCCCAAGCAGCCACTCATTGAGAACCAAGAACCCAGGGGGCCACCCCACAGACTTCTGGTCTCCCAGGCCTCCCTGGAGAAGGGTCCTCCACGGTTCTGGCGGCGCCTTCCCGAGCCCAGTTCACCTGAGGCCATCAGGTGCATTAGTCAATGGAAGGCTCAGTTCACAGCTCTGCCACTGCATTAGCAAACAGTGTTAGCTCACTTGGGAAAAATGCAGCCCTGACTCACTCTGGCTACAGAAACATGCTTCACTGTCATCAGCTTTCTCTCATTACCTGCCACCGTTACAAATTCTCACTTCCCTGCATATTTGCTTAAATGGGGTCACCTAGGAAACTGGAGAAACAAACACAGAGGAGGAGGGCGAGAGCTGCGGGAGGAGGGAGTGCTCATGGCCCTGGTCACGTAGGGAGGCGAGAACATCTGAGAGGGCGGGTGAAGATGGCAGCTTCCATGCCAGCCGATGGTGTCCTCCCAGACAAGTGAATCAAGCCTGTGTAGGTGACCTGAGATGCCTGGGCAAGTACCAGGGAGCCCCAGGAGATTTATGAAGAACTAATATTTCTGTGAAAAAAAAAATTATCTGACTTCTGAAAAATCAGCCCAAAATGTTAGCCATGCGTGCTGAAGCCGATTTGACACGCCACCATGCTACCATAGACAGTGGTGCCCACTCCCCTGGGTGCGCACGTTCATGCACCCAGGGGATATGCTAGGGAAGTGAAAACAGCCATGTCATACCTGGAGATGCCATCTGTTAACCTCTGGTTCACAGACCCGTCTCCATCATCTGCCAAAGACACCCCAAATGCACAGGCCTAGAACAGAACTCAACCTTTCGCCACCTAAGTCTACTCTGTCCTCTGTCTTCCAACTTCAGGTCATGGTGTCCCTATCCCCCTGCTAGCCCAGTCCAGAAACCACAGAATTCTCAACTCCCTTCTTGCTGCTTCCCACAATGTTGATTCTGCCAATTCTCTCTTCAAAATTGTCCTCCTCTCACACATGGACAGAGGGAGGGGAACCTCACACACAGGGCCTGTCGGGGGGGTGGGGGGATAGGGGAGGGATAGCATTAGGAGAAATACCTACTGTAGGTGATGGGTTGATGGGTGCAGCAAACCACCATGGCACGTGTATACCTATGTAACAAACCTGCACGTTCTGCACATGTATCCCAGAACTTGAAGTATAATAATAGTAAAAAATTGTCCTCCTCTCTATTCTTGCCTCTGCATTCCCACTGCCACCCTTTAATTCAAGTCTTCAGTGATGATCACTGGATTCTCTCCTAACTGGTCCCTGCTCCACCTCTGGCCTCTCTCATCCATCATTTATGGTGCCACCACAGAGACAGTTCTGAAACAGAAGTCAGGTCATGCACTTCCAGCTCATAAAGGCAGTGCCAACTGCTTAAACAACCAAGTTCACATTTCAGCCAGGCATACGAGGTCCTTCCCACCCTTCATTCACCTCTACCATTTCCCTGTTCACACCTTAAGCTGGAGATGTCCTGGCTACTTGCAGTTTCCTCCACATACCCGACGAGACACGCTTCTTTGCCTTGTGTGTGCCAACCCCTTAGTGCAGGACGCCCTGTCCCGCCTGGAATCAAAGCTCTTCTTAAATGTTACCTCCTCTGAGAAGCCTTCCCTAACCCCGTCTCCCATGCTCAGCAATACCGTGTGTTCCTACTGCACTCAGCACCTCACAGGTACCAGCGCCTGGCTTGCTGCGTCTTTGTTCCTGTAGTCGTTCCTTCCCCATGATCCCTTTCTGTCACAACAGGACTCTCTCGACTGTTTCTGGACCCATAATCCCTGCCACAGTGCCCCAGTGGCACCCAGAAGACCCGTACCAAACAGCTGATGGTGCCTCGTTAACGGAATCAGAAGCTAAATCCCCTTTTAGTCGGTGATATGCAGACTCCTCTGTCACTTAAATTTGTATCAAAGAGCTACTACATAGCCCAAGAGATTCATTTGAGGTTCCTTCCTTTACTTTTTGATAGGACTAGTGTCCAACCTGATATGGCCAAGGCAGTAGGCAAAAGAAGAGGAAAAA
Organism: Macaca nemestrina; assembly: GCF_043159975.1. Taxonomy (NCBI): domain Eukaryota; kingdom Metazoa; phylum Chordata; class Mammalia; order Primates; family Cercopithecidae; genus Macaca; species Macaca nemestrina. The sequence goes on along the minus strand of NC_092136.1, from coordinate 128,951,856 downwards.
GGACCTGAAAAATCTCCCCAATAAATAGGATCACACATTATTAGCTCGGCCATCTCCAGAGTCAGTTTGAAAGAACAAGATGAGACACTGAGATACACAATTTGTTTTTTGAGACCGAGTCTCGCTCTGTTGCCCAGGCTGGAGTGCAGTGGCATGATTTTGGCTCACTGCAACCTCCGCCTCCTGGTTCAAGCAATTCTCTGTCTCAGCCTCCCAGCTAGCTGGGATTACAGGTGCCTGCCATCATGCCCGGCTAATTTTTGTATTTTTAGCAGAGATGGGGTTTCACCATCTTGGCCAGGCTCGTCCTGAACTCCTGACCTCATGATCCACCTGCCTCAGCCTCCCAAAGTGCTGGGATTACAGGCATGAGCCACCACACCCGGCTATTGTTTGTTTTTTTTGTTTTTGTTTCTGTTTTTTGGAGACAGGGTCTCACCTAGAGTGCAGTGATGTAATCTGATGCAATCATACCTCACTGCAGTCTCAAACTCCTGGGTTCAAGTGATCCTCCCATCTTAGCCTCTTGAGTGGCTGGGACTACAGGTGCATGCCATCACACCTGGCTCATATTTTAATTTTTGTAGAGACGGGGTCTCACAACGTTGCCCAGGCTGGTCTCAAACTCCTAGCCTCAAACAATCCTATTGCCTCAGCCTCCCAAACTGCTGAGATTACAGGTGTGGGCCACAATACCCGGCCCAGACACACACTCTGGCATATGTTCCAGTTAAAATAGTAAATTAAAGAAAAGGAGGTGAGGCATTGAGGCCTCCAAGAAAGCAAGGGTCACAGCCTCCCCAACATGGATCTCAGAGGAGTTCAAAGAAGGGGCTCTCATCCAGGTCCTCCTGGGTCTCAGTCAAATGGTTCTGACTTGACATCCATCTCAAATTCACCAACATGTCTGACCTCCTCAACTGGATCACTCCAGCCCTTCCCAAGCAATAGCCAGGCCAGCAAGCTGAGTCAGTGGGGAATCAGCTGGAGGCTGTGGAGAAGATTGAGAGGATCATTAATCCTAATTCCAGATCTAGTCCTGCTGCCTCCAATCCTAAGAGTGAGTGGCTTAAAAACCAAGCCTGTTTCCCAGCTGACCACCTGAGCAACAATTTGCTAAACTTGACCTTGTTTATGATACTGAAATAGTTAAGTTCAAATATGGAGATAGAGTGACGAGTTTAAGTTCAGCCACAGGCAGGCTCCAGGGACTGTGTGGTGGATTCACATAGGCTGGGTTCTGTTAACCAAGGTTAAGATGCCTTGAGCCAAGGAGTGGATTCCTGCCACAGTGTCCTGCCTCACTGCAACAGTGCTCTGGCTCCATGGCCCACAACGGGAGCAAGTCTCCCATCCTCAAGGGCCTTCACTGCGGAGAGCTGCGGAGAGTCCCTTCCCCGCGTCCTCACCTGTCCGGGGTAGACAAGTACTTCTGCTTCTGGAATTTCTTCTCCAGGCCCATGAGCTGCAGCTCGGTGAAGATGGTGCGACTCCGGCGGGGCTTCTTCTGTCGGGGCGTGGGCTGTTCCGTCTCTGACTCGCTGCTGGCTAGGGCCTCGCCCCCTGGGGCCTCAGCAGAGACCGCCTCGGTGACTGGGTGGCAGGACAGTGCCTGGGCGATTCCCGGGGTGGCGGGGACCAGCTGGGAGATGACGGTGGGCTGGCGGGTGATCACCGAGAGGAGCGGATATGCCCGCAGAGAAGGGGAGCCTGGAAAACAAGCAGGGAGGCAGGTCACCACAGGGAACGGTGTGGGGAAGCAGGCCAGGACCTGTGGAGGGCCACTGGCTGAGGTCTGACAGGGAGGACCCTGTTCCTAAGGAGGCACAGATGGAGGAAGGGGAAGGAGAAGTAACTCAAGACCTACAGCTGCAGGGCAGGCACAGAGATCTGCTCAGCTTGGTGGGGGAGGATGAAGCCCACCGCCAAGAAGAGGTTCCTGCAAGTCCTCTGATTTTAAGCGGATCCTTCCCCTCTCTCTCCCTTCGGAATCCCTAAATTCTTGGTCCACGGGACCAGGCAAATGGAAAGAAGTAGTCAGGAAAAGCTAGAAACACATATTTCAGAAACCCGAAATAGATTTGTAATATGCAAACTTCCTGAGAACCACCTGTGGTCTTTATAAAAAGACATGCTTGTAGCTATGAATTCCTCCTGAGAAGTCTGTGTACCTTGAATCATAGCATTTTGCAGAGCTTGACAGGATGCTTTAGGATTATTTAATTCAACTTTCTCATCTCAGAGGGAGTGAATTGCCCCAGAAAGGTTAAGTGAGTTGCCTAAGATAATGTAACGAGGAAGCAGCAGATGGAGGAGTCAAACCAAGTTCTTCTGGCTTGAAGTCCCATGCTATCAGCACATCATGAATCACGTGGCTGCATCATTTAGAAGAGGGAGACAAACAGATTTTAAATAACATGAAAGGTCAGATCGGTATGACTGGCGCCTCCAGCACTATGTTAAGGAGGATTCTCAGGCTGGCCAGAGCTCGGCTGAGGAAAAGATGCTGGGGTCGATTAACAATGTCTGCTATGGGCATGTGGCCGGGACAGGGTATGGTGGCATACATAGCAGTTACATGCCCCTCCTGCATTAGGAATTTCAAGGCAAAAGTCCTTTTCTGTCCAACAATCTGTTAAATCTGTAAAGTTCAAGTGAACAACTTTTTCCTTTGATTATTCAACATAGAGCTTAAAATGTCTGGATCATTACCTGTGTAAATCATTTTATCTCTCGGTTTCATCATCTATAAGGTGAGTAAGAAAAGTAGCTGATTCCAAAGAATCCTTCAAACTCTAATATACTGATGCTACAAAAGGACCTCTCATCCTTCCCATTTGATATCTGATGAAAATGGAGAAGACCCAGGGGCTGCCCTTTGCGACTCAGTCCAGCCCTGAAAAGTGACTTCAAGGCCACAGCCAGCATCTGAGCCAACCAACATTCACACTAGCTCTGAGTTGAAACCGACTAACATCACAGAAGCACCCAGGCACTACCTGTGTTCCAGCTCTTTTCTCTGGGTTGGCATTTCTCTTCTTATTCCTTCCCATGCCTTTGTTTGGACCCCAGTCACAGTTATTAAAACAAATAACCTCTCTTGTTCTTTGAGTACACTTCTAGCAAGGCCCAACAGAAACCACAAAGTGGTTAAATAACAATAAATCACCACTTGCTACAACTTCCATTAACTCTCCAGCCAACTCCAACACTTGACGTTTTGTGCTGTGGATTCTTTTTAAGAAAAAAAAAATCACTTGGGAATGATATTTTATAGCAAGAAAATGAGGATATGTGGGCTTGTGGTTTGGATCTCACAGCACACATCCTGAAATGATACTTCTTGAAAAAGAAGTTGGAAGCTTCTTAAAAAGGCATAAGATGTTTCTCATCTCAAATCACCTTACTCCTTTAAGTCTGTCACTTCTTTCAAAAGAGACTATCTTTCTTTAGCAGGCTAATGTGTAATCTAGAAACTAAGAAGCTTATCATTATAGGATATGACTAACAATCCACCTGTAAGTAAGGCTTTGTATCACCTTCCTCTTTTGTAAGAGTTAAACATTTTTTTGCCCAACACGGAATAATATTTTGAAAGTGTGGTAATATCTAGCATTGGCAACCATATGGGGAAACAGGCATTCATATATTATTGGTGGGAGTGTAAAATACTATAATCTTTGAGGAAAAATAAAGCAGTATCTACCAAGTCACTGACAGGAATTTTGCAATTTGAGGTCTACGTGTACAACGATTTATGTACAAGCATATTCACTGCAGTCTTGCTTATAATCATGAATGGGGGAAATAACCTATATATTAGTATCTCTCAACAGAAAAATAATTAAATAAATTGTGGTGCATCCATAGTATGAACTACAATGTAACCATTAAAAAGGACTATCTAGGTCAGGTGTGGTGGCTCATGCCTATAATCCCAGCACTTTGGCAGGCTGAGGCTGGAGGACTGCTTGAAGCCAGCAGTTCAAGATCAGCCTGGGCAACAGAGTGAGACCCTGTCTCTATTTTCTTTTTTTTTTTTTTTCTTACTTTTTTTCTTTTTTTTTTTTTTTTTAAAGTAGAGACAGGGTCTCTGTTGCCCAGGCTGGTTCTGAACTCTTGGCCTCAAGCAATCCTCCCATTTCAGCCTCCCAAAATATTGGGATTGTAGGTGTGAGTCACCATGCCAAGCCAGAGATTCTGTCTCTTAAAAAGAAAAAAACAAGATACAAACTGATGAGAAAGAGAGATGAATAGATGGATACTCTATATATAAACTAATACGAGAAAATACCTAATGTATTATTGAGAAAAACACGATGTAAAATCATTTGGATGTAATCCCAGCACTTTGGGAGGCTGAAGCAGACGGATCACGAGGTCAGGAGATCGAGACCATCCTGGCTAACATGGTGAAACCCCGTCTCTACTAAAAATACAAAAAATTAGCTGGGCGTGGTGGCGGGCACCTGTAGTCCCAGCTACTCAGGAGGCGGAGAACCCGGGAGGAAAATGGCATGAACCCAGGAGGCAGAGCTTGCAGTGAGCCGAGATTGCGCCACTGCACTCCAGCCTGGGCAACAGAGCAAGTCTCCATCTCAAAAAAAAAAAAAAAATTGTATTATTCTTTAAAACTATGATTTTTTTTGTCTGCATTTATAAATGCATTTTTAAAAGTCTAGAAAGCTACTTATCAAACTATTGACAGTGATAACCTCTGAGGAAAGGCTTGGAATAAAACAGGGTGAAAAGGAATCTACACATCTGCATCTAATCCTGCATTCAATCCAGCCATGAATATTTGCTGAGCATCTGCTATGGGGAACACTCTGCTCTGGAAGCTGAGGAGATAGCAATGAATACTATAAAGTCCCACCTTCATGGAGCTTACATTCATTTGGGGAGGCAGACAGCAAACAAATCAACAAGTCAATATGTAAATAATGCCAGGTAGTGATAAACTATAATGAAAAATACAGCAAAGTATGAAGATGGGGCAGGTGGGGCAGAGGGCAGGTATTGGGGATGAGGAGTCAGGGAAGGCCATGGTGGGAAGATGACCCTTCTGCAGGTGAGCGCCCCCACGCAGAGGACAGCCTGGAGAAGGCATGGGACAAGCACCCCAGCCCCAGAACCAGCAAAGACAAAGCCCTAAAGGCAGAATGAGCATGGGTTGAAAGAACAGCAGAAAGGCAGAGTAAGCAAGGGCAGAAGTCACAGGAGAGAAAAATGGGAAGAGATCTGTCGGAGCCAGATTACGCAGGGCCTTGTAGGTCAGGGCAAATCACTTGGATTTTATTCAAAATGTGATTTTTAAAAAAGCCATTGGCAAGATGTGAGCTGAGGGAGGAGGATCTGAGTGATGTCTTTAATGATCCCTAAGGAGGTTGGACTGCAGGGGCCAGGGTGGGAGCAGAGAAACCAGTGAGGAGACCAGGCTGTGTTCCTCTAAACCAGAGGCAGCAGCTACAGCAGTGAGAGGAGGTGTATTTTACAGTTAATGTTGAGAGGACTTGTTGAAGGACTGAATGTCAGGTATGAGAGAGACAGACGCCAGGAGAGGCCTGATGTTTTGGTCTTAGCAACTGGAGGAAGGATGGTGCCCTTTACCAAGATGGGAAAGACTGGGCAAAGAGCAGGACTGAATGAGAAAACCATGATTTCTGTGTTAGACAAGTTGCTATTAGACATCTTGCATGTGTTGAGGAGTCAGTCAGATACAGGCTGGGCTAGAGACACAGCTCCTGGGAGTCTATGTGGCATTTTGGGCCATGGAATTGCACGAGATCACCAAGGGAGTGAGTAGAATAAAAAAATGAAGAAATACAAGGGCTGAACTCTGGGGCACGTCAGCATCTGAGGTTATAGAGAGGAAGAAGAGCCGGCCAAAGACACTGAGGAGGGGACAGAGAAGCAGTAGGAAACCCATGTCCCTCGGCATCCCCAAATCTAGATGATACTTCTGCATTGTTCACATTTTGCACAGGTGTGTATCTTTTTAAAAATTTTTTTAAAAGGAAAGTTACATTAAATGAGTTGTAAGTTTCACTCTCATTCTAAAGTTTTGTTTTATGTTCAGTTTGTCAAAAAGAATAATCATTTGTTGACCCTTGATCCCAAGGAGTGGTTAAAACTTCTTCTAAAAGCTAGGCAAAGAAAATCAGTCTAGAAATCCCAGAAATTGAGTATAAAATATGTTTAGTTTTATGACACTTCTAGTAAAACAAACATTGCGGGTGTTCTCCTGGGAAAGGGGGGCTCTTTAGCCCATTCAGAATCCAAAGGTCTAGAGAATTTTCTCCTTTTATGTCAATTTTCTCCCTTTATGTCAAAAGATGTTTCGGTTCTTGAACCATATTCATTCTTTTAAAAGAAACATCATTTAATGTGGAGAAATAAAAGTCTTTTCAACAAATGAAGCTGGGTGTGGTGGCTCATACCTGTAATCCCAGCACTTTGGGAGGCCGAGGTGGGCAGATCACTTGAGGTCAGAAGTTCAAGACCAGCCTGGCCAATATGATGAAATCCTGTCTCTACTAGAAATACAAAACTTAGCTGGGTGTGGTGGCACGCGCCTGTAATCCCAACTACTTGGGAGGCTGAGGCATAAGAATCCCTTGAACCTGGGAGGCAGAGGTTGCAGTGAGCCAAGATCATGCCACTGCACTCATAAGACTCCATTTCCAAAATAAATAAATTAATTAATTAAATTAAATTTAAAAAATTGCTTTAAAAAATGGTGCTAGAGCAATTGGACATCCAGATAAAACAATAATAATAATAATAATAATAATAATAATAATAATAAAAGCCTTGACCTCATAAATTATTTTAAAAATTCACTCAAAATGGATCATAGACCTTCAATAGAAACACAAACGTATAAAATTTTTAGAAAGAAACATTAGAGAAAAATCTCTGTGACATTGGGTTAGGCAGAGAACTCTAAGCCATGACACCAAAAGCATGATGCATAAAATAAAAAGGCAAAAAACTGGTCATCAAAATTAACAATTTTTGCTCTGTAAAAGACACTGTAAAGAAAATGAAAAAAGCTGCACACTGCGAAACCTGACAAATCTCACACCTGACAAATGAGTTTTTACCCAGAATACATAAAGAACTCTCACAGTTTGACAATTAAAAAATAACCCCATAACAATGTGCAAAAGTTTTGAAAAGACACTTCACCAAAGAGGTTCTATATATGGCAAATTAGCACATGAAAAGATGCTTAAGATGATTAGTCATGAGGGAAATGCCAATTAAAAACCACAGAGAGATACTGTTACACATCTGCTAGAATGGTTGACGTTTTTAATGAACTGACAATATCAAGTGCTGGTGAGGATGTAGAGCAACCGGAACTCTCCTTCATTGCTGGTGAGAATGCAAAATGTTACAGCCTCTTTGGAAAGAGAATTAGTGGTTTCTTATAAAGTTAAACAAACAGTTACCATGTGACCTAGCAAAACCCCCACTAGCTATTAACCCAAGTGAAAAGAAAACACAAAACCCTGTATACAGATGTTTATAGCAGAATTATTATTAATTACCAAAAACTGGAAACAATCCAAATGTTCATTTGGGGATGGATAAACAAAAATGGGTACAGACACACAATGAAATACTACTCAGAAATATAAAAGGATAAAACTATTGGCTCACACTGGGAGGCTGAGGCAGGTAGATCTCTTGAGGCCAGGAGTTTGAGACCAGACTGGCCAACATGGGGAAACCCTGTCTCTATTAAAATACAGAAGTTAGCCGAGCGTGGTGGTGCATGCATGTAATACCAGCTATTCAGGAGGCTGAAGCATGAGAATCGCTGGAACCCAGGAGGTGAAGGTTGCAGTGAGCCGGGATCATGCCACTGCACTCTAGCCTGGGTGACAGAGTGAGACTCTGTCTCAGAAAACAAAACAAAACAAAAAACTATTGATGAATAGTGGATGAATCTCAAATGACTATGCTTAAGTGAAAGAGGCCAGACTCAAAAGGCTATATGATTCTATTATAGGACATTAAGGGAAAGGCATAACTAGGAATAGAGAATAGACTGCCAGAGGTTAGGGGTCGGGGAAGAGCTTATAACCACAAAGGGGAAGCACAGGAGGACTGGCTGGGGCTGGAGGAGATGCGAGGGGAGGTGCTAAGATTGTTTTGGATCTTAACCAGAGTTGGTTATATCATTTTTTGCATTTGTCGAAACTTGTTCTTCTACCAAAATAGTGAATTTTTACTAAATATAAATTAGAAGGAAATTTTAAAAGAAATTAAAATGTGACACATATTTGCTACAAAATCAATTTAAAACAATTCAAAACTACACAAAGTAGAAGACTTCCCTCACCGCTTTCAACCCCAAATCTTAGAGATAAACTTACAGAACTGTTCCTATGTACATATGTATATGACCTAAATCCAGTCATATGTGTGTTAATCTATTGAAATCTACGCTGACAAAATGCTTATTTTACAAAATATAAATGTGTCACATTATTTCTTCTGAATGGATAGCCAAAAACCCTAACACCATATATTGACTAGTTCAGTGACTTAAAATGGCAGGGTTAAGATACAGTAAATTCCCAAAGAAATGAAGTTGGGAATTTTTGCTCATCAGAATTCTGAGAGTCTGCCGGGGAATTTCCATCCACAGAATTCTGAGAATCTCCTGCTCTCCAGAAAAGCAGCCAAACTGGGGAAAAAACTACCCTTCCCAAGGGCTGCCCTCTGTGGAAGGGGTCACAAACTGGGAACACAATGTATGGGGGGCAGGGAATGGGTGGGGGAAGAGAAAGTTAGAAAACCACAAGGACCAGAGAGATGGGGACACATTTATAGAGACTGCTGTGAGTTTGCACCTTGCGGGAGAGTGAAGGCTATTTAGAGAAGATTTCTGGAAAATATTTTAGGGAGTATACTTCGTGAAATTCATGAATATACTCCTTTAAGAACAAGTAAAAGAAAGATCTTCATGTTCAAGGCTTCCATAGTCAGATTTCTGTTTTACATCCACTAGGCCATATGGGGCCCTAGAAATAGTTAGGTTATATTATGTATACATGGGTCTATTCCCAGATTCTGTTCTGTTCTACTGAACTAATATATGGTCCTATTATAGGATCACTCCACTTTAATGATTGTGGGTTTTTAGGGAGTTTTCTTATCTGGTAGAATGAGTCCCCCTCTTTAGTCTTCTTACAGAATTTTCTTGGCTATTGTCATTAATTTATTTTTCCAGTTGAACTTTTGTTTTTTGTCCTTAGAGACAGGATCTCCCTCTGCCACCCAGGCTGGTGTATAGTGGTGCAATCATAGGTCACTATAACTTTGAACTCCTAGGTTCAAACAATCCTCCTGCCTCAGCCTCCCAAGTAGCTGGGACTACAGGCACATGCTACCACACTCCATTTTTTTTAGAGGCGGGCTCTCACTGTGTGGTTCAGGCTTGTCTCAAACTCTTGATCTCAAGTGATCCTTCCACCTCAGCCTCCCAAAGTGCTGGGATTACAAGTGTGAGCCACCGTGCCCGGCCTCCAGTTGAACTTTAGAAATCAATGTGTTAGAATCTAAAGAAAACAAGTCCCATTAAAAACTTGATTAGAGTTACACTAACCTTACAGATTAATTTATAGAAATGACTCTACTGGTGATCCTGTCCTTTAGCAGGCTGAAAAGCAATTGCTGGTTATTTAAAAATGACTTCTAGAGATTTGGGCAATTTGGTTCCATAAAGCTTAAACCTAATGAAAAATCTTCATGGGGGGAAAAAAAAAACAACTTCTGATAACTAATAGTTACTTAAAGCAACATCCTTATCACCCATTGTTTCAGCAATCTTGACCCAATGTTCTGATGCAAATTCTGCTCTAAGAGTGTACTCTCCCCTACTGGCTGAGAGCACCCTCCTGAAGTTGGAGGTGCACACACAAAGCTGCTGTGATGCTGAGAAACATTTCAGGATCTTAAAAGGACCACCATTGTCAGTAAATGGAATCGCAATGAGGCACTGTCTTGAGCTCTTGGTATTTGATATGTGTCTCTAAAGTTCAGAAGAACAGGCACGGCTGGAATGGGAGTTGGTGGGTAATGTGTATGCTACAAACCACTGGATCTCCTGAAAAGCAAACCCATGGGGAGCAGAAAAGTGAGACAAAATATACTTGAGCCAGCTGCTTGCTGTCTTTTCTAATTTTAATATATGACTTGATTTCCAACAAAGTAGCATTGACCCAGAGCTTTAATTTCACAAAGTGCTTGCATTCCAACATTTCCTACTCTTGCAAAAAAGTACTGTGAAATGAGTTCCACCATAAATCTGTATTTTGACTAAAAATCAAACCCAGGTTTTAAAAACAGTGCAAAATTATAAATTAACGCATACATTAGGAGACACTTTGGTTACTGAGAAGACAGATAACGTACAACTCTAAGTATGTCTTTCTCTTTCCTGAGAATTATCACAATGTGAAAACGTTGACTGGGGACAGCTGCCCTGCTACCCTAGATCGTTTACATACACTTGTGAAATTCAAGCACATTATCTGCTACTGAGAGTGTGATGACTGTAATAAACCAAAGACATTGTTTAAACATACGCAGTTTTAGTTGACAAAAGGGGCGTCAACATGACCCCATGGAACACATTTTCTAATAGTTGTTTTTCTTCAACCAATCCCCTTAACCAATGTTTTCCTCTAGGATGGAGATCACATAACTGTGTGTATCATTTACCTAGAAATACTTCCCTGCCAAATGTTCGGCCTTTTTGAGAATCTGTTTTTGGATTCTGGAAAACCTGAGTACACGAGTGGCTGGCGAATGCCGGGGACATCCAGGGAGCTTGGGGAGATGTGGAACATTTGGTAGGCTAAACAGTCTTTTCAGTCGTGCTGGTTCTGAAAGCTGTCAGTGAACTCGTGCATGTAAACATGCTTGGGCCAGGCATGTACCCACTCCAGGGTTGCTGGTTCCTGGCACAGCTCCTCCATCTAAGTCCTCCTTCATGGCAGAAGCCAGATGCCCGCAGCTACAGCCATACTTGAACCTCAGAGCAAAATCCCCCAAGTACAGTTTCTGCCTTCACACACCTCCAGTGGGCTTCTCTTCCATTCTCCAACATTCTAGTCCCCAGATTGACTCTCCACACCCACATTTCCGGTTTACACAAGCAAGGGCCAAAGGTCTGAATGGATAAGAATTTCTAAGCTGCCTGCTTGACTGATTTACATTGCAGGAATGTGTGACCTATATACACACAGAAAGCTTCAGAGAGACATAAACACACACACACAAAGACACAGGTTCTGAAGTATGCAGAAAACCTGGAAGACGGGCGCCATGGACAACTGGGCAGCTATAGCTGAGTTTTCTAGAAAAAAAAACATAAAATCACCCACACCGAAGTATTCCCCTAAGCTCCCATTCCTACCAACTGGCTGGTAATTTGGGGTAGTGGAAAAAATAGGGCCTCTATTCCTGACTCACGCAGTGACCCTGATGAGCAGGTTACCAAAACTTTCTTAGTTTCAATGTCCCATAAAGTCAGGCCAATAACAGTTCTCCCTCCTAGATTATTGTGAGGATGAAAGGTATTAATGTATCTGAAGTACCCAGGGGGCACTTGGTTCCCTTTCTTTCCCTCCCTTCACTTAGTTTCATGATGCTTGGTGATTGAGCCAAATTAGATTAATTTTCTTATCAAGAAAGCACACCTACTTGTGAAGCATGCATACATATCTTCTTATCCTCTGTGCATTCACATGCAAAGCGAGATTCAGCAATAGCAGAGTCAGCCAGTTTCTCTCTGCTCAGTGGAAGGCTTCCAATGCCCTTGCAGCCATGTACCAAGCCTGACAGCAACCAGGGAGCTCGGAGAAGTCAGCAGAAAAGCTCACCTGGCAGACATCTTCCTAAAACCACCAACACTCCCAAATAGTTACTTTGGTTTAGTAGATCTGTTTAAAAAAAAAAAAAAAAAATCCACAGAAAAGTTTGAAAGTCCCAAGGCACAGCCCTTCTCAAGGCTGGTAACAGGCAAGGAAGGATGGAGTTGGGGTCACAAGACAGAACCAAAGTCAATTTTTAAAAACTGCAGGGAGGGGCCAGGTGTGGTGGCTCATGCCTATAATCCCAGCACTTTGGGAGGCCAAGGCAGGTGGATCGCCTGAGGTCAGGAGTTCAAGACCAGCCTGGCCAACCAACATAGCGAAACACCATCTCTACTAAAAATACAAAAATTAGCCAAGCGTGGTGGTGCATGCCTGTAATCCCAGCAACTTGTGAGGCTGAGGCAGGTGAATCGCTTCAACCCGGGAGACGGAGGTTGCAGTGAGCTGAGATCGTGCCACTGCACTCTAGCCTAGGAAACAGAGTGAGACTCTGTCTCAAACAAACAAACAAACAAACATACAAAACCTGCAGGGAAAACAGATACAGAGTGGTTAAAGTAAGTTACTTTGCCCTGTCTTATGCTGAGAGCGAGCTGCGTTAAGGCAGAGCTGAGTGTTGGTGGTCACCAGACATGAAAGTTCCATGACCGTGTCCCCATACACATAATCTGTAAGCCTAGGAGAAAGGAGGACAGAGGGAGGGATGAAATACAAGAGATTCTGAGTAGCCTTTTAACTGTGATTCACCAAGTTTCTCGTCCAGCAAGAGTGAATGAAACAGATGCACTCTCTACAGATTCCAGCTTTGTGTGACTGAAGAAAACAGAAAATGTTTTAAGAGGCCAACACAAAGGCTGACAAAATGTCTTAGCCATTAACTACCTCTTTAAAAAAAAAAAAAAAAAGAAAGAAAGAAAAAAGAGGAGGGAAGGGTATTTTGTGAATTAAATGTAAATGAATTAGAAACACGGAATAAATGTATTCTAAAATCCACATTAGACTACCATGATAGAGACTCTGGAATAACCCTCTAGTTAAATAAAAACTTAAGAAGGTTACAAAGGTTTAAAAATAAAGGGCAGAGAGGTGGAGTGGGGAGAAAAGATTAGGGAGATTCAGAAAAATGAAGAAAATTTGGAAAATAAGCAAAGGACATCAGAGGGACCTTGGAAGGTGATGGCTTTACACCTTCTTTTCAGATTCTTCATTTTGCAGAGACAAGCCAAGCCTTATCACCTTATCCCTGCACTGTCACTAGCACTGTAGACACCCACAAAACCACTCAGCAATGCTGGGAGCTAGGGGAGATTAATTAACTAACCCAACAGGTAGGTTTCTAGACTTTTCCATGCTGCCTACAATGTTACATCACCTAATTCGGTCATCACCCAGCCTGCAGCCTCCACCACCCTTCACCTCCATTGGTCAATGAGCACATGGACATGGTGTGGTCGTTCTCCTCCCGGCCATGCTGTTTTCCATATACACCCACACCTGCTTTCATCCATGCTTCACAAGCACTCCCTGACGGAAAGCTGCCGAGAACAGCTGCTGTTTAGTACAAAGACAGAATTAATCACTCCTACCTTCATGCACCCACACATTTTGTTTGTGTCCTTATTCACTCTTACTTAATTAAAACCTTGAATTAGGATTTAAGTTGTTTACCCATCTGTTTCTCACGAGATTGAAAGCTTCTTTAGGAAAAAAACAAATTTGAAACTCCATCTTCCTGGTGCTTAACTCCATGCTCTGTTGCATTGATTTTACGTGGAATCAGGATATCAGGGCTGGAGATGTGGTTCTGACACTTTTGGGCTCTACGACCTTGGTCATATTTCGAAGCTTCTGTTTTCTCTTCTATAAAGTGGCAATACTAACACTTCTCTACAAGCTTGTTCGAGGATAACATTGGAAATGAGTATGAAAGACAATGAAGAACTATTCCAAAAAAGGCACTGATTTTTTTCAAACACCCAACTTAGCAGACCCAATGAATGTTCCATATTGTAAAGATGTCTGTATTCACTAAGAAGTCACAACACTGCTTTGTTGTGCTAACCTCATCCATCCCTCTGCCTCACACCTTGTGCTCAATCATTTCTAGCTGACATCCTGGCGTTCACGGAGGCAAAGTCTACACATAAAATTTCCTGGGAGGAATCCTCTGGTTCACTGTCATCATCATTAGGGAACTCTGTTGAACAGCTACTCTGCTCTGTGCCGACTGGTAGAGACAGGAAGAGAAGCAATTTCTGATCTCTGCCCTCAAAAAACTAATTATTTAAAGGTAAAGAGGGAAATTAAGAAACATGTGGCAAAGACTGAGTGGTGTAGGAACTGTAGGAACTCAGGGCAGACTGCTGGGTTCTAGAGTACAGTGCCTGGCGATGGAGTGAGCTGTGAAAAGAGCAGGAGCTGGGTTACAGGAGGGGAAGGAAGGCACTGTCAAGGAAAACCCAACAGTATCTGGAAACCACCTGCAGGGTGGGGAGAAGACAGGCAGACACACAGGAAGAGGAAGACTCAAGACCCTCGCGGTGACTGCTGGATTTGGGGCCATTGAGAGAAATCTGATGTCTGCAATGTGGGAATGTTTTGGGAGAAAACATGAGGCTTACAGTTTGAAGTGACAATCACACACCCAAGTATCAAAGACAAGTCAGACAGTCACAAGCTGATGCTCCCCAGAAGGGCTCTGAGATGAATGCATAAATTCACAGAAAGCCAAAGTTGAAGGGTTGAAAGCAGAATTCATCTCCCAAGAAGAAAGATTTAAGAAACAGAGGATGGGCCGGGCACGGTGGCTCATGCCTGTAATCCCAACACTTTGGGAGGCCAAGGTGGGAGGATCACAAGGTCAGGAGTTTGAGACCAGCCTCGCCAATATGGTGAAACCCCATCTCTACTAAAAATACAAAAATTAGCCGGGCATAGTGGTGGGTGCCTGTAGTCCCAGCTACTCGGGAGGCTGAGGGAGGAGAATGGCGTGAACCCGGGGGGTGGAGGTTGCAGTGAGCCAACTGCACTCTAGCCTGGGCAACAGAGCGAAACTCCATCTCAACAGCAACCAAAAAAAAAAAAAAAAAAAGAGAGAGAGAGAGGAAGAAACAGAGGATGAAAGACTAGACCTTGGAGTACGTCTTCATCAACAGGGCTGGAAAAGGAAATGATCAATAGAAGAGACAGACATTATATAGCCTAAGAGGCAGTAGCAGAAGCCAGAGAGTACAGGACCAATGAAAATGGCCAAAGAGAATTTCAAGAATGATAAACATTCAACAAGGTTACTCATTAACCTTTTCACATACGTTTTGAAACTTTCCCCCCTTCTCTGTGGACCTGGAAGTGGACTCTAGTCCTGGTTTAGGAATCTCCACCAGGCATGCTGAGGAGATGTGCTAATGGCAGGGCACTGGACCCAGTTACCAGAAAAAGCCACTGGAGATTACCTTTCTGCACATGGCCCCCTGGGTCCACAGACAAGTTCCTGATTACCCAGAAGGAAAATTCATCTGCCAAACTCAGAATATTTTATACAAAAAAAAAAAAATGTAATTTTAAAAATCCAGTCCGGGCTGGGTACTGTGGCTCACACCTGTAATTCCAGCACTTTGGGAGGCCGAGGTGGGTGGCTCACAAGGTCAAGAGTTCAAGACCAGCTTGGCCAACATGGTGAAATCCCGTCTCTACTAAAAATACAAAAATTAGCCCGGCATGGTGGCAGGTGCCTGTAATCCCAGCTACTTGGGAGGCTGAGGAAGGAGAACTGCTTGAATCTGGGAGGCGGAGGTTGCAGTGAGCCGAGATCACGCCTGGCAACAGAGCAAGATTTCGTCTTGAAAAAGGAAAAAAAAAATCCAATCTGATTTCATTCTTTTCCCTACACATTCTAATCCTGACTTAAATCTCTTTATGGCTTGCCTTAGTTGCAAAGAATTAAAAACAAAGGGAGATAAAAGAGAATAAAATCTGGCTGGGCGCGGTGGCTCATGCCTGTAATCCCAGCACTTTGGGAGGCCAAGGCATGTGGATCACTTGAGGTGAGGAGTTCGAGACCAGCCTGGCCAACATGGTGAAACCCCACCTCTATTAAAAATACAAAATTAGCTAGGCGTGGTGTTGGGCACCTGTAATCCCAGCGACTTGTGAGGCTGAGGCAGGAGAATCACTTGAACATCGGAGGTAGCGGTTGCAGGTGCCAGGCAGGGGCCGGCCCTGGACAGGACGCCCCCCATCGCAGGGCGCACTCACATGTACACCCACACTCACTCACACTGGAACCATGTAGGCACGCCTGTTCACCTCATGCAGAGATGATGCCATTGCACTCCAGTCTGGGCAAAAAGAACGAAACTCCATCTCAAAAAAAAAAAAAAGAATAAAATCTAATTCAACTAAATAAATTGTGGAATCCCTAGTGTAGATACAAGAGATCTATACACTAACTGGAGATAAAACAATACACGAGAAGACCATGTCCTGGCTGGGCACGATGGCTCACGCAGGTAATCCCAGCACTTTGGGAGGCTGAGACAGGAGGATCGTCTGAAGCCAGGAGTTCGAGACCAACCTAGGCAACATAGTGAGAGCATATCTCAATGAAAATTTTAAAAATTAGCCAGGTGTGGTAGTGTGTGCCTGTAGTCCTAGCTACTTGGGGGGCTGAGGCAGGAGGATCACTTGAACCCAGGAGCTGGAGGTGGCAATGAGCTATGACTACATCATTGCACTCCAGCCTGGGTGTCAAGAGTGACTCTATCTCTAAAAAAAAAGAAAAAGAAGAAAATTTAACTAAATAAATGCATAAAAGACAGACCAGGTCCTTGCCCACCTTAGGGTCTAGCCAGGATGGCAGATGATTTAAAAAGTAGTAGTGCAGGTGCTATAAAGAGTATTTAGGGGCTGGGCACAGTGGCTCATGCCTGTAATGTTAGCACTCGGGAAAGATGAGGCTGGAGATCATTTGAGGCCAGGCATTTGAGACCAGCCTGGCCAACATAGCAAGACCCCATCTCTATGGGGAAGAAAAAGAGTATTCAGGAAGATCTAACCACGTATAGGCTGTCAGGCTTCTCCTGAAAGAGTGGCATTTAACTGACATTCTAGGAATGAGGTTAGCTGAGATTCCAATCTGAGACAAACTGAATGATAAAAAGCAACAGGTAAAAGTTTAAGATATGCCAGTATAAAAGTAGACAAATTTGCCGAATTATAACTGTCCAAAAAAAAAAGTAAAACCAAAAACCTCAGGAGTAGAGAAAACAGCGGAAAAGGCATTTGTGCTTCATTTCACCTTCTGATGTTGGAATTGGTTCCGCAGAGTAAGGACAAGCAGGAAGAGCTCTCTGCTGGAACATGAAGGCAAGTCGTTAAACTGGAGCACCTGCAAACAGACCAGTGTCTGGCAAGGCCCCCAAAATATAGTCAGTGATCAGAAGATTTTCCATGGCTGTGATGACTGGCATCATACAGGCATTTCCATCAGGACATTTCCATGTCACACAGTCAGTTGTATGACTTCTATGGAATCCCGTTGATTTTCTCTTTTTCGTGTTCTATTAATTTCTAATAGATGTGTATCCTTAGTGGTTATGCAGCTAATGCACACAGGGGCCATAAACCTATGTTGCAAAAAGGATTCCAACTTTGAAGGCATCTACCTGGTGAAGTAAGGAGGAAAGGGAAGCTCTGTGTTTGATGGAAGGATCTTGTTGGATAGAATGAGAGCTCCTCTCCCTTTCTCTTTTATTTATGCTGTTAAGAACAAATGGCAGCCAGTGTATCCCCAAACAGTTGAGGGAAAATTTTTACACGAGACATCAATATTTACTCATGTTTGAGTCTTCCTCTTGAAGACACTACTATAATAAGGGGTAACCATAAGAATAACAGCAATAAGATTTTGCAACACAATGCACATCAGTTCGCAGACCATGGTATCCACCTGGCTACCAGGACCAAAGACAGTTGCTCCCCACAGCAAGAAGGCCTTTCTCTTTCCCTGCACGGAGCCAAATTCTGTCTGTGAAGGTTGAACTCTGGCCTTGACAACCCCATTACACTTGCTCAGCGACTCTGGGCCACAGTGAGGCCTTTCTTGCTCTGAATATTCCTCATCTGTAAATGAGGGAATGAGATGATTTTGAAGGTCCCTTTTTGATACCAAGGTACAATGATTTTATGAATAATATCACACTAGAAAACAATGTGTCTCTCTAATATTTCTCAACTGCATTTAAAGTCTTTGCCTTTTACTTCTGTCTCCCACAGGATTCTTCCTGTACTTCGTACAGGATATCAACTGAACAAATATTAGCTGAATACGTGTGCAAAGAACAAAATATTAATGCATGCATATAAACTTCTCCAGCTCTGCTCAATTATCTCAATTCACAAGGAAGTGAGGTAATAAACTATAAACTATTTACTTACCTGATATTCCCATGGGTGTACCATACATAATTAAGACTTTGAGATTAGGTGATTTATACCTAATAACACACTAAATAACAGAACCCAGATTATTTTTTCTAATCCAGTCTTTGATGGATGAGGCAGAGGGCATTAAACAAAGTCACACAGAAGAAAGCTGAGGTCTGAAATAGAAACAGAGCTCAGGCCTCCAGAGGAGAGAACGAGTGTTCTGTTCACATCGCTGTATTGCCTTTCTGGGCAAGAGCCACCAAATACTGAGTGCTTGCACGGCCTCGGGTTCTCATTTTCCTCCTTCATGTGGTCTATTTTGGAGAGAGCTTGAGTGTATCCGAGTTTCACAGCTAATGGTCTGATGTATTAACACCCAATCCAAAAAGCTTCTGCTTGGAAAATTTCCCCAAATTTGGCTAATATGTGTTTAGGAGGAGAGGGGGAAAGGAACAGTAGACCTTGGATTGCATTACAACCCAAAGGCCCACAACACTGACACTGATTTGTTCACTAAAAAATAATACTCATAGGCCGGGCACAGTGGCTTATGCCTGTAATCCCAGCACTTTGGGAGGCCGAGGTGGGTGGATCACCTGAGGTCAGAAGTTATAGAGACCAACCTGGCCAACATGGCGAGACCTCATTTCTACTAAAAATGCAAAAATTAGCCAGGCATGATGGCTCATGCATATAATCCCAGCTACTTGGGAGGCCGAGGCATGAGAATCGCTTGAACCCAGGAGGTGGAGGCTGCAGTGAGCCGAGATCCTGCCACTGCACTCCAGCCTGCACGATAGAGTGAGACTCCGTCTCAAAAACAGCAACAATAATAATATTGCTAGTAATGCTGCAGCTGTGGTGACGGCCTCAGAAGGGTCAACTGCTCACAAGCTGAGAGGCTTGACAAGCCGCTAAATCAGCCTGTTGTCTCTTAGATTCCCCCACAAGTCTCAAGGCCAAGGACAGAGGGACAAAAGGAAAGAAAGTTCACCGGGCACCACTACGGGCTGGACTTTGCACATACATCTTTCACTCCACACAAAAATTATCCAATGATGAGGTCACATATCTGGGATTTGAACAGAAGTCTGTTTGATTCATGGCCATCCTCCTTTAAGTATATATCATGCTACCTCCCCAAATTCTAAAATAAAGTCAGTCCTCACTTAATATTATAGACAGGTTCTTGGAAACTTCGGCTTTAAGTGAAACGACATATAAGAAACCAATTTTCCCACAGGCTCATTGACATAAACAAGAGTGAAGTTCCTACAGTACGTTTCTAGTGACAAAAAATATCAAACTTCTAAACAGAGACAAAGACATTTCTAATATTAAACACTGAAATAAATATGAACTGTAGAAACATTGAAGGATGATTAATAAAATCAAGTAGGGTAAGTATTTACCCAGTCATTCCAGTTCAGGAGTGCAAGTGGCTAGAGGCTGTCTCAGCAGCTCAGGGTGCCAGGCGGGGGCCGGCCCTGGACAGGACACCCCCCATCGCAGGGCGCACTCACATGTACACCCACGCTCACTCACACTGGAACCATGTAGGCGCGCCTGTTCTCCTCATGCGCGCAGCTTGGGAATGTGGGAGGAAACTGAAGGACCCAGAGAAAACCCACGCAGACACGGAGAGAACATGCAAACTCCACACAGACAGCGGCCAGGCCAAGATGAATTTTTTTCATCAACATTATAATGAAACAACATTGAATGAAACGATGTTGTTTGAAGACTTTCTATACAACTTACTAGAGGCTTTCCTTTCTGACATTCTGTCTTCCAGGCAGCTGATGTGCCTTCCAACATAGTGAAAACCTTGTAAGGTGTGTTAATGAGCTATGCCAGGCGTTGGTTACACCACATGAGAATAGGCCCCCATAATTCTCGTGACAGGGTGTCCAATTCCCAAAAGAAAAAGGCAGTATAAAGGATATGTTTTCATTTCTGTGATAGAGATCACATCAACTTTTTCTCAACAGGAAACAATATGTTTCAATGTAGAAATTTTCAAACTGTAGAAATGTATACACCAAAGAAAGCTACATATGTTCCCACATACAGAAAAACTAAGCGACTTGTACAAGATAAAGGAGGCCCTATTTGGAGAGGTGTCTCCCTGCCTGGAAGAAAGAAGGCGCTCTAGTTTCAGTGCCCGGAAGAAGAGGGCAAATCGTTGTGTTTCCTGGGGAACCGTTTGGGCTGAAATAACATGACATTCTGAAATCCATCGAACACAGAAATAATGACCCCATTACCAAGTCCAAAGAACTGAGCCAAGCCACACCCATGGGCAGAGAACTCAGATTGGCAGCCAGCTGTTCAGGTATTTTCTCATTTTCCATGAGCCATTTCCTTATTGACCACATGAGAAGTAGGCCTTTTTATAGAACTTGCAACCATTACGCCCAGAGATAGACATCAATAGTGCTTTGGGTTTCCCCTAATTAGTCAATTTACTTCCTCAGCTGGTAACAAGCTACCAAATGTGGTACAAAACAAAATGCAAAAACAAATAAATGCTTCCTTTTCTCCCTAGATTCTAAGCTCAGGGTTACAGGGTCAAAAATCATCATTCTCTCTACAGAAAGACAAATAAGGTCAATAAACTGCAGTGTCGAATTTTACCAAGATTATTTCGAAGCACAGAGTTTTAAAGTATCTTAATTTTAAAATGTAGGATCTCTTCTGCCTACTTAATAAGATGGATATGAGGACAAAGTTTTGAAATTGTATCAGAAAATAGTAACTTATGAAAATGGCATGTAATATTTGACATATTTTATTTTATAGGCACTATTGTAAACTGCGAAGGCCATACAAATGGAGGCTACTGTTATTATATGACAGAGGAACTCTGGACTAGCACAATCCTTTGCCAAACATCTCCTCTCTTGCAGTCAACATCCGAGAACCCAGTTCCCACACCAAGTAACCAACACAGACTCTGATTCTGCAGCAGACCTACACCCCCCAACAGCTGCAGCGTGCTTTCATCTCTGCTATTCAGGTTTGGCACAGAAAAGAGGATTTTTGACAAAAGCAACTTTTAGGCCCTGAAAGAGAAGCGTTTAAAGTGCAGTTGGCCCTGCAGGCACGCGTTCTTTTCATTGGGCCCCAGCTCTCTTCTAGTGACCCAAGCCCACCACTCTCTGTCCAGCTGCCACCTGATCCTTTCAGGAAAGATCTGCCTTCCCTCCTCACCACGCAGCTGAGAGCAGGAGATAAGAAATATTCAGGGGACGTGGCCTCCCTGTCCTGGGGAATGGAGTTTAGTCAGGGCAAAGCAGTGACCCTTCCCATCTAGCTGTGTCCATTTGCTTATCCCACAACTTAGCAAAGCACTGGCAGAAGACAGGAGCGCTGTAATGTCTTTTAAAATAAAAATAAAGACACTGGATAGATGTACTCCTACGACACTCCAAAAGCTTCCAAAAATAGCCTCAAGCAGCCGCCGAATGACACCAAGCCAAAATCTCAGTGGAAACCATCCATCCAGGTGGTTACATTTGTGGGTCCATAATGAAGCTATCAGAGTCAGGTTCAAGTTTTCACATCTCTAAGGTAGTATTTAAATATCAACTAAAGGTGACAACTCATTAGCCCATTCATTACTCATTAGAACTTCCAGCAGGTCAGAGTTCAAGGAGGAAATGACCAGCCCCTAACAGATCAACAAACTCCAAGCATTTTTAATGGACTCTACTATTTCTTAATATTCTGAACTAGTAAAAGCTAAAAATCCTTAGTGTCAAGATTCTTTGGGCATCATAGACAAAGATAATCCACTGGAAACAACTCCTTCCTCCTGAGAAATTTCTGGGAAAGTGTCTGTAGGAAGAGGTTGTCATGCCAAACTTTTCCATGCCCAAGCACTGTTCCTCTTACTTCTCAACACACTAACATTCTGGTAGTCTTTCTCAACCAACATTCCCGCCTCCGCCCCCTAACCACACCCTACTCACTCCTCAACAACCACTGAGTGTCAAGGCTAGGTAAACAATCTATGACACAATTCCCAAACACTACAAGATGAAATGGCAAAACTCAAGTCACAGTGCTAAGATTTAAAAAGCACATCCATACTTCCTCCGTGTACCAGCCCCTGGCCCTGAACACACCTGAAGGCCAAGTTCGAAGGCCTTGCCTTTCAAGTGCCCACACAGAGAACAGCCAGCCCATCCAATCCAGTCCTTCCTGTAAGAGTCAAAGATGAAACAGGGGTCTTCAAAAGGAATCCATATCTCTGAAATTGGCTGAGTCATTCTCCGCATGGACTCTGAGGAGCCTGAGAAGGGGGCTAAAAGCCCCAGTCACATCAAATCCTATCAGAAGCCTCAGGAAACAGTGTCATTTGGAAGACAGGAAAATTAGTGGGACTGAAGTCACTAATTTGCTTCTAAAACACTTAGGATCATCTATGACTTCAGCTTAGACTTAAAGTGGAATGTTGGCACCTTTTCTTCAGGAGGAGGGATACAAAGGAAAGTTGGAGCAAGGGAAGAAAAGTTTATTAAATTAAGTCTTGATAAATATTTAAATTATTTTGTGTAACACAGGATACATTCATTCCTTGGCCTACAACTCTTTGAGCAATTTAGTCTCAAGAAGGGGCCCAAGAAAGCTTCCAGGGCCCAGTGCTCTGTGATTTGGAAAATGGTTTGCAAGCATCTGATGTTTCCTGGGGAGAAGGGAGACATACCAAAAGTAATGGGAGATGCATTTAATAGACAAGTTATGACCAGTGGGCCCAGCAGAACAGTCTTCATTGCTTATCCAAAATCTCTGAACCACTGTATGAAGAAAGCTTGCTGCCTGGAATAGTCCTGTAAGAGTATCCCCCATGGCATCCTGCAGGCTTTGCTGAAAAAATAAGGTGAAAGGCTTTTCTGATGGCTTCTGGGGCTTAAAGGGGGAAAGGACCAAGAGGAGAACTGGCCAGGCTGACCCCGTACAATGGAGTCATAGAAAACACCAAAGAATCTGTATTATTAGGCAACAAAAACACACCTGAAACTCATCACTATCATCAATAACATCATCAAAACAAGAGCCTGATTAAAGGATCTATCATTGGGAGTGAACTGAGAAAGTTCCGAAGCACCAAAAGCAATCGTGCTTGTAAAGTTTATAATGGTGGGGGGGGGGGGGAAGGAGAGGATCATTCCAATTTTTATACTAAAATAGAAGATTTAAGATTAAATAAAAAGTGAAATAAATTAAAATTAAATTAACAGTACTAAAAAATATAAATGAGCAATATTGCACTACTTATCACAACTTTTAAAATGAGATGCTTAATGCCTAGAGCCAAAAAGAACAATGAGATCATTCATCCATTAATTACTATCTCATTATTTAAGAGTTTTATTGGCAGCACTGTTGTTCCCTTTAATTATTTTTGGCCTAAACTCTTTAGCCCTTATGAAAATCATTAGTAATAATGTATTTGGGCTTCTCATACCTAGCTGAGGTAGTATCTTCACATACCTTTGATGCCAGTCACAATGAAGGCACAGTATCTTTCTTAAGGAAACCCATGGCTACAATCACAACAGAGCCATCAACAGGCTCGATTCACTCCCCGCTTCTCCCCACTGTCGTCATTTGCATGTCATGCTAATATGGGATTTGAGGACATGGGTTAGGTGTAACCATAGTGTTATGGAAGCCTAGGGAAAGGATTTATGGAAGTTTCTCATCTAAGACTTGGAGAGAATCTCACCCAGTAGAGAAAGGCCTTGAGATCTACACCCAACCTAGTAGCTATCATTAATACTAAAGAAAAGAAGGCAGGGGAACGGGGAAAAAGGTTTATTGGCATTCTGAGAAGTATTACCAGAGTCCAATATTAGAATGAAAGACTGTACTTATGTAATTCCTTTATCTCAGTAGCTCTTAGATAAGCCATATAAAACAGCTTAGTCACAGGGCCTAAATTAAATTATATCCAGAACTGAATTGAATCAAAGCTCATACAATAGTTACAAGCCTAGAACTAATGTAGATAGAACTTAAACCAAATCAGAAAAAAATCACAATTTGCCTTTTCCTTAAAAGTCTCTGAAGAATGTATTAATACATTCTCAAACCTCCCTTCCTCACTGTAACATAAGGAAGTTCAAACCGATATCAAACCTAAATAACCCCTGAGCTATTACTGTCCTTTCTCATATCCCTGCTGTCTTAGAAACATTCTTCAAGGTGCCGACGACACCTTTCCCACCATTTTCCGTGCCACCCACCTCTCTCAGGCCCCTAAGCTTCATGCCTTGACCACTGAGATATCTTTTTACCTGGTTCCCCTGTCTCCGGTCTTTACGGTTTCCTAGAAAATGCTTTCCAACATTGTATTCCCTGACTCAAAAACCTCTGGACTCTCCAGTGTCCAGAAAACAAAGTTAAATTCCGTGAAATGGTCGTCGAAACCCCTGACAAATTGAACTGGGCCCCAATTCACCTTTCTAAGCAAATATCTACTCAGCATAACCTGCCACTTACTCAATATTCAAGAAATACGTTTGCCACGCTCTGGCCTCTCTCTGCTGCCGACTCTGGTCCTACAGATAGTGATTACAAGCCCAGCTCAAGAGCCATACGGCCCTGCTTTTGAGTTTGGCTCCACCACTTAACAACTTGTGTGGCTTTTGACAAATTTCTTTAAGTTTGATAAGCCTTGGTTTTTCTACCTGTAGAACAGAGAAAATAATAATGCATAGCTCAAAAATATATTGTGAGAATATGATAATCCATGTAAATGCTTAGCACGGTGCCTGGGAGGTAGCATGTACTCATTATTCACTTTTTAAATTACGAAATTAAATGAATTCTTTGCAGCTTTTTAAGGCAAAACTCAAATTCTACCTACAACTAGAAACTTTTTCCAAACATATCTAAGAATTTATCTTCAAACTCCTACTGCACTTAAGTTTCCAAACATAATTTAGCATCAAATAGCTCTCTGGTTCTTTTTAAGCTTTATATTTTGGTTTTCCTCTACCTAAAATAGAAGTTTCTTGAGAACATATACTCTGTATTATTCTCCTCTGAACCTCTTCAGAACTTATTTTAGGGCCAGACACATAATTAATAGTCCCTAACTGAGGTAAGAGGTGGGACTCGGACACCGGACCAAAGTGACAACAGGGCTGCAAGAGGGCCGAGACAGAAGCAGTTTTCCATAAGACACACCCACCAGTGTGTGGCACGTCAGTTTTCCATTGCTATGGCAACACCTAGAAGTTACCACCCCTTTCCACAGCAATGACCAGATGACCCGGAAGTTACCACCCTTTTCCTAGAAATTTCTGCATAAATTGCCCCTTAATTTGCATATAATTAAAAGTGGGTATCAATGTGAGTGCAGACTGCCTTTGAGCTACTGCTCTGGGCACACTGCCTGCTCTGCAAGGAGCAGGACCTCTGTTGCTGCTGTACACTGATGTTTCAATAATCATTGCTGTTTAATACCACTGGCTTGCCCTTGAATTCTTTCCTAAGCAAAGCTGAGAACCCTTCCAGGCTAAGTCCCAATTTGGGGTCTTGCCTGTCCTGAATCATAAACATTCCAAGTACCAAAGTAACTCCCTATCCAAAATCATCTACCTATATTTTATAAACTACTTCTTTTTTTCTTTCCCCTTTTTTTTTTTTTTTCTTTTTGAGATGGAGTCTTGCCCTGTAGCCCAGGCTGGGGTGCAGTGACATGATCTTGGCTCACTGCAAGCTCTGCCTCCCCAGTTTACACCATTCTCCCGCCTCAGCCTCCCGAGAAGCTGGGACTACAGGCACCCGCCACCACGCCCAGCTAATTTTTTGTGTTTTTAGTGAGACGGCGTTTCAGCCAGGATGGTCTCAATCTCCTGACCTCATGATCCGCCTGCCTCAGCCTCCCAAAGTGCTGGGATTACAGGTGTGAGCCACCCCGCCCGGCCATAAACTACTTCTTTGGCACTTATAAACACTTTATATGTTGCTTAAATTTTGTGTGTTAAATTTCAAGCTCCAACCGAGTCCCGCAAAAGGACAGGAGTCCTATCTTATATCTGATGCTCTTCCGGAGAGGCGCCATTCCTATGAGTCTCAATCCCAGCTGCAATCAAAAGACCTTGTGAGCTTTTAAAAAATATTAATGCTGAGGCTCCACCCCCAGAGATTTTAATTTAATTTGCCTGTGGCAGGGCCTGGTGATTCTATTGTGTAGCCAGAGCTGAGAAGTAACTCAGCACCCAGCACATATCAAAAGTCAACAAATTCTTGTTGACTTGCTAATTGGCAAGTTGCAAACGATGATGAAGTCTCTCAGTGCTTCTGTCTTTGGGTATGTGAACGCTTTTTCTCCAAGCTTTCCTTTACATGGGCTTCATCCCGATTCTTACTATTTTCTTCCTGATATCATCCAGCCCATGAGCCCGCAATTCACTTACAGAATTGCCATGTAAGCAAAGCTCCCCTGAAAGTGCTACTTGCTGAGCAAAACTTCTTCATGTCCATGTTATTCTCAGTAATACCCACTCTGCTATTCTGTTAATTTTTTTTTTTTTTTTTTTTTTTTTTGAGACGGAGTCTCACTCTGTCATCCAGGGTGGAGTCCGGTGGCGCCATCTCGGCTCACTGCAAGCTCCGCCTCGCGGGTTCACGCCATTCTCCTGCCTCAGCCTCCCGAGCAGCTGGGACTACAGGTGCCCGCCACCATGCCCTGCTCATTTTTTGTATTTTTAGTAGAGACGGGGTTTCACCGTGTTAGCCAGGATGGTCTCAATCTCCTGACCTCGTGATCTGCCCACCTCGGCCTCCCAAAGTGCTGGGATTACAGGTGTTACCCACCACGCCTGGCCCACTCTGCTATTCTTTAGACACTCCACTCCACATAGAGTGTCACCATAGCACCAACAGAGAGACTGGGACATCTGTGTATTACAGACCTATTTCAAGCCTGTCTAAGAATGTACTTGGAAAGAATCTCATTATAATTCGGGCTTGGCTATACTGTGGCTGCACAGTGTAAATTGTGAGGAGAACATGATTTCAATAGTTCAGGATCTGAAGAGGCTCTGGACCAGGCAGAGTCAGGCACAGCAGAGGGCGGAGAGTTTAATGGATGGCTGTGTGCAGAACTTTGGGGTGAACCCTGCTGTGACTCAGCCCTCTGAATCCCAGAAGCAGACATGTATCTTCACCCCACCTGCTGGCAGCAAACTGGGGGATTCTTCAGTGAAACCAAATGGCCACCACAAATGACCTCTTGGCCCTGGTGTTCACAGGTCCCCAACTAACAGCTTGCTCCCTGCCTGGACCCTACAGGGAGGCCTGCTGGTCCACAGGGTGTGCACATCTTCATTCATGCACACACACAGCCCCACACACCCCTCCCACTCAGTGTCTCAGAGCTTCATTCCTGCAGATAAAGAGACAGCCCAAGTCACTAAATATCTGAGGAAAGCTTCAAACATGAAAGATAGAAATCAAACAGGTAGAAAAAAGGAAGCTGGCATAATCAGAGGTAATTCAGGGAGTAGAAGAAAATCTTATAAAGAAAGCTATCATTAACATCCTCAGAGAGGTGAGAAAAAAATACTGTATTCAGGAAATAGTATGTGATTTCAAAAAGGAAACAATTCAAGAACAAGAAAGAACTTTTGGAAAATAAAAATATGATAGCTGAATTTTCAAAGCAGAAGACAGCTGAAAGATCAAATTGAGGAAAAAATAAAAAATACATTAAAACACATGGATATCGAATATAATATTAACAATAGTACAGCAAAGACAAATCTGTAGAAAGTAATATTAACAACAATACTAGGTACTGTTCCATAAACATTTTCTATTCATTTGTAAATGTACATTGACATTTGATTTTTGTAAAAAGGTACTGTCGATAATTCCATTTTACAGATGAGGCTATTAAGGCCCATGTAAGTTAAGTCAAGGTTCTAAGATAGGACACAGAGCCAGAATACAAAGTAGAGAAATGGGAAGAGAAAGATAAGAAAATTAGTGGGTCAACCTAGGACTTGCAATATCCAATTGGTAGAAATTCCAAGAAAAAATATTGAAGGAAATTATAAATGAAAGACTATAATAGAATATTTCTTAAATGAAGGTGAATAAGATGAATCGGCCATCTTAACAATGAATGAAAAAAGACTCACCAAAATGCAGATCATTTTAAAGTTTCAGAAAACAGGGTGGAAATCAAGTCCTAAAAGTTTCCAAAGAGGGGAAAAAAATCAAACCAGACCACGTGCACTTTTGATATCATAATGAAAGCACAATAAAAGAACAGTTACTGGTAAAAGTTTCTCTAAGGCAGAACTTAACCTTTACCAGCTCTTCCAAAGTTACCAATCCTAAAAATGGTGAATGGACAGCAATTATCCCATCAAATATATTCACTTTTCACCATGTCATCTAAAAGATGTTCCTGTTTCATAAAAGAGAAACGAGTCTATGGTTCAGTCAGTTTGGTTACCAAACCCCTGGAGCGTGGGGGGAATGTGTATGTGGTGGGGGATGGTAGAGATCCTAGAACAGACCATTTAAAAACTGTGCTTGAGCCCTTAAAAAAAACAGACTGAAAAATTCACTAAAAGCAAGTACTTAGTTGCTTTACTTTTTAGTAGCATCCTAGTAGATAGACTATCTCTCACATCCTTAAACACAAGGCAGAGAATGGTGGGTGGGATGGAAAATATGAACTCTCTCCCCTGAGAGAACATGAAATTTCAGAGAATGCTGACATTTGAGAGGTGGGGAAGTTATTCCATTATATTTCAGTTTTGAAAAGTAAATTAGCAAAGGGAGAGACAGATTGCTCAAAACTTCCATGATTTCTCTGACAGCTCTTGTATTATCATATGGGTATCTCCTGGCCCACGAGATCCAAGTTATTCCAGATTCTGGATGCTGAATCCCATTCCCCTTTGATTAGTTTGAGGGCAGCAAAGATCACAGCCCATCTCTTAGGGTTCAGGTTCAATCATATTCAATGGGTGTTTGCATGGAAACTTTCTCATGTAATAAATGGTGAAAAATATTTATTGAGCACCTGTGGTAGACAAAATAAACATGGTCTGCTCAAGGAACCTGCAGTCTAGAGAGAGAAAAACAAACAAATAATCCAATAAAGAAGTACATAAACAGATATTTAATCATAACTTGGAGTAAATACCCTACCATGAAAGAAATAAACAGGGTTCAGTGATGGAGCATGTCTGGGTGAGGTTGAAGGTGGGGAAGCTGAGATAGTCTCCAAAGAGGAGACATTTCAGAAGAAATCAAAAGGCTGAAAAGCACCAGCCAGAGAAAGACTGTTCCAGATAGTGGAACAACATAGGTTAAGAACCAGAAACACGGAAAAGCTTAGTATGTTCTAGGAACAGCAAGGAGGATGTGGATGAAGCACAGTGAAGAGACAGGCAGGGCCAGGTCATGCAGGAACAAAACTGACACACCATGAGCTAAACATCCCTGTGCGGGTTGATTAATGGCCATCTTCCAGGACCTGTGAGGGGCTGTGGTCCTTGTTTTATTATTCCTTTTTCAATATTTTTACTAAAATGTGTCTAGAAACAAAAGGTATTCTATCAAATCTCATGTCACAAAACAAATAATGTATTGCATGACATAACCAGGATTTTTAAAGCTTAAAATGGACTAACATCAACAGAACCAAATATATCTTCCAGTGGTTTTCGGGAATCCAATCTCTTTAGCTTCTTCTCTTATCCCTGAATGTATTGTTCTAGTCCTTCTGTCAGTCCCCCAAATGCCCCAGACCTTTTCATGCCACACTCCTGCAAAGGTTGTTCTGTTTACCCGCTTCTCCTTCTTCACTTGGTTAGCTTTCATTTGTGCTCCAACCTTTTTTCTTTTTTTTGAGACAGAATCTCACTCTGTCACCCAGGCTGGAGTACAGTGGTGCGATCTCAGCTCACTGAAAGCTCTACCTCCCGGGTTCAAGCCATTCTCCTGCCTCAGCCTCCTGAGTAGCTGGGTCTACGGGTGCCTGCCACCACGCCCAGCTATTTTTTTGTATTCTTTGTAGAGACGGGGTTTCACCATGTTAGCCAGATTGGTCTCAATCTCCTGACCTGGTGATTGCCCCGTCTTGGTCTTCCAAAGTGCTGGGATTACAGGCGTGAGCCACCGCACCCAGCCTGTGCTCCAACCTTTAACACAGGTACCAAATTCTCCAGGGTGCTTCTCTGACCCCCGCCACACCCTCCTCCACTGCAAGTGAGGGGTAAGAGCCTTTCCTCCGTGTTTGACGAGCATCTTGCATGCATTTTTATCACATCCCTACCACACTGTATGGATGATTTCTGTTTATGCATGTCTTTCCTACTGGACTGAACTTAAGCCCAAAAACTGCATCTTAGTCCAGAAACATATTTTCGAAACAACATTTAGTAGAGTGCTGAATATTTAGTAGGTACTCAAAGTTTACTGAACTTTATTATCCACTAATAAGTATAATATGAAAAACATCTGATTTCACAGCTGTCTGTGAAGTGGGGATGAGTAAAACATGGGATTTGGGCTGATCCTAGCTCAAGTCCCAATGGAAGTGCAAAGCATAGACTGTGCATAACGTGTTGTGCCCAATTTTGAAGTCAGGTTTTGAATGACATGTAACTCTGCAGAAGAGGGTATTGAGAACAGGGATGGGTTTGGAAACAATGTCATCTAAGGAACTGCTAATAGAACTAAATGAGCCCCTAGTGGGGGAAAACTGTGTCTTCTTCAACTTGTATCCCTAGTAAATGGCATCATACACAAAATAGGTGCTCAACTTGGGTTTCTCAAACGTGTTACATGAAGATGTAGCAGTTTGGTCTGATGTGACTGAGCAGGGTTATAGGAAGCTGTCCTCTCCACCAGCCGTATTCAAGCAGAGGCTGAGACCAACATGAGGCTCTGTAGGCTCTGTGGGTGAAGACTCTGCAGCATGCCGGAGGTTAAACAAGTGACTTCTGAGGTCCCATCCAGCAAGCTGTAGGACTTGAGTCTATACTGGAATATACGCAAGAGCAGAGGTGTTTGCCCAACAAATCCTAGAACATCCTTCCTGCAGACCAGTGTCAGCTTTGTTAATCAGCTGCCCACTGAGTGCTTCCAACTCCATGGGTTGGATACTTGAAAACAAAAGAAAGTCACAGTTGCATTTTTTAACCTGATTTTTAAAATCTTCCTATAAAACCGGTTCTTTAATTACTCCCGTGGTCCCTTTGCTCCCATTCTCTCATCATCATCATCATCATCATCATCATCATCATCATCATCAACAACTGTTTTATGTGAATCCAAAAACTGAGGGTCGATGTCCTAGTTTGTCATGAATGCAGGCTCAACTGAACTAAAGAGGCAGTTATGGACTCAATCACTGTTGAGGCTGGTTAGCCCAGGACTGGGGTTCCACCTCTTTCAGGGTCCCTTCTCAGATAGCAGAGTCTTAGGAGGTGCCTGCAGTGTCCTCCCTCCCCACCTCCCCAAACACTGTCACAGCAGCCACCTCTCCTACGCTAGCTATGTTACTGCAATGCAACTGTTGCTTGCACATCTGTCTCCCCACTAGCTGGAGGCTCCTTAGAAGCTGGAACTGTGCCTTATTCACCTTGTATCTCTACATAGGTCACCCAAGGACCAATACAGCCTGGGAATGAGTGTGCACTCTGGTGTCAGACAGACCTGAATTTGCGTTTAGACTCTGCCACTACCAAGTTGGGTAGCCCCGAAGGAATTAGTCTTTCTGAGCCGTTTTTCTAAACTGTGAAATGAAGACAAAAGTAATAACCTTGCCGTAGGATTGCTGTAAGAATTAAATGAGATTTGTGTGACTTTTGTGAATGAAGAGCTCCTTAAACGTTTGTTTAAAATAATGGGCACAAGGAATTTCAGAGGAATGTACGTTTATCATGATTTAGTACCATCCATTTATTATTTTTTAAATATTGATTTAGAGCTACCATAGGCAAGGCACTGTGCTATGCTCGGGCAGGTAACAAATACGTTTAAGAAAATAACCTCTTTGTCCAGGAATTCATCATCTAGTAACGAGATAGATAAGTAACATACATAGGTACCTATAAAGCGAGACAATCACTTAAATGTGGACTAAAGAATACAAGAGTCCTAGAAATTAGCAGTGAGAGCAAATACTTCTGCCTGGAGTGGTCAGGGAAGGAGACGGTACATGATCTGGACTCTGAGTAACAGAGAGAACTCTGATTGGTAGAAGGAAGAATTGCAAGCATTCTAGGCAGAGGGGACACCACAATAGAGGCACAAATACAAAACCATGTATGACGTGGAGACTAGGGTCAGAATGCAAAATAGAATTTCTAAACTTTAAACCATTTTTGCCTATTGAAAGCCATCATTTCTTCTATGTTCTCCCGAGAGCCTAAAGGATATGTCGGCATTCTCTGTTTTGTCATCTGTATTCCCCAAACAATCACATTTTATCTATCATCTTAAAGTGCAAAGTTATATTATCAGTTATGGAATTGCCACAATACTAGTGCTGGTAAAAATGGCCTGAACTAAGAGTGTCAATGAAGAAATAGACAAAAAAGAACTATACAGTTTATAAAGACTAATCAGAGGTAAGGAGCGAAGGAGATAAATAAAGGGTACTTGGAGCCCCATGCCTCCTATGTGAGGGGACAAATGGGGATGGCATTAAATAAATAGGGATGGATGTCAAAAGAAAGGGCTCCCCAGGAGACAGCGGTAGCAGAAAGTTGGCGAGTTTGGTTTCAGACTTGCTAACTCTATCATCGCCTACCCTCAAGAGTGAGCAGTCTACTCCTGGCACATTAAGGAGAGTTATTTTATTGTACTGTAGTTGGGATATCCCAGAATTGAGCCACATCCAGAGGAAAGAAATGCTTCTGCCCAAATGCTCTGAGGCCTTAAATCCCTCGGAGCATTAAAAGGGACTGGATTTCATTGCATCAGATGGAAATGTCTCTCAGATCAAGTGGTGGTCACAAGGATACAAAAGTCGGATCAAGAGGCTATACGTATGGATGTATATATAACCCACATATTTTTTGCATACTTCCCAATTGCATTGTTTATGCAGCTGTTCACAAACTCAGCGTCTCTGTTTATTTTTGTCCTCAGAGGAAAAAGAGAAGAGAGTTCTGCCTATTAGGCACACCAAGATCAAAGAGCCCCCTAACCAGGCTGAGAGAGTGCTCCATTCAAGCCTTGCATCTGAGCAAAGATCAAAACAAGACTGATGCCCTCGGAATGGCTCCTCCACCAGGAAGCTTGCGAGGGCACCTGTCGGAATCCTCCATTCACTGCTCACACCAAATGGACAGGTTTTGTGTCTTCCTGGGAATGAAACATGAAGTAACAGCAAGGCCCTCAGAAGAGAAAAGCATTTCCCACCAGCCTTATTGAAACAACATTACTCTTACCGAACAGGTAACATCATTGATGTTTTATGAACCAAGTGGGAGGCAGGGAAAAGCCCGGAAAGGTCAACTGACAAACTAAAGGTTATCCAGCAATTTGAAAGCGGACTTAGGAAGTGGGCAGATGGCAGACACTTGCTTTCTCTCTTGGGCAAATGGGAAAAAACTGACGCCCCTGTGTTTTCTTTCTCCATCTCTGCTGTGTGTCACCCTCTTAATTGGTTCTAATCACCCGAAGCAAGGTGAAAAGTGTCACATGGAGTGACACTGATTCCCACCATCATTTTGGTTGGCGCATGAGGCAGGCATGTCCTTGTAACCTGTGAATGGTGCACTGTTCACCCCATCAGCCTGCGGCCTCCCTTGCTGCCCTCTCCAAGCTGACTGGGGTTTACTTCAGGACGTGGCAACGTCATTCAGAACCATGACCAAAATGGCTGCACAGCAACGTGTGTACGTATGGGTCTCCACAGTGCTCCCTGTTGAAAATTTCAGGGCAACATAGATACTGGATTATTTTTCATGGAATCTTCGATAGAATCATTCATTAGAGTGGGTTTCCAGTGCAAGACTCCAAACCCTTGTTCTGGTGGTGTCTTTATACCTATGGACCTTTCTGTGCCTTTCAGAAAAGTACTAGTTAGTCTGGGCAACATAGCAAGACCCTGTCTCTGAGATAAATTTTAAAAAATAGCTAGGCATGGCAGCACACATCTATAGTCCTATCTATTCAGGAGGCTAAGGCAGGAGGATCACTTGAGCCCAGGAGTTCAAGACTGCAGTAAGCTATGATCATACCACTGTACTCCAGCCTGGGCAACAGAATGAGATCCTGTCTCTAAAAAGTATTTTTTAAATGTAATTTGCCATGTGATCCAAACTCCAACTGTAATGAAGGCAACCAACAATTATCTCAGCTGGAAGCAGGGTGAGGGCTAAGTTACTGTTTTCCCATCCAGGCACTAGCAATTCCACACAAAATCTATAGTAGGAAATGCCAGCCAGTGGTATGGCAAACATGAAATGGACAGTCATGTGGGGAAGCAGGGCACCACCACCTCTAGCTGGGGAAACATTCCCAGAATGCCGAGTGGGGACTGTGGCCCACAGCATGTTGGGAAGTGGTGGTGCAAGAGTAAAGGCTGCCTCTCCTGAAGGCTGAGAAACCAGTAGCAGCCTCCTGGAGGAACCAGGAATAACATCCAGAGACATCTGGATTTCACACAAGCCTTTAAATGTGATCCAGTGCAAGGCCATCTCACTCCCATGATAAAAATGAAGTTTGCAACACCGCCCTAATATATCCACTTCAATGTCTCCCACCACCTATTTTGTAAGCAAGAAGGAGTGGAATAGATTCTAAGTCAATGACTGACAGTGACCACCTGACTGGGAAACACAAAGAGGCTGGAAAAACCCATTTGAGCTGGGAGCTCTGTAAAGCAGCAAAGCTGCAGGTGAGGCCATCGCAACACAAGGACAGCTGCGCCTTCTTTCAAAGACACCATTAGCATTCCACCTGGTCTTATTACATGCCTACTTCTCCAAATATGCATTTGCATATAGAGTTGATTTGCAAATACCAATCTCCTCCTCTGAATACTTTCTTCACTGTGTGCTGTTTGGCTCCTCACTTGGCCTGAATCACTTCCTTCCTGGGCTGTCTTACGTTCTGATAGACTTTAAGCTCCTTGAGGACAAGGACTCTTGGGGTTTTTGTCGTTGTCTGTTTGGTTTGGATCTCCCTCTGTGTCTGCAATGGCACCTTCCATAGTTTAAGCATTCAGTTAGCAGTCGTTGACTGAGTGATTAATTCACTGATTCCTCCTTTAGAGGATCTGCTGGGAACCTGAGACAAAGGGAGTTAACCAACCAGTTAATCCTCTGACCACTGAAGTCTCCCCAGTATTTACAAAATAGTGAATTGATTGCTTTAATTTCTGAAACATTAAATTTCATTAACAGTGTTTTCATGAATAGCTCATTTTTCTCTTTATAAAATCCTATAAATGAAAGGGCACCATTATTAGCCCATTATTAGCCCTCTGACCACTTTTCAGTCTTTATCCCATCGGATCCTTCAGCTGCCTTTAACACAGCTGATCACTTGTTGCTCTGGAAATTCTCTTCTTGACTCTCTTTTCTAATATGTCTTTATCTCTCTGGGTAGGCTTTTGCTTAGACACCTAATTCTCTCCTGCCCATTACATGCTGGGAGTCCCTCTGCTCCATCCTTGACCCACTCCTGCCACCCCCCTCGGCCATCTCTAGACTGGATGATGGCAGGAGCCTCCCAACAGGCTCTCCTGCCTTCAGTCTTATCCCTGTCCAAGTCATCCTCCACAATGATTCTCCCCAAACCCAAATCCAATTATGTTATTCTCTTGCTTAAACCCATTCAGTGATTCCCCAGAGCCTACAGAATAAAATCTCCATGGCACAAGCCTTCTTGAGTATAGAATGTACACGTTTCATTCTATTAATATTGGCCTACCCTTAGTTCCCAGACACATACTATCTGTTTCCAACCACTTTATCTTTGATCACATTTTCCCCTCTTCTCAGAATGTCCAAAGCCTCACTGCAGAAGTCTGTTCCCCTGGTTAACTCTCACTCATCCTTAAGATTCAGCTTAGGTCTTCTCATCCAGAAGATCTTTCCCAGCCTCCCCCACAGACTGGGCTAAATCCCACTGTCTTCGTGCTCCCATGGTGCCTCCTTGCTTACGACCTTTTTCACAGCACTGCCCAGGGTATCTAAATTGACTCTAGTATGTTTGTATCCCTTTACTACTCAGTAACTCTTTGAGAGGATAATGAATCATTATAGCTGCTCCCTCAACCTAGCAAAAAGTAGGCACTCGATGAATGTTTTCAGAGTTGACTGAAACTTCTACTTCTCCTCTCCCAAATGAAGGTGCTCACTAGATGAGCAGTCATAAGTACCCTTTGGCTCTAAAGGTCTATGGTTCTAATCAAAGACCAAGTCTCAGCTGGACATGGTGATGCAAACCTGGAATCCTGAGGCAGGAGGTGGGACTTCAGGCCAGAGGCAGGGCTCAGACACCACAGGTGGAAGTTGGACACCAGACCAAATTGAGGACTAGCTAAAACAGGTCTGGAGTGGGAGGCACCTTCCCAGAAGACATGCCCACTAGTGTGCTGGTCAGTTTACCATTGCCATGGCAGCACCCAGAAGTTACCACCCCTTTCCATGGCAATGACCCAACGACCTATAAGTTACCACCCTTTTCCTAGAAATTTCTGCATAAATGACCCTAAATTGGCGTATAATTAAAAGGGGGTATAAGTGACTGTAGAACTGCCTCTGAGCTGCTATTCTGGGCACACTGCTTGTGGGGTAGCCTTGCTCTGAAAGGAGCAGTACCTCTGCTGCTGCTGTACCCTGCCACTTCAATAAAAGGTGCTGTCTACCACCACCAGCTCACCCTTGAATTCTTTTCTGGGCAAAGCCAAGAACCCACCCAGACTAAGCCCCAGTTCTGGGACTCACCTGTCCTGCATCAATCCTGGCTGCTGGAGAGGCTGAGACAGGAGGACTGCTTGGGCCACAGAGGTCAAGACCAGCCTGGACAACATAGTGAGACCTCATCTTGTTTAAAAAAAGAGAGAGAGAGACAGAGAGGTAGAGAGAGAGAGAAGGTCTCTAGATTCAAGAGAAGCAGAAAGCAGCAGCCAATCTAAAGTGAAACTTGCTCTGCTGACACTCTGGACGACTTGTCACCCCACTTTGCCTCTCTGGTCAATATGAAGGTCTTCCCATAAGAACAGCAATCCAAATAGGAAGCTGTCTAATTAACTGCACTCCCAGAGAACCTACAATACTGAAGCTCTATATATTATGAATTCAATATTCCACTGACAGGCTAATCCATTGGGCTGATCTGAGCCGACCCAGGGGACCATCATATAGGTAGTCTGTCATGATGTTCCTTGAACATTGAGAAAAGTGTTTATGCTTTTTCCTTTGCTGAAAATATCCCTAGGTTGAACTGCAATTCCAGAATGGTGCTCACGGAGGTAAAGAGTACAGCATGACTTTCTCTGAGCAACTGTATTATAAAGGAACAAAACACAGTTATCCCCAGGCTTCTGAGGTCAAGCAAACTCACAACCACACAGATCCCTTCTCTCATTGCCCTGCTTAGCTAGTTGGTTCTCCTAAGGTTCTATTAAGCCAACTATTGGAACTAAATCAAACTCAGCTTTTACTAACAATGCTGAACTGTGTTCTACACAGAGTGAGCTAACACATTTCCTGACCTCCCATGCAGAATGTTGATAAACCTAGCTAACAAAATGATGGATGAACCCGAATCAAAAATACCCAAACATGGGGTTCTAAATTTCCAATGGGAACAGCAGTAAGATTATTTTTAGTTCACCTGTTGCAACTATTCCAATGCATTGCCATGAACTGTGAATGTTTAAACTCTCAGTTAGAATTACTTCAGCAAATATTTATTGAGTATGTGCTTGGAATAGGCAAATGTTCACACATAATCATATCTGGTGTTTTCCTAAGTGTCTTATTTGATATTTAAGAATCTTCAGGCACTTCACCAGTGAGCATAATATCTCTGTCCAAAAAGAGAAACAGAGTTCAAAAGAAGCGAAACAACTCATCCATGCCACTCCAGGGGCACATTACAAAACTAGAAGTAAACCCAGCCTAATTGAGTGAGCCTTTTTTCCTGGTAAAACGCAAAGCCCTACCTAATTTCATCAAGAGACATGGGTCATACTCTGACCCTCCAAGGCAGCAATGATGAAGAGAAGAAAACAAAACAGCTATAAATGTATGGAGCAACAGTAAGTCCAAAACCACGTAACTACAAAAACACCCAAGTCACCATCACAGTCTGCATCATGCTTCCATTATACAAGTATTAGGTTGAGTTTACACAGGTTCATTTTAAAAACACAACTTCTAAAGATGTAGTTGAGATCATGTTATCGTTAATAGCCGCCTACTACATCTTATACAATGACATTCACAGCACTAGATATCTAAAGATCGGTGATAAAAACAATTACCCTGAAGGTCATGAGATCCTCAACCATCAGAAAATGTTCAGCTGTATTCAACATAGTGTTCAGGAAAAGAACTCATTTTAGAAATGTGCTGTCTCTGCTAGATCACCCTCTCGGCCTTCCTTTCATCCTGCAGGTCTCAACTTAGAGCCTGCCCTCCCCTCGCCAACTGCTTGGCCAAGTCTCAGTCTCAGGTGTCCCTCAGCACACCCAACTTCCCCATCATGGAATTGGTCATATGATTCTGGTAACTGCGTATTTACTCATCTGTATCTTCTACAAGAACGAGGGCAGGGGCTCTGACACTCACATCACCATTATCTGTGCAGTCCTCGCATAGCGCCTGGTAGGTAAATGCTCCACAAAATTTTTTTAATGAACT
The DNA here is from genome assembly GCF_043159975.1 of Macaca nemestrina. Taxonomy (NCBI): domain Eukaryota; kingdom Metazoa; phylum Chordata; class Mammalia; order Primates; family Cercopithecidae; genus Macaca; species Macaca nemestrina. The sequence continues at coordinate 128,912,657 of NC_092136.1, read as the reverse complement.
CTAGTTGAAATGGTAAGTGCTGTTAGCTTTCCTTTGTTTTAATCAGAAAGTTCAATGTGGATCACTGCATCATTTAAGGGTTAAATTTAATTCATGAAAGCTTTTAAGGTAGATACTAAGTATTTGATAAACTTCTTTAGAATCCAATTTTTTATAAAAATAATCATAGCCACCTATACAATTTCCTGTGCACAAAAAGAGGCAAGTGAGTTCATGAATAATTTTATTTCAAATGAGTCAGCACTGTTAAATGATACTCTAAACATTCTTAGGGCATTTTCCAATATCTACTAGCACAAGCCAGGTTCTTTCATGAAAAGATGCTTAATACTAGTTATATGCATTAGATAACTTAATTACTTCAGTTTCTTAGCACTTTTCATCCCTGAATTTTTTTTTTTTCTTTTTTGAGACAGGGTCTCTGTCACCCAAGCTGAGTGCAACGGTATGAACACAGCTCACTGCAGCCTGGAACTCCCAGACTCAAGAGCTCCTCCCCACTTAGCCTCCCAAGGAGCTGGGACTACAGGCACATACCACCACACCTGGCTAACTTTTGATTTTTTGTAGAGATGATGTCTTACTATGTTGCCCAGGCTGGTCTTGAATTCCCAGGCTCAAGCAGTCCTCCTGCTTCAGCCTCCCAAAGTGTTGGGATTACAGGTATGAGCCACCGTGCCCAGCCTTGTAAGTTTCTAATGGTTTTCTAATTATTATCATCAGCTTTATGGGACACTAAGGTGACAAGAACTACTCTGCCTGTACTTTACGGGAGTTCATTTGTGTGTGAGAATAGATAGGATGTAAAATCCATGAGCTGGTAACTCCACCAGTCTTTCTTCTGGGGCATCTGGGGGCAAAGAGTTCGGGGGTTCTAGGAGACACAGTCATTGTCTACAGCTGCAAGTTCAAATCCCACGTCCTGTAGCTCTCAGTGTCCTCATCAAATTCCAGCATATTCTATTACTCCAATTCCTTTTTCATGTTTAAACTGTTGTGAAGAGTTGCTATGCACTGTTTAACAGCTGCCACCTCACCCCATCCCCCCACCCACCACATGGGTTACACTTTAGTCGTGTAGATTAACTTGAAATGAACCATTATCCTTCATGATGAAGTACAGACAATATGAACTTAGAGAATTTTTTTAAAAAGTAGACTGTTTAGTACCTACAAATAAATCCTTTAAGAATTCCCAAGCTGGAAGAGATCACTGCAGAAAATATCGTCTACCAGCTACGTGTGACAAACTGCATATTATAAATACTTAGACAAAAACGAAAAGGTGAGTAGGGGAGGAGTGGCAATATCTGAAAACCACAGGTGTGGGGCCAGGGCGATCCCTAAATAGGAGAAAGTTCAACTGTGAGGAGAAAGCAGGGAGACGTCAAGTAAGAGAAAACATATTACCTACAGGAAGAAAGTGCTGTAAAGAAACACGAGGCAGTTTAGTAAGGTTCAAAACCATACTATTTTGACCACCTACTAAATGCAAAAATATATGCTGGTGTGAGGGGCCCCAAGATGAAGGAACAATCTTTGGTGGAAGGAAGCTCAGAGCCCCATGAGAGAGACAGTCAATCTCATGCCTTAAGTAAGCCAGTGCTACCGGAGCACACAGACAGAGGGCGGCTGAGGGATGAATCTGGTGGTTTTTATTACACCCCTAGCTTCTTGCAGATTGTGTTTCCTGGCTTTCCGCTGTAGAAACACACAGAAACATCTAGGATTCTATATTATTCTATATTATTCAATTATTTCAGAGGTGAAATCTTTTGTCCATACGAGATTCAGGAGACTGAGCTCATTCAATCTCTATAGCAAACCCTGAGCACGGGTGTTATCGTACCCATTTCACCATCAGCAGCCTGCCCAGGTCACCCAATGAGAGGCAGAACTGGAAGCAGAACTTCAGGCTCCAAGTCCTGCTGCCTTCCTAGTACTTTCCTGAAACAGATTTCACGCGTGCAGAGATTCTCTTCAAGGAGAATCAGTCAAAACCCACCCCTAGGCAAATGCAGAGCTGACTAGCACTGAGGGATTAGAGGAGTGAATTTCTTCCATGCTGAACCATGGCTATTTCAGGATGGGTGCATAGAGAGAGGGCTGAATGTGGCACTGGACGGGTGTGACCGGGAGGGCCGGAGGAGATTCCAAGAACATGAAAAGCCTCACACCCAACCCTAAATGCATGGAACTCACTGCCCACTAACCCAATCTAATCCAAACGACCTCGTTAAAATCACTCTTGCAAAGCTGCCGCTTCCTTCAGACGGAAAGCCTCAGGACAGTCTGTGGACAAGCTGTCAGAGAGGCCTGTGACATTATTTGTTGACACAACAGCAGGATCCTTCAAGGGTAGTGCTGGTCCTTGAACATCACTGGCGACAGCCCAGTTGTAAGACAATGGAAATATTGTCAATCCCAGAAACCAGCCTATGGGAACTAAATAGACTCTCTAGACTCGGCACAGTCAACAGGGTGGAGAAAAGCATTTTAAAAATCAAATCCCAAACTGCTGTTACGGATTTGATTAGTGACTTTGCTTTTTAAATTATAAAAAATGAATTAAGATGCATAGAAGCAAAAAATACACTATTATAAAAAGCAACTTGTGGCTTCTAATTTAGAAATGGCACTACAGATTCATACAGCTATTTCAGAGTCATTATATTTCAAAGGCATTGCAAGCCTTGGAGTGATCTTGGTTGAGCAATTTAATTACTCTGGGCTTTGGTTTTCTTTCCAGTCAAAAAACAAACAAAAAAAATGCTGAGTGGACTATAGCTTCCTGCCTGTCCTAAACCTCAGTGCCTTTGCACAGCTCTGTGGATTATTTCAAAAGGTTTCTAAGGTCTTTTGAAGCTAAAAAATGTTAGAAATAAACATTTCTTCTCCAGTCTGCAAATAAATGTGAGTAGGGCAGAGGCCATTTTACCTATATAATGCAATTCTTTTGTTGTTATGGATGAAAAAGCTTTTTTAATGTTTAATTTAGAGAAGTACTTCACATTCTAACTAAAATTATTTAATATTTTAAAATTCATTTTATTAAAATATTTATAAAACATATACTGTTAAATTGGGAAGACTTATTTTCTAGCGGTTTTACAATAAATGCCTTGATTTGGTTTAGAAATTAAAATAAATCGTTGTTCAACTCTGGGGAAAAAAATTGACAACAACAAAAAGGCCACTAAAAATAAACCCACTTAATAGGTAGGTAGCATGTGTCCCAAAATAAAAACTACATCTGTTTGTTCAAGGCACAGATATTACAATTTTCATTAAACTGTAGAACTACTTTTCTCATAGAAAAACTATTTCACTTAAATGAGTCCTCCTGATCATTAGTTTTCTAAAAAGGAATTTAGGCTGGGCGCGGTGGCTCACGCCTGTAATCCCAGCACTTTGGGAGGCTGAGGCGGGCGGATCACAAGGTCAGGAGATCGAGACCACGGTGAAACCCCGTCTCTACTAAAAATACAAAAAATTAGCCGGGCGCGGTGGCGGGCGCCTGTAGTCCCAGCTACTCGGGAGGCTGAGGCAGGAGAATGGCGTAAACCCAGGAGGCGGAGCTTGCAGTGAGCTGAGATAGTGCCACTGCACTCCAGCCTAGGCGACAGAGCGAGACTCCATCTCAAAAAACAAAACAAAACAAAACAAAAAAAAAAAAAAGGAATTTAACAGGCATGTTCAAAGCAGCAAAAACCACCATAACGCCCATCAACAGAACAGATAAACAGTGTGGTTTATGCACACACTGGACACTCTATCAACGAAAATGAGTGAACTGTAGCTATATACACCAGCAGATCGGAATCTGGGAAATGCAATGCTGTGTGAAAAAGCAAATCACAAAAAGTACAGTGTGAGCCCATCTATGCAGAGTTTAAGAATGAGCAAAGCTCAATAATATATGATTTAGGGATGATACATGGCAAAACTACAGAGAAAAGCTGAGAACTGAGATACTGGTGACCTCTAATGGGGGAGAGATGTGGACAGCATCGGGGAGGGGAACCCAGACAACCCAGAAGAAATGGTCTTTTTCTTTTGTTTAAATTTATTTCTTAAATTTTTATAGAGATGAGGTCTAACTATGTTGCCCAGGCTGGTCTCAATCCTGGCTGCAAGCAATCGTCCTGCCTTAGCCTCCCAAAGTATTGAAATTATAGGCACGAGCCACCCTGCCTGGCTGAAATCTTACTCTTAAACTGGGTGGTGGGTAGACACAAATGTTCATTGTATTACTATTCTTTTTATTATACACATATTTTATAAACATTTTCCTTACTTAATATTTAATTTTAAAAAATATTAAGAGTAAGATAAAATTAATTTAAATCATAGCCATTCTGGAATAGTTTAAGGCTGTGGATAAAATATTGAACTGTGTCCCTGTCATTAACTTACTTTGCAAATTTGGACACTAATACATTCCCTAGAACTTCAGCTATGTAAAAACGTTACTGCTCCAGGGAAAAAAAAAAAAAAAAGGATGTTCTAATCATTCTAGGGATAGTTTTAATGGCCTACGAAGAAAGAACTAGGTAAGGAAAATCAAATCAATAATAATGGAAAGAAAATCAGAAAATATTTAAATTAAATATCAAATATTTAATATTTTTAGAAAGCATTACTGAGGCTCTATCTACTCTGTACCCAGCACCACACTTTTCAAAATAAGAAATTATTGAGTCTAAGCCACATTAGACAACAGAGTTTCCGAAGTGTGGTCAGGACTGGATTGGTCTTCTGTTCCTCCACTCTTTTTGTTGTTGTTGTTTGTAGATACAGAGTTTTCCTCTGTTGCCCAGGCTGGAATGCAGTGATGCAATCATAGCTCACTGCAGCCTTCAACTCCTGGGCTCAAGCAATCCTCTGGTCTCAGCTATTTTTTTTTTTTTAATTTTTATTTTCAGTAGAGACAAGAGCTCTCCATGTTGCCCAGGCTGGTCTCAAATTCCTGGGTTCAAATGATCCTCCTGTCTTGGCCTCTCAAAGTCCTAGGAATACATGCATGAACCACCATATCTAGCCTTCTGTTTCTTTACCTGTCAAATGAGAAGAATAATAGTATCTCCTCATATGATTGTGGTATAATTAAATAAGTTATCTGGGTGCAGTGACTCACACCTGTAATCTCAGCACTTTGGGAGGCTGAGGCAAGTGGATTGCTTGAGGCCAGGAGTTCAAGACCAGCCTGGGCAACAGGACAAGACCCTGTCTCTACTAAAATACAAAAAATTAGCTGGACATGGTGGCACGTGTCTGTAATCCCAGCTACTAAGGAGGCTGAGGCACAAGAATTGCTTGAACCCGGGAAGCACAGGCTGCAGTGGGCCAAGATCATGCCACTGCATTCCAGACTGGGCAATACAGCGAGACTCTGTCTCAAAAAATAAGAAGCAACAAAAAAAATGTTAATTCATATAAGGCATTTAGAGCAGTTCCTGGCATATAGTATTATACCAGTGTTTCCTGTTATGTGTGCGTATTGTTGTTGTTATTGGTTTTTCAACATCATTTGTGATTTGGAGTAAGAAAATCAGGTGTTACCTGTACCACACATACTCTTCTTGGAGGTGGAATTTTACCTACCAACATCAGTCATCTCCTCTGACATTTGTCGACCCTGCACTTGTGCACACTCCTCTCCATTTTATGGTAAGGGCCAGATCTCAAGGGTTCTTCAGCCTACTGGCTGGTAAGCCTGACAGTGCACAGGAAGTTGCAGCAAATCAGGTTAATTTCACATCTCTCACTCCCCAGTGGGTTTCATTAGCTCAAAGGCCCTGACCCAAGGGCCTCCATGTAAATAAAAGAGCAACTAGAGTCGGGCTTCGTCCTTCCTGAGAGGTCTGGCAGCTCCTGGCCCTGAAGAGTTGAAAATTCCAAAGGCACATAGTCTCGTGCACTTCCCCAGCAGAGTGGACCACGCTGATTAAGTGCTCCATCCAGCTATGCAAGCCCTTCAGAACAGAGCTGTGGCGATGTGATTGTGTAACTTCTATTACCATTACTATTACTTCTAGGGATGGGCAACAAGTTAAAGTCAATTAAGAAGCGCATAAACTGTCACCCAAATCTCAAACTGAAAAATGCCAGTGATGCTGACACGCCCAGCCTCTCCTCAGGGGCCATCCTCGTATTCCCCCTGGGAAAACCGGTCGGGGCTGCAGCAGCAAAGAGAAAGTCCCAAAAACACTTTATTGAATTCTACCACTTTACTATAAATATTTTTGACCCGTCTCTCAGTGCAGAAAATCCTGTGTTACTTCCAGAAAGGTCTGGAAATTTATCCTTAGAGCCCAGAGCCTGATCTCACTTTAAGAGAGTCCTTGCAAAATTCCCCACTAAACTCCCACTGTCGGGTCTTTCTCATGTCACAGGATGACAACAGAACCCTGGATCAAAGGAGGTATTTTTGTGCCCTGGAATGACATCATAGTTTGTGGATCAGTAAAAACCTTATTTCATAACTGAGGAGCTTTGCTTCCAACAGTCTAGTTGAAGGGCTGGCAAACCTTTCTTGTAAAGGGTCGACGAGTCAATATTTTAGGCTTTATGGGCCATGTCTGTCACAACCTCTCTCCCTCTGCTGTGACAGCATGAAAGTTGTCACAGACAACACGCAGACTGGTGCATGTGCTGTGTTCCAATAACATTTTTATGTACAGACACCGATCTCTGAATTTCACTTAATTTTCACAGGTCACAAAATGTTTTGCTTTTGATTTCTTTTCCTCCGTTTACAAATGTGAAAACCATCCTTAGCTTGTGGCAGTGGAACAATTTGTAGTGGGCCAGATTTGGCCAATCCCTGGTCTAGCTTTCTCTGGGAACACCATAATACATGTAATTCCCTGGAGAATTCAGGGAATTCCTCTCAAAAAGCAGCAAATTAATACTCCTTCATCAATCACTGCTCCTCAACATACTGGGGAGGTAGGATGTGTTTTACCAACAGCAGAAACTGAGGTATTGAAATATCACAGAATGAGGCAGTGGAGGGCTCTGGAAGAAAGGTGTTCGACAGGAGTTCTACTGTAAACCCTGCTTCCACGCTGCCTGTACGTCAAGTACACACAATTTCCTGTGTGCCACTGCATGAATACCATTATTGTATGATAATACAATCGTCATGATCTTTTGTGACCCAGGATGATGAAATTTTTGAATGCACCATTAATACATATGATGATTGGGCTACCTGTGTGGCTGGGCAGGCCATTGCCCAATCAGAAGTCATTGACTGCTGTCAGTTACGAGGAACGCCTCTCAAAACAAGCACGTACTCACAGGGCCATTTCCAAATGAAATCTTCCATTCTCATTTTTCAATTTGTTTTTCTCCTGGAGACAACAAATGCTGAGCAAGCATTTGGATCCCTGTTTCAGTGAACTAACTTGTTTCCCTACCCCTCACTCTCCCTTCCCCACTGGCCAACATTCCTTTTCCACTCCCACCCCATTCCTGCCTACTCCCCTCCTACTGGAACACAAACACATGCATTTTGTTTTTCTGAATCCATAGGCTGAACAGAACATTCTCAACAAGATGCCAACGATCCATGTCTCTGACTGAGTCCTATTTCAGCAATTCAGAAAACTCAGACTCTACGGTTCTGAGGACCCTAGGGGACAAAGTCAGCCTTCTCACTCTTCATAAATACATGCCACTCGGTCTCAGTGGTGATGACACATCCACCTGTCTTATCCCACCTGGCCCCCACCCACCACAGAACCTGGATGAGGCCACTAAAGATTGCCTGTCGGAATCATCATTATAAATGGCTGGACAGAGGCACCACCCTGTTCATTGGCGATGCCTTTGCACCATAGAAGGTGAGAACTCCTCATCAAGAGAGTTCTTCTCATACTGTGGGGGGGATTCATCAATTAAAGTATTTCATCAGCAGATACTAAACTTCATAAAACATCAGTGATCAGCTGAGAAACACAATTCTAAAAAAATCCATGTGGAACTCTTCCTCAGGCAGTTCCTCCACATGACAGCCATCCATCACCACCACTTAGAAAACATTCAGAAGCTAGCCCTACCAGGAATTTAAAAGCTGTCACACAGGCACTTCATTTGGAACTCACTCTGAATCACAGACCCAATAATATACTAGGAAAGTGATTCGTTGTCAAACTGCCACCTTTTTCCATGCTACCTAATTGGAAAAGAACATCTCAATGGAGTTATTTTCCTCTTTCAGTGCTCGGAAATAAGAAAAAAAGAAGAGTTTCATTTTCTTCCAAAAGAAAAGTTATCCCTAACTCTACTCTTGAAAGAAGAAAAGAAATCAAACCTGTTGAGAAATTCTGCCTCTATTCTAGGACAGTTCTCAAGAATCTTACAGCTGCGTGATGAAACATTTCCTAGGGGCAATTAATCCTAGGCAACTCTTGTAAAAAAAATAAAGTAACAAAGGACATCTTGTGATGTTGTAGTGTTTACCTGTTTGTGCCACTCATTCATGAATTTATAAAATTCTGAATTCATATTACAAAACAGAAAAGTGGGAGGAATGAAACATACCTAATTCACGAAGACTTGAACTCAAACAACTCACAGGCCACCCAGGTTGCAAGGGGCCTTAGAAGCAGCTAGAGTCGCTGTAACTCTGAAAACATGCCCTGGAGTAAAGTGGAGTTTTTTTAAGATTTTAGTTTTTCTTAAGTTTAATTTACCAATAATGGTAATCTTTCCCTAAAGGGTTGTGCTTCAGTGATGAGGTTATTATTGTAAGATAATTATTTTTAATAGAAGCTATCAATTACTAAGCACTTTGTTGCCACAAACTAGGAGTTTTATATACATTATCTCATTTACTAGGAGTTTTATATACATTATCTCATTTAACCTTCACAACTAACCCTATCATGTGATTATTATTGTCTTCATTTTACAGATGAGGAAATTAAGCGTCATAGAAGTAACTTACCTAAGGTCACACGGCCAATAAAATACTAAGAGCTTTATACACATTATCTCATTAACCTCCACAACTAACACCATTACGTGATTATTATTATCTTCATTTTACAGATGAGGAAACCGAGTGTCATAGAAGTTAAGTAATTTACCTAAGGTCACACAGGCAATAAAACCCAGGACCGTCTGACTCAAAACCCCAACAGTAGGATCACTCCACTAAATGGTTTCATACATTTGAGTCATGGGGTGCAAATTACGTCAATCCCATCTTTAAGCTGTTAGCTACATTATAGTGATTACCAAAGTTGACTTTTCATTGTAATCATACAGAAAGCTTTTTAAAAATAGAGATTCCCAGAATCCACCCTAGCTCAGCCAGATACAATGTGAAAAAATAATCTCATTCTTTTAAGTGATGCCAGTCAACAGCCAGACATGTTTTCTCACTGAACCTAATGAGTATTCCATGAAAAATATCCCAGGTGTTAACTCTGAAGGCATTTGGTTGGCTTTAATTGTTCAGCACTTTCTCTCTAGTTGATAATGAATGAATGAGAAGGAATTCCACCCTTGATTCCCCTAGGAAAGCTTTATTCAAAGAATGACAGCTGATGGAAGCACCGTGACCCAGAGTGGTAGCGAATGCTACACAGATACGGACGCAGACCCCAGGGCAGTAAGGTGAGCGGAGAGTCACACAGCCAGACGGCAACAGGTCTGCAATCTTCCAGTCACTTCGCTTCCTCCCAGAACCCCACTGCCTCTTGGAATCCCTCTGGAATCATTCAGAAACCCCAATCACCACAGGAAATGAAAGATGAACTGGCACACATTAAATTAGTATAAATATGTGTAAAAGAGTTGACAGGTTCAAAATAAGTTCCAACAGAGCTGACACATTAATTAGGCCTTGCCATACATATTTTTAGTATCTGTACAAACACACACACACACGCACACACACATACATATATAGTATGTTGCCTATATGTAAAGAGACAGACATGTTCTAATTTACACATTCTCATATAAACATATCCAGTATTGGACTCTATATTGAAAGAGACAGTTGCAAGTTCCAATCTCAGCCCTGCCACTTATTCATGTGACCCCGTTCCCATTTCTTAACCTCCCTGAGATTCACTTTCCCTGCCTGAAAAGCAGTGGTAATAGTAACTATTTCGCTAGAACACATTTATGTACACAAGCACCTAGCGCAGTGCTGGGCGCCATTTATTAATGTTGTTATTCCTATTTAGCAGCTCCCTAAGAAATGAAACATGCTGTTCAGCAGCTGATTGTTCTAACCAGCAAAGGCCCAATCTCCTAGTAGAAAAAAAGGCAAAAAGGCAAGCACTCCAATAGGATGTTCCTTCATGCCTTGCTCTAAACTGATGATTGAAAACATGCTTCCAATAGCCACAGCTGTCTAACGTGCTGAGAGCATTAATAAGTTACCATGATATCCAGGGATAACAAAATTAACAACACCTTCCCGAAATAACTCCTCTGGGGTGACTTACCAACTATTTCAGTAAAATTTTTAGTCATGGAAAAGAAAGGTCTTAGATTGGAACCATATTAAAACACCTTCCTCTCTCTCTCCCTTTCAGTGAAACACGTTTAAAATTTACCCTAAATATCCTAAATCCTTGCTTGTCTTTTCCCAAGTAGTCCCAGACAGAGGATTCAAAAGTGGATCTGTCAGATTTGTTGCCAGTGAACAGACTCTCCTGGGTTGCAGGAGGAAGTCCTCCACATTTTTTCTGACTTATGTAGCCCCACGGCAGCTCTTTGGAATATCTTCCTTGATCATGTTTCCTACATTCACAGCCCCAAGCCTGGCTAGTTCATTTTACGAGGAATACGGTTTCACTGGAGAGTTCCAGGAGGTCGAAAGAGTGAGGCACAAGCAAAGTGTCAGTCTAATTGATCCCAGCCAGACTGTGCGACTACCTGGGTAATATAAAATGCAGAAGGACTTTGTCCTGTAACCCACGAAAGTCTGAACCCTGATAACGAATCTGATAGAGCCACCATCCTTTCCATCACATCCAGCTTGGGCACAGCCCTCGTTCTTAGCACCAAAGAAAGTACAGCAACACTGGCCACAGACCGTGTGGGTGGGATAAGCCCCCTCTGGAGCTTTAATTTGTTTCTTTGTCTACGTATTTATTTAGGCAGACAGGAGCACTTGCAGGAGGGGAAATGCTTTGGCAAATTCTTCATTGTACAAACTGTTTCCCCCACACTAATACTTTCTCTTTGGAAGGACACAGAAAGATAGAGCTCCCAAAAGGCCACATTTTTGCCAAAATGTCTAAAAGCAACATTTCTAAATTGGGACTATTTTGCAGAGAACAGAAAAATGTCTTTGGTGTTGGGATGAATAAAGCTTCTGCCACTACGGTTGTCATTAGAGAGTGAAATGTGGTCCAGGTTAACTCCTCCAAACAACAGGACGACCACTGATTACTGGTAACAGACATCTCTGTGAGATCACCATGGTAACATTCATCCCTTCTAACAGTCCCCAATACCACATATTGAACAAAGTTTTAAAATCAAATCATGATTATGGACTATAAAGAGAACTTGGACAGATAATATGCCAATATCAACTTTATTCTTTCCTGCTAAGAAGCTACATGTTAACATTTTTAGATGATTTGGTTCAATCACAGCTGTCCTTAGATAATTTCTGTAAATGAAACTGTCAATAACAGAGGACCACTGGTGAAATGCTAAGGTGAAACTTGTTGATATTGCCATATCAACAAATACTCATAAAAGCAAGGTGCAGTCAGAGGCAGTTTATAATGATTTTAAACATCATTAAGAAGAAGCAGAAAAACCCTGACAACTCTCTCTTGCACAATTGGGGGACCAAATACTCTATTAGTCATCCTTCAAGAGCATGTACCCAACTCAGAGACTATTTATTCTATGCCAGAGCATTACCAGGGAAACAGCAGTTATCTTGGTGATAAATAATACCCTCAACCAGCCAGGCAAGGTTAGTAAGATCCAAAAGCCACTTTCAGAAGCCACAGTGGTTGCTTCAGTGTGAGTTGTGCATATGCTTAGTTATAAAGTGTTCTCAGTTTCCCACTGTGAGACTATGTACAACAAGCTCTGTATTTAAAAGCTACTGTTTCAGGATAGAAAAGCTGTTAAGAAAAAGATCAAAAGTTCCACAAGATTAAGAGTTCTGTGGACATGTGTGGTCTCTTGTGCTACCACTTTTCAATGTTTATGTTATGAAAAATTTCAGATGTATAGAAAAGTACAAAGAATAATGTCAGTAACTTCTATGTAGCCATAACCCAAGTTTCATCACATCGTAATACTTAGCCATATTTGCACTAGGCCTTTTTGTCTTAATAAATAAATAAATTACATAGGAAAATAAAAACCTGTGGTTAGCACTCCCCACTCCCATGCCCCTGCCTCTCTAAACAATATGTAGCATTAGTTTGTGCCTTTTCAACCATTTATATAAATGGTATCAGACAGTATGTATCAATCTACAACTTTTTTTTTCTCAACGTTGTATTCCTAAAATGTATCCATATTAATACAAGTGTATCTAGTTCATTTATTTTAATTGCTGCATAGCATTTCATTGCATGGATATAGCATATATTATTTTGACTTTTTCCTTCTGAAAGGACAGCTAAATTGTTTTCTATTTTTTACTAACATAACACACAGATGAACATTTTTACAGGTGTCCTTTTGCACTCATACCCTGGTTTCTCCAGGCACATACCCAGAAGTGGGACTGCTGAGCTCTAGGGTATGTGCGTCTGCAGCTTTGCCACGTGTTGCCAAACTGCCCTCCAAAGTAATTGTACCACACAACACTCCGCCGAAGTGGGAAGGATGTCTGTTGCTCCATCTCCTTGTCATCAACCGATATTGTCCTTTCATTTTGGCCTACCTGGTGAGGGTGAAATGGTATCTCATATTAATTCGGGTGTTCCCACTCATCAGCGAGGTTGAGCATCCTTCTACATTTACTGGGCATTGAGATCGTCCTTTCTATGAATTGCCTGATTGTAGCCTTTGCCCATTTTTCTTGTTGCTTCATAAGAGCTCTCTTTATATCTTGTGACTTTAGCTTCTAGGGTTCTACCATTACCAAAGGAGATGATAAACCTATTTCATAGGGATATTTCGAAGCTGATCAAAAAGCACTGAGTCTAGTGCCTATTACATGTTAAGTAATTTCTAAAAAGTCACTATTACTATTATTGCCATGCCTATGAATATGGTTTAGGGTATAAAGTATTTCTAGCATTTCTCTCAAGTTTATGGCTCCCTTTGGATAAGTACTGTAAGACTCAGAAAAAGGAGTCTCAGCAGCTCTTCTTGCCCATGATATTTCCTCAAGATAAGAAGATACAATACCAGCATTCCATTGTCTATAACTTACCATTAAGGAAATGTGCAAAGTCAGCTCCCCTAGATATTGGTTAAACTAAGCATGGAAGTTACACTTCCTTCAATCCACACGAGACTGGGACCTCTTTTGAGAAAAGCCCCTCATCCTGAGTTTCAGGGATGGTTAATTCACCAGATGAAAAGGACTCTGGGAAAGAAAGAGGTGGGCAGTGGAGGCTGGCAGGTTATCAATATCAGGTACTTGCCAGTACCAGGTATTTCCCAGGACAGAAATATAGCCACCATTTCATGAAATTTCATCAGGCCCAAGACTACTCCATTTCTCCACATGGTAAGTAATCCTCGAATAAGAAAAACCAAGGCTAATCATCATATCACTTACCAAATGCATACGTTGGGTCTTTTTAAAAAAATGATCAGAAGTGCACTGACATCACCTAGGCAGTAGCCAATCCTATTCAATGCACATTGTGAAAATACTCATCTGGCAGGGCGTGGTGGCTCACACCTGTAATCCCAGCACTTTGGGAGGCCAAGGCCGGTGGATCACAAGGTTGGGAATTTGAGACCAACCTGGCCAACATGGTGAAACTCCATCTCTACTAAAAACACCAAAATTAGCCGGGTGTGGTGGCGGACGTCTGTAATCCCAGCTACTCGGTAGGCTGAGGCAGGAGAATCACTTGAACCCGGGAGGCGGAGCTTGCAGTGAGCCGAGATTGTGCCACTGCATTCCAGCCTGGGTGACAGAGCAAGACTCTCTCTCAAAGTAAAAAAAAAAAAAAAAAACAAAAACCAGAAAATACTCATCTTTCCTCAATATCCAGAAGAATATGTTCCTAAGGATATGTTGGTAAGCTGGAAAGATGTGATAAAAAGGAATCCTGCAAGCGTGTCTGCTTGTACACGGAACGTAGTTAATTTGGTGCTGAGATCCTCCCAGCCTGGCTTCTCTTCAGTCGTCTTTTGACCTGTGCATGGAGGAAGGCTGTGTCATCTGTGTGCACTCTGCCACGAGGAGGCCTACAGAGCTGCCCTCCAGACCTCTCAAGTAGTCCTGAAATCAGCTTCAACTGGTGACTGGCAGGGGCCCTGTTCAGATGTACTTGAACATCATCTAATATTCAGAATTCTCTCCCTCTGTATTCAATTTCAACTGGCGCTCTCCTTAGTGACTAGGAACAGAGGCCCTCTCTTCTCTCTTCTTCAGAGCAGTCATATGTAAGATTCAACTCGAGCCCAAATATAATTAGACCATCTTCTGATATCTATCTAGGTGCATGGCTTTCTTCCTTAAATGTGTGCCAAGTTTCCACTTTCAAGAAGTTAAATTGCCATATAAAAATGCCCTGGTGATGATGAGTAATTAGACACGGTAATGGAAAATTAACTGTGTTTTTATTTAGAGCATTTATTTTAACAAGACTTTTCTTCTTCTGTTATTAAGCTGTAATAAAAATAAATTAAATCCTGAGGGTTTGCAGAGGTTTTCTGGTTAAAAAACAAACAAACCAAACACCTCTTTTCCTGGAGAGTATTGGTTAATGCCACCAAGTTTGTACAAAGTCTGAATCCCGTTACTAATAAATCCTAATGCGAATTCTGATTTTGTCGTCTGTGCTGTGGACAGAAAACTACCATTCAGTCCTCTCAGGCAGGTAAAATGGAGGCAGGCACCGAGAGGCAGGCCCAGTGTGCTTCTCCACGTGTGCAGTTTTTACGCGAATGCCCTCAATCCTTCTCTTCTTCTTCTTGTCATGCTGCTTCCAAGAGAACGTGCCGCCTGCAGCACAGTGGTCTTTTGCCCATCCTTTGAGCACCTGTGGGCTTTAGCAAGTTCTCGGGTAAAAGGTGGCTAACCCAGTTGTGAGTGCATCCCTAGAGCCACACCAGAAACACCAGTTCCACAAGACTAGAGTGTAAAACTGAACTGCATCCCCAACAGAAGATGCAAAATGAGGCTTCAATCTATGCATCCCATCTGAGTCCTTGCAGTCCTCTAACCACACTCCACCTAAGAGCTTGTCAATGGGCTTAGCCATAGACCCACCAACTCTAGTCCACTAACAACAGTCGTGGGCAGGACATGTGGCAAGGAGGACCCTCAGGCTCCACGGCATGCACATTCACAAGCTCAGAACAAATGAAGAGGCCTCGGCTGGGAGCAGTGGCTCACGCCTGTAATTCCAGCACTTCAGGAGGCCAAGGCAGGCAGATCACCTGAGGTCAGGAGTTCGAGACCAGTCTGTCCAACACGGTGAAACCCCATCTCTACTAAAAATATAAAAATTAGCCAGGCATGGTGGCACGCACCTGTAGTCCCAGCTACTAGGGAGGCTGAGGTGGGAGGATCGCTTGAACCTGGGAGGCAGAGGTTGCAGTGAGCCAACATCGCCCCACTGCACTCCAGCCTGGGCAACAGACCAAGATCCTGTCTCACAAAAAAATGAAACAAAAACAAAAACAAATGAAGAGGCCTCAGCCCATGTGACGTACCTACCTTTGCATCTCTGTTGCTCCTCCTACCTGACCTCAAAACAAAGTGCAAATAACACCGAAAACTGCTTCTGGTTTAACATTTACTCAGCCTTCCAGAGTGAAGGCTAAATGCTGCGCAGAGCTTAGGCTCTGGATCTCAACCCTGAAGAGGCCCCAGCACACGTCTAAGTAGAATCGACTTTAGCCATTTAGTATCCATGGAGTGACAGAATTTCACAGGCCACCTTTGTGTTGCCTGTAGAGCCCTTCGGAGGAACACTGTGCTATGACCCTGAATCTGCGCAGCCTCCAGAATTTCAAAGAAACCCACTCTTGCTTTCCTTCTTCCCTTCTTTTTTTCCTTTTAATCTCTCTTTATAATTGAAATAATCCTTTGCAATCCTTACTCCTTTTCATAGAGATTTTTGGGATATGTTACATTTAATCTTTTCACTCTGATTTCTAGAGTATGCTAAAACTAACAACTTTATACTATCCACGTTTCTATCACAAATTCAGTCTTGGATACAGAAATACAACCAGCAAAAAACAAACATATCTGTAGGAAATCAGCCTAATAATAGAGTTCCATTTGAGTTGTATTTAGCAAAGTTGATTTGACAATTTTACTGGTGATAACACCCTGTAGGTAGAGTTCAAAGAGAAAATTCCACATAGTAAGCAAAAGTATTCAATGTTCCCATATCCCAATTCCATATTCCAAATGTTCCCATATCCCAACTGCCTCTCACATACACTAGGAAAAAAACAACAACAAACAAAACAAAAACAAAACAAATAAAAAACAAAGAAGGGTTAAGCAATGGTTCTACAAGTAGTTGAGAGGAATTTTTTAAAACACCCTAACTGCTAGTCAACAGTTAGATTAAGTTTCAAAACAATGTACTCAATGACAATGCTATCACCAAGCAAATACAACTATTTGTTGAATGAAATTATTGAATTAAATGATAGTGAAGAGTGGACATTTGGAGGGGCATTTCAACCCGTGAACAAAATTTCTAACCATTTTCTCCTTTGCTACGAGAAAAATCAGAGCCAGAGAAGACACTGCTAATGAACTATTCATGAGTTAAAACTGACTTCACAGCCGGGCGCGATGGCTCACGCCTATAATCCCAGCACTTTGGGAGGCTGAGGCGGGTGGATCACCAGGTTAGGAGTACAAGACCATCCTGGTCAACATGGTGAAACCTCGTCTCTACTAAAAACACAGCCTGTAATCCCAGCTACTCGGGAGGCTTAGGCAGGAGAATCATTTGAATCTAGGAGGCAGAGGTTGCAGTGAGCCGAGATCGCGCTATTGAAAGAAAAAAAAAAAAAAAAAAAGCAACAACTGACTCCTAAGGAATCCCTTGGCATCTCTAACAAAAGAGTTATAAAACTTAAAGAGTGGTGAGATAACAGCTAAGGATCCCAAAAGAGCTCGGCTCCAAATATATTGTGACCGTCGATGAGTCCCGGACCCAGTGCATCCCTCTATTTATTCACCCTTCCAATGGGAACAGGATAATCAGTTATGAGTAATTGCTAATAAAAGCCTCTGTGCCTCTGGCAGAAATACAAATGCTTGTTGATAATGATCATTTTTCCCAGACCCTGGTTTATGTTTCTCCATTAACATTCCAGTGTCCAACTCTCAGGTTCCCAAGATCCTACGGGTTTGGGTCTGTGAGTAAAAAAGACCAAGCTGAGATTGGGAGAGTCACCAGAGCCAAAGCACTAGCCAGATCCCGAACTCCCAAATGAGACATTATACATGCCTGTACTGCATTTAATTTTTTGCTGGGATGACACCCAATGTTTGTGATAAAAATGCACCCAAGGACACTACCCCAAAGAACTTGCTTCTCTTGGATCCACCAAAGGATAAAATGTTCTCAATGCCACCTCCTAAAAGATAAACACCCTTCCCCAAATGTCCCTTCTAATTGGCTGATTGACTGTCCCCTGGGTGTGACTGCACAGGTTAGTCCTGGGTGTGTAACCAAGTTGGAAAAGTCTTCCTGATTTCTGAGTACTATGACAAGGAGGAGAGTGGCATACAGTGGACTGAAATGATACCGAAGCACTGACGTGACCCTGGCACTTTGCAAAAACTACCTTCTGCTTGGGGATGTTGATCTGTGATTTTATGAGCCCCTCCAGCTCTGTAGGTCTAACCACCAAAGATCAGAGAGAGGTGAGAGATTCAACAGAATCATTCTGCCAGAGAAGGGGAAAGGAGTTCGATTATAGTTAGTGGAATAATTAAAAGTCTCATCCTGTTCTCAGGTTGTAAAATGTCCAAGTATCTACACTCATCTCCCCACAAATGTGCATGTGCAAATGTAAGGTAATTCTAGGTTCTAAGTACATAAATTGTAATAAAAGTAATTAGTACCATAGGTTCATTTATCAGTATCTTCATGTGAAAACCCTTAGGCTAAATTGTAACAATCCTTATTTTTATGAAGCAAGTTATCCATTTTTTCTCAACATGCCTCACATTTAGACACTGCCTGATTCTAAAGATCAGACAGAAAGCAGAGCCTTCGAACATGCCCACGCCGATGCTTCCGCAAACCATTCGGCCCTAAGAAACCAGCTTTCTTCAAGTGGGCTTTTCCACCAAGAAACATTAATCACAACCAGAAAAAGAAAATAAAGCATCCTAAAGTTAAGCATATTTATGACATCCTGAAACGCACCTCTTTTTTGGCCTTTGTAATGACGGTCAGTGCTCTGAAGTTTGGGAACTCATTGCTGATTTCTAAATGGCAATACACTTCCCTCTGAACAGGGATTACTGCTTACAGATTTAAAAATAAAACCAACTTGTTACATACTAACTTAATTCTAAACATATTCCACCCCTCACCAATGGCCTGCATGACAACTGTTGTCAAATGGAGGCATTCTTTTGGGCTTAGCTGTTTACATTTTAGTTTAAATGTAACGATAAACCTTTCTGCGGCAGGGCTTACAGGGCAAGGATTCCCTTTTGCAGTATCTATTAGGGTGATTTACGAGACATACTAGGAAACCGAAAGAAATTTAGAGACAGCTTTCTAGGACTAAAATTACTGTGTTTATAATAAGAAAGGGCCTGTCAAACAATAACTTTTGGAAGGTGAAGATTCCATCAAGGCTAAAGTGTCTAACAACAAAATCCTGTCAGGTGATTATCTGCCTGAGATGAAAACTATTTCCATGTCTCGGTTTGCCTGAATACATGCCATTCCGCCTGATATTTGGTATCATAAATTGACCTTTAGGTTGCTAAATCTACACAGCATGAACTGTTTCCTTATGCACTGTTTTTTTTTTTTTTCCAATGCTGTAGTTTTCTTTCCATCCCAATTTTATGTACTTTTTCTACATGCTGGTAAGTTTTTAATTTTGAGGACTTTTTTCTCTTAGTTTTCATTATTTTACCTGACACAGTTCACTTCTGTTACACTTACTTAAATCTTAAACCACCAAATGAAAGGCTGAGAAAGTTCAATAACATTAATTCCAATGTATGCCTTTCACTTGAACTTCTTATGCATTTTGCTTCCACCACAAGTGCTAAACATTTTGTTCTATCTAGCAAAAAAGAAAAAAGAAAAAAAAAAAGGAAAAGAAAAGAAAAAAATTACAGTTTCCATCGGGATGCCAGCAACTTATTGTTGTTTTTTTCAATTAATAAGAAAAAAGGTTACATTCATCTAATCAAAGATTTTTATCCTGACCTTAACTGAAGAAAAAAGAAAAATGCTTTGAAAGTATGGTATTTGCAAAAGCCCTGAGAAGTCACTAATGGGATTCCCATGATCTAATACATGTAAGGCTTTAACTGTAACTGTAAACCCAATGAAGGCTTATGATTTGAAAGTATGAACTATTGTAGCCAGTTTTTATGGGTTTAATTCCACCAGCAAATCCCAGTTTCTATATTTTAATTCTCAACTAGAGCAAAATCACGACACATTTTCAACTAACAACCTGAAAGAAGAAAGCACTGGAATAATGGGGCCAGAAAACCATTGCCAACAACCACCCTCTGCCATGAACCATCAGTGAACTTCGAAAAGCACAAGACTGAGCAATACTTAAGTCTGTGACATATGTGCATTTCACTTATAACACTCACAAAACTACATATGAATCATTTTATTTTCCTCTGATTTAATTCCCACACAAGGTTCAATAAAACACAGCACTTACTCAGCCACCTCTGACTGAATGACTATTCTCTGCAGCTATTTATTACTCCTCTTCTGCCATGTTTTCTTCTATGATCCAATTCTGTGACTCCTATAAGCCAGGAAAAGCTGCCTTCAAGTCAACGCAGAGCACAAAGTCAGTGAAAATTCTGTCGGCACTAGGCTCTACCTAGGTGCTTAGAAGTTGTTCTGTTTTGTCCTGGGAATGTCCCATAAGCAATGTTAATGACTGAAACAGATCCTCTTTTTTTCCTCAAAGGGAATTGAATTATTATAGCAAAGGATGATTTGTGCTCAAAACAATATTCAACCTATCACCCCTATTCAGTATACATGTGTCCAAGGGTCCACAACCACCTACACACAAATGTAAAAATATCAATTCTCAGGAGATCTATCTTGTTTTTAAAATTTCTTATTTGTTCCTTGTTTCATATATTTCTTGGTTTTAAAAATTCAGTATTACAAGGCTTGTTATGGGATATCAGGGCTAATTCCACCTTCCAGAAAAATAACTTTAAAAAGGCATAACTGAATACAGTATACATTTTACAACCAAATACATGTAGGAACAATTTGGTTTTAAAAGAACTACACTGAATGTATTTATCATATGTTTACTGATTGTCATATAGGGACTATCAATGGAACCAAGAGAAAACACAGGATTCCACGCATTGAGCATTAACAACTGAACGTTCCAAAAAATATCTTCCCAAACTGCTGGCCCTTCATTTTTTCATTGTAAGTGTAATTTAATTTATCTCATGCCTCTCATGCAACTAACATAACCTCAAAGGTTCTTTTGGTTTGGAAGTACTTTATGTTCACGTTTAATGAAAAGCACACTTAATAACTTTTTTCTGATAAACAGTGCTCCTACTTCTTTTTTGTTTTATTATACCCACGTTCCATAACCTAAATCCTAACAATGCCAAGATACTTTGAAACTTGGAGCTTCTCTTAATGCATTCAAAGTTTTAGAAATATATTGGCTTTATTTTCGATAGAAACTCTACTACGTTTTCAATATATGTGTTAAGTTCTCTTTATCCTTTCTATTGGTCTTAGCTCCTGTGAAGAGAGAAAAACAGTTCTGAGCAATGTTTTCACTGTTATCATTGTTGGTTTTGGTCACTTAAGACAAACGAGGGTGACCTTTTCGGCTTGTGCCACAAAGGCAACGTACTCCAGAACTACTTTCCCAGAGGGCGATCATTTTAAGCAAAGCTCAGTGAATTCGGGATTTTGTTGAGAACCTCAGGATATTGATTTACTTGTAAAATTCACAGAGGAGACTGTAAGAGGTTGGACAAGTTAACTCAAGGTGAGATGCAAGGCCGCCAAGCTCAAGTTTGAAATTCACACCACCACTTCCTGAAACAATGATTTAGGCGCTGAACCTGGTCTAGTGTTTTAACTTTCAGCATGGAACGAGGAAGCGTTCTCCTCCGAGCAGGACAATCAGGCGTTGCGCGAGCAGCCCTCTCCCTCTCCTAAGGCCCCGGCGCCTTTATTTTATTTCCACTCGTGCGATCCACACGTTGCGTGGCCCTTCCCGGCCGCGTTGCAGATGCCTTTGCAATGCCCACTGTTTACCGAGGTGCAGGAAAAGAATCCCTTAACTTAACCCTTGTTCTCGACCTCGGGTTGCAAAGCACAGGCGACCCACACGGACGTGAAAGCTACCGAACCCCACTTACCCCCTAGCGGAGCGTCTTACCCGTACAGGAATGCAGGGGCTTGGGTCGCACGACCAGCGACGGGCACACGGAGTAGAGGGAAAGTTTCTCAAAGTAGTCGCAGGTCTCCTTGGAGAGGATCTCGTCGATCATGAAAGTCTTGTAGCGCCGCCTGGCTGCTTTGAGCTGGCCGGGCGAGCTCAGCCTCAGCTCGGCGTGGCAGTGCATGGTGAGCCGGGGCGAGCGTCCGCCGGCCCGAGCGCGGCTGCGAGTGCCCGGCCGGCCGGGGCCGCTGGGCTGGCGCGACGGCGGGGCCTTGGCCCCGCTCCCGGCAGCCGGGGAGGCGGCGGGGCTCGGGTGGCGCGCGGAGGAGAGCGGGTAGCGGGCGCGTCTGCAGCGCGTTTAGACCCACCCGCAGATCAGCATCTTCGCTAAGCCTTTTTGGGACAATGCAGCTGTCAATCAGCGCGAGCTTCCTGCAGGGCCGGGTGCGGAGTGTGTGCCGAGGGGCGTCCGCGCCCACCCCGCCCCCGCCCGCCCGTGCCACTCCGGCGCCGACCTGCGCGCCTAGTGCCCGGCGGCTCTCACTCGCTGCCTCCAGCTCTGGTGTCTCGCGCTCCTCTGCCTGCCTCTCTATTTTAAGACGCTCGCTTTGGCTCTCCTCCCCCTCCCCGCCGGGACGCGCTCCAGGTGTGTGTGCAGGAGTGTGTGCGCGGTGCGGGGAGCGCGCGCCGCGGCCAAGGCCCGGGCCGGTAGCTCCCCGGTGCAGTGTCCCCCGTGCTCACCTTAGTGCCTGTCCTGCCACCCGCCGGCCTGGCTCCCAATGCCCGCAACCCAGCGGGAGGGCACGTTCAGTTCTCTTACTAGAAAGAAGTCTAGTCGTCACTAGGCTCCCGGGACTTCGGGCCACAGCTCCAGTGCCCCCGAAGACCCACCGTGCTTTTCTCCTTCCCTGTGTGGATGGTTTCCCGAAGACCGCGGCTTCCCGAGCCCTCCACTCGCAGCCTCGCAGCTAGCGCTGAGCCTGCGCGCTCGAAGCGTAGGACTTCTGCACTGAAGTTGCAAACTTGACTGACCCAAGATCCCAAACCAATGACCCTGGTCCCATCCGTTACCCTAATAAGAAACTGAGAAGGAAAAAAAAAAAAAAAAAAAGATAAGAAAAGAAAAATTAATAAAAGTGTGAGTTATCGCCGGGCGCGGTGGCTCACGCCTGTAATCCCAACATTTGGGAGGCTGAGGTGAGACGATAGCTTGAGGCCAGAGGTTCGAGACCAGCCTGGTCAATATAGGGAGACCCTGTCTCTAGAAAAGAAAAATTAAGAACAATCAGGCATGGGGGTGCACGCCTGTAGTCCCAGCTACTGGAGAGGTTGAAGCAAGAGGAAACCTGTAGTCCCAGCTACTGGAGAGGTTTAGGCAGGAGAAAATCTTGAGCCCAGGAGTTCGCGGCTGCAGTGAGCCAGGATCGCGTCACTGCACTCCAGCCTGGGCGACAAGAGCGAGATTCTGACTTTTTTAAAGTGTGCGTTTTTTAAAAAAAAACAAACACTGTTTATAAAAACATTTTTTCCTCGTTGGAAAGGGCCAGAGCTGCACGATTCTAGGGAGCAGGCGGGCACTGGGGTAGTCTGTCCCATTCGGGCTTCTCCCAGCGCCCCAGCCTTCCGGCAAAGCGGCTTTCAATCTCCGGATCCCTCGCGATACGACCGGGTTAGAGGGTCGCGAAGACAGGTGTTTATTGGGTGATTTGCCTTTTTCTTTCCAGTCTCCTAGTCTTAGGGTCTGCTCCAATCAAGGTCTGTACGGACTTTAGTTGTTCATTGGAATTACTGCGTAAAGGGGATCCCACCGAGCCTCCGCGCCCGGGAAGCCTCCCGCAGCCTGAGTCGCGCCCGGTGTTAGGCGGGAACAGCCCAGGGCACACCCGTTTCCACGACTTTATGTTGGAATGAGTGGGTGCGGGGTTGGAAGGAAAACGCACGACAGGGACACTGAGAAGTATAGACGCGGATGGCCTTCCCTAGGGCCGAGTTTGGGGCCGGTGACATTTCCTCCCCGCTCTCAGTCTAGAAGCGTCAGCGAGTGCCGGCGGGCTCTCCGCGGAGCTGCTTGCCCAGGGGGCCCTGGTGGCCGCGGAAGCAAGTCAGTGCCGGCGCCTGGGACGGTGGTTAAACTCGGAGGGAGGGACACGCCCAGAGGACTAATCATTAGGCTGTTAGAGAAAATAGGGGTTTTGTTTTGTTTTGTTTTGAGACTGAGTCTCACTCTGTCGCCCAGGCTGGAGTGCAGTGGCTTGATCTAGCCTCATTGCAACCTCTGCTCCCCAGGTTCAAGTGATTCTCCTGCCTCAGTCTCCTGAGTAGCTGAGATTACAGGCGCCTGCCACCGTGCCCGACTAACTTTTGTATTTTTTAGTAGAGACCAAGTTTCACCATCTTGGCCAGGCTGGTCTTGAACTCCTGACCTCGTGATTCACCCGCCTCGGCCTCCCAAAGTGCTGGGATTGCAGGCGTGAGAAAATAGATGTTAACAGGCCAAGTCACAGCCTAGCATTAGACAAGGCCCGCAACGCGTCTTTGAGGAACTTCATTCCCGAAGTATTTGCAAACTGGCCTCCCCTCCCCTCCTCTCCATCTATAATTATTTTCCTTCATTCTCTTTCTCCATGCAGAGGCGGCTGAAGGGCAGGCAAGAACTGCTGCCAGGTTTCCGGGTGGCGCCGAGGGTCCTGCGCCCGGACTCTGGGGTCGCCAGGCTGGTCCCAGGCTCGCCCCCTGCTTCCGCGGCGGGACCCTGAGGCTGGTCCGCGGTCAAGGCGCGGGACCCGGGACAGCTCACCGCTCAGCCTGAGCGTCGCCGTCCGACGCCACGACGGAGAGTGTTCTCCACAACGCAAGCCGAGAGGGAAACCGCTGCGCTGAGTCGGGGCTGGGGTCCAGGGGCTCAGCGTTCGCTCCCAGGGCAATGCCGGGCGAGGAGCTCTAGGCGCCCCCAGGAAAGTGAGCCGCTGGTAGGCAGCTGCCAGTAAACTGAGTGCTTGCGGGCGATCTCACCCGCAGCGCCGGCTACGAGGCGGGCTTGGAGCTGCGGACCAGCACCTGAGCGACAGCAGGACCCCACGCCCGGCGAGGGGCCGACCGCGTCGCGTTTATACTTTCTATCTGCCCGGCGTGTTCCGACGGAATGCGCGCACTCGGGGCACCACTCCGGGCCCCGACTTTGCACTGCTCTGCTTTCCTCAATCTCTTTTCTCTCTGGTTCTTCCCCTTCCTTCCACCGCCACTAACTCCTCTCCTCTTCTTCCGTCCCACTTCTCCCTTCCGCGCATTGCTCCCCGCACTTTGGGCCTCTCCTCTGTCGAATTTCCCGCTTCTGTTTTCTCTCTTCCGCCCTCCCTTCTTCTCCCCATCGTTCATCCTTGTTTTTTCTCTCCCTCTCTCTTTTTAACCTCCCTTCTCCGCCTCTCCTCCTTCCCCCTGTCCAAACCCGGGTCTGGACTCGCGTTCGCGTGTCCAGGAGGTCGCGGCGCTGCCCCGCAGATGGCTGCAGGCGGCTCACTCGCACGGACAGAGCCCAAGACCAGGGGCCAGGAGGGACCGGCCTCGCCTTGGCTGACCGCGTCTCCCAGCGCTCTCACTCCTCTCCGCTTCCACTCGGCCACAGGCACAAAATTCACAAAATCCAGACACTCCCTCAGACGAGTTCTTTGATTGGAAATCTGCAGTGTTTTAATAGGTGAAGAGGTAAAAATTCCAATTCACCTCCTTGGATTTTCCATCTTTTCTATTTTGCGCTACAGAAGCAAGAAATCTCAGAAGGGGTCTGGGGGCACAAGTGCCCTGTGCAGTGGAGAGAGAGAGATACCCGATCTTGGAGTCTAGAGCCTTGCGCTCTCTGTCACTTACTCCCTAAGCTGAGCCTCAGTTTTTTCATTTGTAAATGGTGACCACAAAACCTGCTTCACAAGGATGGGCTTTCATAATCTATGCCTTTGCACAAGTTTGTTTCCTTTCATTGGAATGCCCTCTACATCCTATCCCCTCTTTCTCTGCCCCAAAACCTAGAGACTCATCTCAAATGTCACCTCCTTTGTGAAGTGTCTCCCCACTCCCCAAGGCTGCCGATTCCTACCTTTATGGTGGCATATCCTTTACTGTATTGTCCTTTGCATGTTTATTTCACCCACTGGACAATGATCAGGTGGGCCTACTCCCTAATGTTATATCATTCATTTGTATCACCAATACCCGTATAGCACACAGTCGGTTCTCAGTAAATATGTCATGAATAAATGAATGAGTGGGAAAATAATACGTTAGATGGGACATCAAATCTTAACTAGTCGTTTTCAGTTTGTCTTTCTCTTTAAACGAGCCTCTCTCATTTTGGGTTTTTAGCAATGGCGTCTAGCCCAATTCCCTTTTCGCCCTCATCTCCCTTTTCTTTTTCCCACTCCCTCTTTCCTGCTTTCAGACTGTAAAGGGCTTCTGTGGGAGGAAGCACACCCCAGCTGTCAATCATGAAGTGGGGCTTTGGTCAGAATAGTAAGGGGTTTTGTTTCCAACGTTAATGAAGTGGCTGGAACAGCAAACATCTGCCAACGGGACTCAAACCTTTTCCAGCTGCTGGAGACCCACAGACACTTCCCAGCCTCCTGTGACTGTACCCAGGCAGTGTCTGACCCTGCACCCTGGGGTGGAGGAGTGGGGACACACCACACACGAAGGAACAGGTAGGTGTGCCCTGAGCCACACATAGGCAGACATGGAAAGAATAAAAATTCGCACCCTCCACGGAGCTTCAGGGGATCACCCCATTCCCAAACCCCAGCCCCTCACGCTCCCACCCCACGGAGCTTCAGGGGATCACCCCGTTCCCAAACCCCAGCCCCTCACGCTCCCACCCCATGGAGCTTCAGGGGATCACCCCGTTCCCAAACCCCAGCCCCTCACACTCCCACCCCACTCTAGCAGCTGATTCCTAGGGACACAGCCCAACCAGAGAGAAAGGGACAAGGACATCTTTGCAAAGTTAGGACTGGAAACTCTAGATTTGTCTCCTTTGGTTTCTGTCAACTGGAAACCAAAGAATTCCTCTTTATCATGTCAACTCACACAAGGCATCTCCACTCTGTTAGAACTCATGAAGTTTAATAAAACAAATGGTTTTTAAAAATCCTAGGGTGACACTTAAGTTGCTTATAGGATCTAACTGTGGATGATCTTGGCTTGACTTTTAATTTAACTCTCCTGTTGTAATTTTGGGCTATGTGTCGATACAGATATTCCGAGGCAGTCAGGACATGTCTTATGAGTGCACTAATTCGCTCCCCAACCATCTTTTCTCCAAAGAGTAGAGAGGAGGTAAAAACACTTCTTAGATTCTAGTAAAGTGTACTTAACAACTTGTATTTCAGTCGCTACGTTTTGAAATAGTTTCAGACAAGTAAAAGCAAAATAGGGAAAGCCTTGTAAGTTAATATTCCCCTGGGCCCCAGGTCCATGCCAAAACTGCTGTCTGTGGAGCTCAGCATGGCAGCCTCAAATAACAACTTAAAGGAGGTGTACGCAGAGGCCAGCTTGTTTTCAATGATCATATTAATTTACAAAATCTGCTCTCATACACTATAAACCATCTTTTTAAGAGAAAGCACAAATGCGATTCACTTGGACTTGAAAAATGGACTTGAAAAGAACTGAATAGATCTTTCTTTCTTTCTTTCTCTTTTCTTTTCTTTCTTTCTTTTTTTCTCTGACTCAGTCTCACTCTGTTGCCCAGCTGGAGTGCAGTGGCACAACCTCGGCTCACTGCAACCTCCGGCTCCTGGGTTCAAGCGATTCTCCTCCCTCAGTCTCCTGAGTAGCGGGGATTACAGGTGCGTGCCACCACGCCTAGCTCATTTTTGTATTTTCAGTAGAGATGGGGTTTCACCATGTTGGACAGGCTGGTCTCAAACTCCTGACCTCATGATCAGCCCGCCTCAGCCTCCCAAAGTGCTAGGATTACAGGCGTGAGCCACCACGCGCAGCGAAGAAAGGAATAAATACATCTTTCTATCCTTTCTCATAACATCTTTCTGGATGAAAAGTCTAAGTTGAGGGGGGAAAAAAAGACAATGGCTATTTCTACAGAGCACTAAACATCTACACAAAGAACAAAAATGCAATAAATCATTCAGATGTTTCCCAATTATTCGAAGCTTGGTATACAGATTAAAATTTGCTGAGTATCTCCCTTTTAAATTTGTGCTATCCTGACATCAAACAGCCATATTTATGCCAATACTCCATGCCCTTATACTATTCCAACAGATATAGCCAGGAAAATAAAATTTAATCTTTCCTAAGTTTCTCATAATATTGTGAAAATAAATATGAATGTTTGGGGCATCATTGGCTTTGACTTTTTTTTTTTCTACCTGATATCCTTTCACTAATGAGAAAGCTGCCACAAGAGAGAAACAGCACTTTTATAAAAATGCAATGGAACAGCGTCCTGGCTGCCTGGGGTAAGAGGAAAGAACTTTTGAGTCAGGCAAACCTGGGTTCTATTCCTAGCACATTTACTTGGTAACTTCCTTGACCTGTAGTCCTCAACCATGTCATGTGGATAATGACAGCCAGCTCAGGGTTTGCTGGAGGATTTCACAGGAGATTGTGTACAGGACACTAACTTATGAAATGCCAATCTCCCCACCACCTTTACTTTTTCAATAAAATAAGCAATTTGCTATCAGAAACCATGACAAAATAAAACTGCATTTTTAAAAGCACCAAAGCCAGCTTCTGCTGATACATAAGTGTGTGAGGTTGGCTTTTGTTCCACATTCAAAACCCAGGATCAACCAAGAAATAGTGAGGGGCAGGAGTAGGGTAGGAGGGTAGGACTATCATTAACTGAAGGAAATGGCCCTGGCCATGAGAGTCCCTAAGTGCTATTTAACATCTGGCCCCACAGCCACAGACTCAGCACATCTGCAGGTGTCAGTTAGTCTAACCAGCACTTCACAGGGGACTGGGTCATTTGTAGTTCTGATGGTTTCTGTCTGCCAAAAAATGCCATGATCCTGCACCCACTGGGTGACAGCACATTAAATCATCTCATAAAACATTTTCATTCTGTCCTTGGCCTCAAGCAGTCCTTGGTTAGGTTTTGTTTCTCTGTAGTCTTCCCTCATCCAGCGAGGCAGGATTTCAAAGGGAACAAGCGGTCAGTCAGTCATTAGCATTGCCTGTTATCAAGGACAAGAAGGCTCCCGTGTTGGGCAGCACAGGGAAAGACTTGCAGAGCCAGTCTGCCTTCTGAACACATGAGGGAAAAACAATGCTCAAAGAGAGCTTTGGATGATTAATGCAATCTGCTGGCATAATTGTTACTATGCTGATACAAAACAATATTTACCAAGAACACTGGGTGCAATATGCCAATCAGAGAATTGTAATGGTCTCTGCACTCCAAGTCCTTAAGAAAGAGGAAGTTTGTACAAACTCCTGGACACAGGTGCTAATCATCTACTTAGGTCGAAGTGTAGACATGCATGTGTATATGAGTGTGTGTGTGTGTGTGTCTCTCTGTGTGCCTGCACATATACTCCCTGTGCACACTTTGTAACTTTTCTTTTTTTTTGAAGAATGAAGAGAAGGCAAAAGGAAGTGATAAAAAGGGAAAAGAAAACACTTGAAAATCGTGTTTATTAAACAAATTAAAGAGGAATCCTCAGTCTCATAGGTGGAAAAAGAGAAAAGAGAGCTGAGGGAGCCGTCCAGCCCGAGGTTTCACATTTGTAGCGTCTTTCTGTCCTGTGCTCAGCCATGGCTAACAGGCTTTCATGTGTGCAAAGAAATGTAGACTGTTTCCCTTTCTAAGAAATATTCCACAATTTGAAATATTTCTTACAATTGTAGGCTTTTAAGAGAAAATTGACCTCTGTGAGCTGTTTATAAAGAATGTTTTTATATCAGCAGAAATTGAAATAACAGCAAATATGCTAGAAGCAAAATAGAGAAACAAAAAATGATACGGAAAATTCTGGTATTGAATATTCTTAGGTAAAACACTCAAAAGCTTAAGAAAATGCAAAATGTCATCAAGAAAATGATAATCTGAGTCAAGTGAATATTTGCTTAAGTTTTTCCATTTGGGGATTTTTATGCAGAGAAATATTTTACCTCACTTTGAGCACACAGCCACGAGGACAGTTTTTATAGATCTCTAATGCCGTGGCATTTCCTTCATTACTTTCCAGAGTTGCAAGGATGCTCGGATCTAAAGGGGCTATAAATTACTAAAGTAAATGAATGATATGGTGCCAATTTCTCCGCGTTTCAATTACGCAAGCAGCTTGCCTTTTTAAATGGAATTTGAAGTCATCACAGAAGAGAATCCCCAATTCTATTGCCAGTCCACATCCTGATACGTTTACTTAAGTCAATTATCGAGTTGCTTAGATTATGTCTACAGAAGCTGCCAAAACATCTGGTCATTTCAATCAGTTCAATAAAAGATTCTGCCAAGTCAGGGGGGAAAATTAGTCAAATTACTCATTTGTATAGGCAGAACAATGGGTTGTTTTCTCCGGGTAGACAGTACATGGATATAGCTTAAAAGGTTTTGGTTTTCTCTTCTGAAACCAGAATACAGTTTATAGTTCCTGAAGGAGGTTGTGATTTTTATCAGTGTTTGGGAGGTGCTCTGACAGATCTATAGTCCAAAATGTAATGGATATGAAAAGGACTTAACCACGTCTCTGAGACAATTCTGTACTCATTTGAATCCTGTGTTCTCAAGGTTGGGACCAAGTCAGAATTAAGCCAATGGGTTTTTGCTAAATTTTGAAAAATAAAAGTAGCAGTACTAGAAATCACAGAATAGTGCCTTTTCCCCTAAAACCCACCGGCATTCCTATGGATGTATGTCCTCACTTTAACAAAATCTGACACATGATTTGAATTACAAAATACAGATAAATATACAGCGTTTCACTGGCACCTCTGTGAAATAAAATGCTGCTCTATAAAATCAAACTAATGCAGTCCTATTATTTCTTCAGTCTTTTATATGGTATCTTCAATGGATATTTGAAATTTCAAATGATTATCTTTACTGACTACATAGTGACAGACAACCCCAAAGAGAAATAAATGCTCAGAGACAGGGAGGAAGAGATTCAGGAGCCCGGCCCAGGCTCCTGTTCCTATTACCCTGTTTTTCCTTTCACATTTACATATTCATTCAATGTTTCAGACCAGAGGATTTTTGATGAAACATTCTGAAAAACTATTTAGTTCAGAAATCTGTATTAGAGTACAAGCTCTCACTTGACTAAACATATTGGAAGAAGAAAACAGTTTCATTATTCATTTGGGGCAACATTAAGTACAAATAACCTACCCATGTCTAATTTTATATGACTTTGTTCTCTGTACATAGATTTGAAGTTTTTTGAAACCTGAGATAATTAGGAACAATTATTGTCATAACTGAATAATATAAACTTTGTATTAAGGTCTGAGGTGACTCACCCTCCTACTCAATATTCCAGAGTACATGATCTGTTAGGCTGATGTCTGTGTGTAACTTGTTAAATGTCTATAGCTTAATTGTTAAGAGTTGCTTGTTAATGAATTAGCAAGAAAGTCTTTCTGTTTCCTTTAAGAGAGAAAATAGTTCTTTGTTTCAAGAACAAAGAAATTTTTAAAACTCAGTTTTCTAGGTAGGAGGAAGGTAATTTTTTTAAAAGAGAAAAAGGTTTATTTAGAATCTCAGTAGGAGTAGACTCTTGTTTATGAAAAAAAAGAAAACAGAAATTTTACTATAGCTCAACTGAACTGAAGAGTAAGATCTCGGATCCAATAAAGAATAACATTCAGGTAGCCGAAAGAGGATTTTAGTTTTGACGCAGATAGATTGGAAGTTAGTAGGATCAAGACTTTTTGGAGAATTAGCAGAAGGACCCTGCACTAAGAATAGGATAAAACCAAGGTGGTCAAGCCGGGGTTAGGGAGGGTAGATCTTTGTTAACTTCTTGTGGACAGAATAGAATTTGTTTTCCCTCTGTAAGAACTAATGATGCAGAGTTTATGCTTTTATTTATCCAGTATAGTTTTGGAAAAGTAAGTTTGACCGCCCTGAAGATGATGACTTGGAGAATAGAAATGGAGCAGGGTATGAAGAGAAGAGAGGGTATGACATCACACAAAATATGCAGATTCGGTAGTTCCAAAGAACCTCAAAATTATTAACACAAATGAAAAAAAGTGCCCAGTCTTGAATTCAGCTTTGGAATATACACACCCCACATACTTGTAGGCTAACAAGTAGTTTACTGTCCTGATGACAAACTAAGAAGTCATTTACAAGGTAATATTTTGGAGTGCAAAGACCCACATAAAAGAGACTGAATTAGTCACAAGCTGTTTGTGGGAATGTACACTGGTATGATATTTCTGGAGGGCAGTTTGGCATTATATCTCAAACACAAAATCGATCCAGCAGTCCCAACCTAGGAATTGAAACCAAAGCTGTGGTTCGCAAATATGATTGTACACATAATTTCCTAGGAGTGCTTGCTTAAAAACTGCCCATTCCTAGATTTCCTCCCCCCAGAAATGTGTAGGTGTGAGAACTGACATTTTAAAACAGGCAGTCCTATTGATTTAGCTGCTGTTTGACAAACAGGTTGCCAAAGAGATAAAAATGATAAAAGTGGGACAGGTTGTAAGAAGAAAAAAATGTTAGTTGTAAGAATGTTAGTTGTAAGAATTCTTACAACTATTCTTATAATTTAAGGAAAGTAGGAAATCTGTCATTTTACCTCTCTGAGCCTCAGTTTCCGTGTCTTTGAGAAAAAAGTCATACCCAATAGTGCTATTGTAACACTAAAGATACATATAAATGGCTTAGACAATGACTGACATGTAAAAATTTATTTTAAAAATTTATTATTATTATTATTAGAGATAGGTGTCTTGCTATGTTGACCAGGCTGGTCTTGAACTCTTGGCCTCAAGGAATTCTCCTGCCTTGGCCTCTCAAAGTGCTGGGATTACAGGTGTGAGCCACTGCACTCAGCCCATAATATTCTATGTAGTTTTATGATTTATTCTATGTAGTTTTATTTATTCTATGTAGTGATAATTTATTCTATGTAGTTTTATAATTTATTCTATGTAGTTTTATTTATTCTATGTACTGATAATTTATTCTTTGTAGTTTTGAATATTGTTTACATTGTTTTACAATTGACATTTATCTTTTTTCCCTAAGAATTATATTTAAGTTCAAAATTATTATAATACTTTACGTTCAAAAATAAAAAGTGAACTTCAATATCTTACATTTGCATAACATTTCCATTTACAGAAAATCTTCAAATGCAGTACTTCATGTGAACTTCATACAGCCCTATATATGAAAGAAGACAAGTCTTATTATTCCTATTTTACGAAAAAGGAAACTGAGGAAAAGTGGTTTACTTGAGGTTACCCCACACAGCCACATCTACACTTGCAGAGCCAAGTCTCAAACCCGAGTCTTTTGAGTCCAAGTTCACCATACCCTCTGTGGGACAGTGTTTTTTCACTGATCTCCGTCATATTTGTCAAAAGAAATGAAATTCCAGTTTGATGAGTTTCTATTTTTCACTTATCCACCCCCTCATAAAAAATGCTAAGCATTTGATAAAACTGAGGTAAACTGAATATTAAGAGGGCTGATATAAAAACAGATTAAAGTCAGGAAATATCACAGTTAGGTCTGGTAGGAAAACTTAACCATCTCATGTGTCAGGAGCTTTGGTTACTAGGTAATCCTCTAAATATAGACGTCCCAATCACTTGTTAAAAATTAACAGAAATTTCATGAGCAGGGAAAATGGATCGATGATTATGTATAACGTGGACTGTCCATTGGATTGCTCGGAGTTCTCGAAAGTTGTTCACCTCCTAGCAATCCAGCCCCGGCGTCTCGCGGAGCCTCCCAGCCAAGCCTGTTTGGCTCCGGACCACGCCTGCAATCAGAAAGGATCCCAAGGCACCCGCCACTTCTCAGGGTTGCAGTGTGGCCGCTACTGCCCTCTACCGGACAGCAGGCACGCATGGCGTGTGTGCTGTGGAATCCGGTCTCCCTCTATCGGCACCGAGCAGGTACATTACCAGAGACAGGCTCTCCAGAGGTGCTGCGTCGGCGCTGATGACTGTCCCAGAACATTGTCTTGGGAAGGCCACTTGGGGGGCTCCTTGACCTCAGCACTGTCAGAAGTGTCACCTGTTGCTATTCTTCCCTAAAACAGATCAAGGGACTCTCTAGACTGGACAGGGAAGGCTCTTTGCCGGCCCTACACTCTAGGGTTAGTCCTGATCGTTCTCACCATCAAGGACTTGAATTCTCCACCGAAAATCATTGTAAATGACTTAGCTCTATTTCTGTATTAATAAGGGTATTGAACAAGGAGGATTTGAAAGCCGCACATAATACCAGTAGAAAGTCTGTAGCATACGACTCTAAGATCTAGGACTGTGCCCTGGTATCACCATTTAAGAGCAAAGGCAGCTCCAGTACAACCAAGCTTTGTGGACCTCAACCGTAAGCAAAAGCTCTGCTTCCCTAAGTTAGTCTCAGGGATCTAATTAGTTTACGGTGGTAAATCTTGAATATGATCAACAATACGTTCATATATTACATTTACATTAACTCCAGTATACATTTGTCTGCTCTAGATCATGCTTAAATATTTCTGGCTTTTGTGGATTAGGTACATTTACAGTTCCCTGAATTTATAGATGACACCTGGTCTCTTTTAACTTAGGTTGTAAACCCTCTTGAATACAGGGAGTGGAGGGTCTGGCTAAAAAAGGAAAATGTAAAAGGTAAAATCTTAATAAGAGGATGAATATAAAAGAAGAGAAATAGAAAGAATTCAATTTTTCCTGCCATTAATTTTTCTGCCCTGACTCTATGAATTACAAATACAAAGTCATTGGTAGTGACTTTGCTATTTTCCTATAAAAATATATTTCCTTATTTCCCCCCTGCCTGCAATAGAACACACAGAGCCAATCAGTCTTGCCAGGTATGGAAAACAAGTTTATACATAACTACAAACCATTCTTCCCCCTAAAAAATAAAAACAAAACTCCACTTCTTGGGACAGGCTAAAAATACCACAAAACTATGAGGAATGGTGAAGTTGGCTGAGGTGCTTCCTAATGACTGTTTAGTCAATCAGATAGCTGAGTCTTATAACAGGATGTTGTTATATTTCTGGATGTTTAAATAACACCTTCTTGAATAGCAACATTTTGTTCTTTGTATTACATTGAATTGTTTTCCTTGTAGCAGCGTGTTGTAAATCTGTAGTGGAGATAAGTGTATACATATTGGATATAGAGATAATTCATCTAACATATATTTATTGAGCATCTACTTTGTCCCAGGAACTGTATTGGTCCAAAGAAATGTGGTGGTGAACAGTACACACTCCCTTTCCTCACAGTAACAGACCTGTAGTGGAGATAGATGAGTCAACAGGTGCCTACACCCATGGTTATGAACTGGGAGGTTTAAGAGCACAAAGAAGGGGCACTTAGCCCAGTCTGAAAAGAAATAAGGGAAGGATTTCAGAAAGAATTGTCATATAAGGTGAGATTTGAAGGAAGAATATGAGTTAGGAAGGGGTAAAGGAATTCAAGGCAGACGAGAAAAACATCCAAAGCCTAGAGGCAAGTGAAAGTGTCTCATGTCCTAGGAACTGCAATATTTGAGTGAGACAGAAGTGCGGGTTTGAAGAGCAAAGTGTCCCAACAAAATGAGAAAGAAGGGCCAGATCATAAAGCATCTTTTATGCTATGTTACTGATTTAGATTTTATTCTGAAAACAAGAAGAAGCACTAAATGATTTATGGCAGGAGAGTGACATAATCAGATGTGCTTCTGAAAGTCCTGGCCACAATGTTATAGAGTGTGGATTCAAGAAGAGCTACATAGAGAGGAAGGAAACCAGTTAAGAAGTTACTGTAGGCCAGGCGCTGTGGTTCACACCTGTAATCCCAGCACTTTAGGAGGCCCAGGTGGGTGGATCACCTGAGACCAGGAGTTCGTGACCAGACTGGCCAACATGGTGAAACTCCATGTCTACTAAAAATACAAAAATTAGCTGGGCTTGGTGGCAGGTGCCTGTAATCCCAGCTATTTGGGAGACTGAGGCAGGAGAATCACTTGAACCCGGGAGGCAGAGGTTGCAGTGAGCTGAGACCATGCCACTGCACTCCAGCCTGGGCAACAAGAGCGAAACTCCATCTCAAAAAAAAAAAAAAAATTATTGTATTTCAGTGTTAATCCAAGGGAGGGGTAATTGACTTCCAAAGCCATAGGATGAAGAAAAAGGAGAGACTGAAATGGTTTCAAGGAGATAGAATCCATGAAACCCAATAATTATTTTGATGTAAGAAAATAAAGAAGTCAAAGTTAAGAATAACCCTATTTAATATCCAGAACATAAAAGCTCCTACAACTTAATAAAAACAAAAAATAACTCAATTAAAAAAATGGGCAAAGGACTTGAATAGAAATTTCTCCAAAAAAAAATATATATATGTAAATGGCTATAAGCACATGAAGAGATGCTCAACAACATTAGTCATTAGGGGAACGCAAATCAAAGCCAGGATGAGACATCACTTCACCCCTACTAGGATAGCTGCAATTAAAGGAGACAGAAAATAGCAAGCGTTGGCATGGATGTGGAGAAATTGGAACCCTTCTATATTGCTAGCAGAAAAGCAAAATAGTACAGGTGCTGTGAGAAACAGTTTGGCACTTCCTTAAAAAGCTAGGCATAGACTTAGCATATTACCCAGCAATTCAACTCCTAGGTATATGCCCCAAATAATTCAAAAACAGAAACAAACATATTTTCAGGCAAATGCTTATTGCACCATTACTTACAACAGCTAAACGTAGAAACAATCCAAGTGTTTACCAAGAGAAAATTGGATAAATAAGAGGTAGTATATACATACAATGGAGTAATGTTTAGCCATAAAGGGAATAAAGTTCTGATACATGCTACAACATTAATGAATCTGGTAAACACTATGCTGACTGAAATAAGAAAGACACAGAAGGACAAGTGTTATATGATTAAACTTATACATAGTGCCTGGAATAGGTAAATTCGTAGACACAGAAAGCAGAGTTGTGCTTACCAGGAGCCAGAGAGAGGGAAAAGTGGTAAGTTATTGTTTAATGATTATAGAATTTTTGTTTGAGGTGATCAAAAGTTTTGGAAGTAGATAGTAGTGATGGTTGTACAACATTGTGAATGTAGTTAATGGCATTAAATTATACCCTTTAAAATTGCATAAATGGCAAATTTTATACTGTGTATATTTTACCACAATTTTTAAGAATCAATAATGTAATAGACCAAAAAAAGCTCACATTGAATTGTACACTTCAATCTGTGAATGGTATTGTATGTAAATTATCAATAGTCATTAAATTATCAATGATTAATGAAGTCATTAGAAGACAAACAAATAGCAACAACAAAAAGGAATAGAAGTCAGATTTCTGACTTGGCAAATAAGTTGATGGGGCTACTATTCACTAATACAAGGGGAGAAAGTAAGCAGTTTGAGGAGGAAGCAGTAAGGTCATTTTGGGTATGTTAAATTTGAGATGTCCATCAGACATACAAATGGGGATGCACTGTGTACAGTTGAGTATGTGTGTCTGAAATTTGGAAGAGAAATCTAAATTAGAGGTACAATTCAGAGGCCATCAGTATGTATATAGTAATCAAAGCCTTGAGAGTAAATGGAATTATTTGGGGAATATGAAAATGAGAAGATACAAGAACCAAGAAGAGAATCTCAAGCTTTATTAACATTTAAGGGGTGGGCAGGCAGAGACATCCACAAAGAAGTCTGAGGGGTAATATAGGAAGAAAAGTCATTTAAAGAAAAAACACACTATGGGGAAAAGGGACATTTTTTCTATATCTTTTACTACTGTAAATAATAATTTCCTTTATATTTAATGAAAGAAAACTAATGGCAGAAAAGGTTTAAATAAGAAGAGAAATCTTTCTTATCTCTTTTTGTCCTTGTACCTAAAGTCCAAGTTGTTTCAAATTAGAAAGTTTGGATTACAAACCTTCAGAAAAACTTTGCAATGTGTACCAAACAAACCTAATCAGTTTGCTTATTCAGAGAGAGACAGACAGAGAATCAGTGGGAGAAAAAAGCAGGCATCTCACTATTAGTTTCAACTTAAAGAAAAAGAAGAAAAAAAAATATCCTTTAATCTAAAAATCTCTTCTTTTTCTGCTCCTTGATGTTTGAAACTCCTAGAACAGAGGGTAAAATATTTTAAAGTTAGAAATAAGGTCTTACAACCAAATACTCAAATCAGGAGACATATTACATGAAGAAATGCTGACCAAGAATGGATGAAAGACATGACACCACAGATTCGAGAAGTTCAGTGAACTAACTCAAAGGAAGATAAATACGAAGAACCACAACTAAGCATGTCATTATAACATCCTAAATACTAAAGATAAAGAGAAATGTTTTAAAAAGTCAAATAAAAAAGACACATTACTTTCAAAGGAACCGTTATAAAAGGGAAGGCTAACTGACAAATAATAAGAGACAAGCCTAACTTTTCAATAGAAACCCTGAAAGGCAAAAGACAATGGAATGACATCTTTAAAATGCTGGGAAAAGATAAATATCAACCAAAGATCTATCCTACAAAAATATTCTTGAGACATTTCAGGATCTGCTTTGGGCCATTTCCAGCAATATGGACGACCCTGGAGGACATTATGCTAAGGGAAATAAACCAGGCACAGAAAGACAAATGATCTCACTTATATGTGGAATTGAAAAAAAGTTGAACTCATAAAAGTAGAAAGTAGAATGATGGTTACCTGGGGCGGGTGGGGAGTGCGTGGTAGAGATGTTGGTTAAAGGGTAAAAATTTTCGTTAGACAGGAGGAATAAATTTTTTAGACCTATTGCACACCATAGTGACTATAATAATGTAATGTATATTTCTAAATTGCTAAAAGAGTAGATCTTAAAAGTTTGTGCCACACACAAAAAATATGTGAGGTGATGGATATGTGAATTAGTTGGTTTAGTCATTCCATAATGTACACATACATCAAAATGCCACATTGTACCCCCATAAATACACACAATTATTATTGTCAACTAAAAATAAAATAAAAACTTAAAAATTAATTTTGGGCTGGGAGCGGTGGCTCATGCCTGTTATCTCAGCATTTTGGGAGGCCAAGGGTGGTGAATCACGAGGTCAGGAGATCGAGACCATCCTGGCCAACATGGTGAAACCCTGTCTCTACTAAAAAATACAAAAAATTAGCTGGGAGTGGTGGTGCACACCTGTAGTCCCAGCTACTCTGGAGGCTGAGGCAGGAGACTCACTTGAACCCAGGAGGCAGAGGTTGCAGTGAGCCGAGATTGTGCCACTGCACTCCAGCCTAGGTGACAGAGTGAGACTCCATCTCAAAAAATAATAATAATAATTTTAAAATGTTCTTTTTAAAAGAACATTTGAAATGAAAGCAATATGAAAGACATTGTCTATAAAACAAAGCCAACAGGCTTCATTGTCTGTATGTATGTGTGTGTGTGTGTGTGTGTGTGTGTGTGTGTGTGTGTGTGTGTGTGTGTATATATATATATACTTTTTTTTTTTTTGAGATGGAGTCTCACTCTGTCACCCAGGCTGGAGTGCAGTGGCGGGATCTCGGCTGACTGCAAGCTCTATCTCCTGGGTTCACGCCATTCTCCTGCCTCAGCCTACTGCGTAGCTGGGACTACAGGCGCCCATCACCATGCCTGGCTAATTTTTTCGTATTTTTAGTAGACACGGGGTTTCACCATGTTAGCCAGGATGGTCTCAATCTCCTGACCTCGTGATTTGCCCACCTCAGCCTCCCACAGTGCTGGGATTACAGGTGTGAGCCACCGCACCCTACCCACTTATATTAAAATAAATATTAAAGTGAGTTCCTCAGGGGAAGGTAAATGATCAAAGAAGAGACACGAAAGTTCAAGAAGGATGGAACAGCAAAAGAAAGGATAAATGTAAATAAATATAGACTGCTTATAGCAATAATATTATGTTGCCGTTGGTTAAAAATACATGCAGAAGTAAAAACATAGGACAATAAGAGCACATAAGGAAGAAAGGGGAAAATGGAATTAAAAATCGTAAGATTCTAGTAATGATTGAGAAAAATATGTGACAGAAACTATCTGTGCCCTGTCAGGCATAAAATAATTACTATGTGGTCTTTTAGAGAAAAATTTAGTCAATCCCTATTCTATATGATAAATTAGGTCAAGATATTTAGATTTTGTGTTTTTTGAATCTTCTATATCATTACCACTTTTCTTATTCTACCACTAAGAGAAGTGAATCAAAATTTAAATCTAATTATAAAACTCAATAATAGAAAGATGAATAACCCTATTTTCTAAATGGACAGATTTGAGTAAACCTTTTTTCCAAGAAAATATGCAAATGGCTAATAAGCACATAGAAACATGCTCGACATTGTTAGTCATTAGGGAAATGTCAGTTGAAACAGCAATGAGGTACCACTTCATACCCGCTATGATGGCTATAATATTAAAAGAAAACAAATCACAGAAAATAACAAGTGTCAAGAGGATGTGAAGAAATTGGAACTCCATACATTGCTAGTGGGAATGTAACATGGCATAGCCACTGTGGAGAACAGCATAGCAATTCCTCAAAAAGTTAAACCTAAGAGTTACCAGAGTTACCATATGATCCAGCAGTTCCACTGTTATGTATATACCACCTCAAAATTAAAAATCCATGGGGATACAAGTCTTATTTATAGCAGCATCATTCTTTTTCTTTATTATTTTTTATTTTTTTTATTTTGAGACAGAGTCTCGCTCTGTTGCCCAGGCTGGGAGTGCAGTGGTGCGATCTTGGCTCACTGCAACCTCCGCCTCCCAGGTTCAAGTGATCCTCCTGCCTCAGCCTCCCGAGTAGCTGGGCGCGTGCCACAGCACCTAGCTAATTTTTGTATTTTTAGTAGAGACTGAGTTTCGCCATGTTGGCAAGGATGGTCTCAATCTCTTGACCTTGTGATCCTCCTGCCTCGGCCTCCCAAAGTGCTGAGATTACAGGCATGAGCCACTGGGTCCGGCCAGCATCATTCTTAATAGAAAAAAATTGAAATACCCCAAATGTTTGTCAACCAGAGAATGGATATGTAAACTGCATTACATTCATACAATGGAGCACTACACAACAAGGAGAAATAATTAACAATGGTCAGGTAAAACAACACGTATGAATTCCACAGACAGAATTCTGAGTGATAGAAGCTGAACGCAACTGATTTACAAAGTATAATTCCATTTCTATTATGTTTAAGAAGAGGCGGCCGGGCGCGGTGGCTCAAGCCTGTAATCCCAGCACTTTGGGAGGCCGAGATGGGCGGATCACGAGGTCAGGAGATCGAGACCATCCTGGCTAACACGGTGAAACCCCGTCTCTACTAAGAAATACAAAAAATAGCCGGGCGAGGTGGCGGGCGCCTGTAGTCCCAGCTACTCGGGAGGCTGAGGCCGGAGAATGGCGTGAACCCGGGAGGCGGAGCTTGCAGTGAGCTGAGATCCGGCCACTGCACTCCAGCCTGGGAGACACAGCGAGACTCCGTCTCAAAAAAAAAAAAAAAAAAAAAAGAAGAGGCTGCTGGGGGCAGTGGCTCATGCCTGTAATCCCAGCACTTTGGAAGGCTGAGGCAGGTGGATTACATAAGGTCAGGAGTTCGAGACCAGCCTAGCCAACATGGTGAAACCCCGTCTCTACTAAAAGTACAAAATATTAGCTGGGCGTGGTGTCGGACGCCTGTAATCCCAGCTACTCAGGAGGCTGAGGCAGGAGAATCGCTTAAACCTGGGAGGTGGAGGTTGCATTGAGCCGAGATCATGCCTTTGCATTCCAGTCTGGCAACAAGAGTGAAACTCTGTCTGAAAAAAAAAAGAAAAGAAAAGAAAAGAAAAGAAAAAGAAAGAAGAGGCTAAACTAATCTATAGTGCAATGAGGTAGAATGATGTTTATCTTTGGCAGATGGTATTGCCAGGCAGTGCATAAAGGAGCCTTCTGAGATGCTGGAAATGTTCAATACCCTGACTTGGATGGAAATTAAATGAATTTATACTTTTATAAAAATTCAAGGAGCTATATGCCTGAGATTTGTGTACTTTGTGTGTCTTATAATTTAGTTTTTTTAAAAAATGTTTTTAAATGTCCTTACAAGTTAATGACTGGCTTATTGAAGCAAATTATAGAATGAGCAAAATATCCTAAAAAGGAGAGCCAATTTCAATTTCGTCTGCTGCTGACCTTGCTGATGATCTCTGTGTTAGGTTCTCAATTTAGAGAAGTCTAAAAACAGCATGGGCAAAAATAAAAGAACCAACTGACTCATATTATATAAATTCAAGAATACTTACTAGATGACACGAAAAAAGTAAAATATTCCTTGGCAGGTGTGGTAGACAGGCTTCTAAGATGTCCTCCAAGGTTCCTGACCCCGCGTATACACACTCTGTAGTATACCTGGCACCGCACTTATGATGGGCTGTTACTCCTGTGATTATATGGCAAACGCAATTTTGCAGGTATAATTAAATTCCCAATCTGCTGACCTTAAAATAAGGAGATAGCCTGGGTAGTCCTGGCCAAATCACATGAGACTTTAAATTGGGGCCTGGGGTCAGAGACAGAGATTTGAAGCGTGAGAAAAAAATGGATGCATTTTGCTAGCTTCAAGATTGAGAAGGCCATGTGGCAAGAAATGCAGGCCGTCTCTATAGGCTGAGAGTAGCCCCTGTCTGACAATCAGCAAGCAGACTGAGACCTCAGTCCTACAACTGCAAGGAACTGAGTTCTGGCAACAAGGATTGAGCTTGCAAGCAAATTCTTCACTAGACCCTCCAGACAATAACTTAGCTGCCACCTTGACTTCAGCCCTGTGATACCTACAAAATGCATTTTGTAGAAATATTGTTCCTCGTTGTCTTGTATCTGTCCATTTACTTGCGGCGGGGTGGGTAATAGCTACCACCTGTTTAGCACCTTTCTTGTATTTGGTGTTTCACATATATAATCTTTAAACTTATGACCCTCTTGCCGCATTAGTTTTCTTTTGATGTGTAGAAAATTGATACAAACTTAACTGCCTAAAACAGTATCTGCATATTAGTTTATAGTTCCATAAGAGTACTGACTTCTGACCTACAGAACTGTAAACGAATAAATGGATGCTGCTTGGGGCAGTTTAGTTTGTGGCAATTTGCTACACATCAAAACAAAATGAATACAGCAAGATGGTCACAGGTTTAGAGATTATATAGGTAAAACACCAAGTATAATAAAGGTGCTCAAGGAGTGGTAGCTATTCTCACCATGTAAACTGACAGTTACAAGACAAGGAGATAACAATGTTTCTACAAAATGCATTAAGTGAAGGGAATCCTATGTCCTTCTGAGGAATTCATGAAAAGCTCCCCTGAGAAAGCAGAGTTGGTGTGGAGATGGATGAACAAGTGAAGGTTTGTCAGTTACCTCAGCCTGCTTTGGCACTAAGACTCAGAGAAGGAGCAGTCCCATATGCATAGAGCATGGAATGAAAAGTGTTGCTAAGGAACAGAAAGTAGGAGATAAATATAGTCAGGTTTTCAGGGTCCAGATCGTCCCTGCTTCAATCCTTCCTGTAGAATAATATCCAGACTCCGTAGGCACTACATGCTCTGGTTTGTGCTTTCATGTCCCACCTCACATTCTTCCACTGTATTTTTCAGGTGCTGTTGTAGGTTGCATTATTAGCTGCCATTATTCACCACTTCTTGTATTCCTGCCATTTGTCATGTAATTTTTCAGTACTGTTCCATTCAGCAACGTAACTTGTTTGGCCAATAAAATGAGGCAGAAGTCATGCCGTGACTATTCTATGTCTGTCTGGACTCAAGAGACCTGTCCCGTTTCTACTGGTACCTTTCACCTCTGATATTGCCATGAGAAAAACATGGCTAAGCCACTGTTCCCAGAAGGAGGAGAAGGGGCACACAGAGAAGAACCAAGTCACTCCACCAAGTTCAGCCAAAACTGGTCAACCCTCAGCCAACCTGCCAGCCTGTATGCATACATGGTTCTTGTTTTAAGCTACTAAGTTTTGGGAAGCTAAGTGTGGAAACAGCTGATGCTAAAAGAATTGTGGAAATCCGAGCCACCTGCTCATATAATTTAACTGTGGTGGCCACAAATTCTTTGCTGTTTCTTCTGTCAAGAAGTGGAATTTATTTCCTTTTTCTCATGAGTCTGAGTTGACCTCTTAACTCACTTTGACCAGTAGAATGCTGTAGAAATGACACCGTCACAGCTCTGGGCTGAGCACTTAAGATAACTGGCAGGTCCACTTTTTTTATCTTGGAAGCCAGCCACCATGTAGAAGTCCAACTGCCTTCAGAGACCACTATGTTGGGAGGAGACCCAGACCAGCGATGTGGCAAGAGAGGGGCCATGTGGTGGAGCACCAGGCGTGTGAATGGAACCCTTTTGGACTATCCAGCCTCAACAAGGTAGTAACCTCACGACATAGAGGCACAACAAGGAGCAGATGAACCTCCCAGCCGAGCCTGGCTGAATTCCAGACCCACGGAATCCTGAGGGAAAAGAAGTCATTAATATTTTAAACCACTAGTTTCTGGGGTGGTTTGTCACACAGCAATGG
Organism: Macaca nemestrina; assembly: GCF_043159975.1. Classification (NCBI taxonomy): domain Eukaryota; kingdom Metazoa; phylum Chordata; class Mammalia; order Primates; family Cercopithecidae; genus Macaca; species Macaca nemestrina. The sequence continues at coordinate 128,868,111 of NC_092136.1, read as the reverse complement.
AAAACGAAAACACTCGTGCCTTCTGGACCTGTTCAGGTTTGGCCTCACAGATACTATTTCCATCCTACAGTGGCATGCTATTCTGCAGGTCCAGTGTTATAATTTAGACAAGCAGTTAAGAGTTAGTTCAAGGTGGGTCATTCAGGTTGTATAATCACTTCACGTCTCATAGTCAGACATTCAGTCTCTGCCAGGGCCCAGTAGCAAGTCAAATACTGTTTTCAGATAGAGGAAATATTGCCCCAAGGAGAGGGCACGGTCTTTTCCTGTGGACTCCTATTAGAACTCACCAGTTGATGCATACAGCATCTCTGTCTCCTACAGATGCTTAACATAATTTTAGATCTGCTGGATTTTATAAGGAAATTGGTGGGGCAGTTTGAAACAGTGCCTAGACCTCCACCAAGACATTTCTTGTGCTGAGTGCCATTCAAGATTGGCAACTGTATGGATAATCCAGGGTTCCAGTCAGAGCAGCATAGCCCAATGTCATATGGGACACTCCAGAATCCAAAGAGGCCCACAGACTGTGTGCTTTTTTCTTGTGGTGAGTAGTGCAAGGTGCAGCAACCTATGTCTCACCTAAAAAGATATCCCAATATGCCCCAGACCATTCGACTCCTAGTAATTTCACTGAGGCAGTGAGCACTTTTGAGCTCTCACTCTCTGACATGCATGCGTCTTACTAAGGCACTCACCATGCTTGCTAATTCCTTTTTCCAGATGCAACTCAAAAAACTGTCATTGATGTCAAGGGCCAGCATGATGTTCTGTGGGATAATATGAAGATCAAGTTTTTCCAGATTATTTTATGCCACAGAGCAGAAGACTTGACATAGCTCTAAGGTGGTAAAAGTAATGCTATTATTACCTCCATGAGAAGGCAAATTGCTTTTAATTATCTTTTCTGAAAAGAGTGGAAAGGGGAAATGTGTGCAGTCAATAGTTACCTGCCAGGGGCCAAAGACTATGTTGACTTGCTCCAGCAAAGATGCCTGAGCCAGAAACACAGCTGTGATTGACATCACTACCTGATTAAGTTTGCCCTAACCCGTAATCATTCTCAACTACTCCTCTGACTCTTGCATGAACCAAACAGGAAAGCCTGAAAAGGATAGGGAAATCTGGAAAAGATTACAAGTAGTGACAGCATTGTTTTTTATTCTTTCTGAGTCTCTACATAAAAATGGAAAGAGGCCAGGCACGGTGGCTCATGTTTGTAATCCCAGCACTTTGGGAGGCCGAGGTGGGCAGATGATGAAGTCAAGAGATGGAGACCATCCTGGCTAACATGGTGAAACCCAGCCTCTACTAAAAATACAAAAATTAGCCAGGCGTGGTGGCTAACGCCTGTAATCCCAGCTACTCAGGAGGCTGAGGCAGGAGAATCACTTGAACCTGGGGGGCGGAGGTTGCAGTGAGCCATGATTGCACCTCTGCACTCCAGCCTGGGCAACAGAGTGACACTCTGTCTCAAAAAACAAAAACAAAAACAAACAAAAAAACACATAAAGAGAACTAATAGAAAAGCCAAAAACCCATGGGCAGCACTTGCAGGGAAACTAAGTGACAAGGTATCCCCGTGAACTACAAAATGCAATTGACGAGGGCAACCCAACAGCACAAGGGCGCATGGTATGGGCACATGTGTGAGAGAATGCAGATGGAAGCAATATGGTATTTGACAAGCCGAGAACAGGTGAACCCCAAAATAGCAACTGGTATTCCCCAGAAAGCGTGGTGAGCTAACTTGAGCACAGCAGCTGAAACTGAGCGGTTCTGCCTAACCCAGTGGTAGGTGAGCAAGAAGCGCAAGGTAAAGGCCAAAAGTTCTGCAGCAGCCTAACATCTGTCACTGTCAAAACTGGCTCTCCAAGACTCCCTCCCAGAACCAGGCCCACACTGAGGAGAAAGTCCTAAGAGTAAAATCAACATTCCACAGGAAGGGATAATACAGACAAAGGGAGAAAAATCCCAGACACAGTGGAGGGAAAGAAAGAGAGAAAGGAAATTTTCCAAAGCAAGCCACCATATATATATATATTTCACACTATTGTGAAGTTAGAAGGGCCACTCTGAACTATGCCTCCTTCCAAAATTTCAGGAAATCTAATTTCACATAAACATTAGCAATAGAGAAAGCATTGAGTTGAATCCTTGGAAATTCTTACGAAGAAATAAAAAGAATAAGGAGCAGCAGAAACCCTCCCACAGACAATAAAACATGCCTACATCTTATCCATAAAAGAGGTCCAAACTTGTAAACTTCTATTTCAGAAGACGTTAAAAGACGTTTTTAAGATAATACAAACTTCCCTCCTTCTTAAATAATTGAGTCTGAGAACCATTCCTCAGGCCCAAGCAAAGGAGATGGAGCAGAGAGGTTACTTGGCAGGGATTGGGAAGAGTGAGGAAGGTGGCCAAGTCATACCAGTGAGGTCCAAAGATTGGTAACACAGGGCAATTGAGCAGGTAACCTCAGTGAGAACCAGGTTTCAGATGATTAGAGAAAGGAGTTATAAATGTGCAATGAGGGAAAGCTAGAAGGAATACTCTGTTGTTGAACTGGAATTGGAGGTATTGGTGTGAACTTTTGGTTCTCCATATATAGAGAATAGGCAAACACAGGGGTGTGTGTGTGTGTGTGTGTGTGTGTGTGTGTGTGTGTGTGTGAATATAATTCCTATCTCTGTCCACTAGGACTGCATGAGAGCAGCAACACACAAATTTGCAATGAGCGCACATATCATACCCAGACATTGGGTTACAAATGCCATTCTCCACTAAAAGGAGAAGAGGCTAAGTCTAGGACAGTGGCAGAGAAAGTACAGGATGAGCCTGGAGCATCCTACTGTGATACAAAGTAAGAGAATTAAAAGAATGATGGGACATATCAAAAGGGCACAGAAACCAGCACAAAGGGGCTTCCACTGGCCAAATTTGAGGCAAATTGAGAATCAAAATAAATAATGATAGTAACAAATAATATATCCCACTGCATATTACAGAGATACCTTAGCCAACACTGACATAAATATATACATTAATAAATAAATAAGGAGAAGAGAAAGCCTTCCTGTGGTAAGTACTAAGTAGTAAATGTAGAAGGAATGATGGAATAAGAAAATCACTATTTGGGAATCATCATGGTAATAATTAATTCAAATAAGAAGCACCAATACATCCTAAGCTAGTGGATTAACATTGAACGAGGAAGGGGACATTTACATAGGTTCGAAATATCTCATCACAAAATAATGACTAAATACAGAGGGGAAAAGTATAACTTTGCAGAGGAGAAACTTGATAGATATCACTTCAATCAAGGGGTCAAAGTAACATCACCAGAGGTGAAGCAAGTCAATACCATGTGCTACCTGACGGAACGCAGAGAGAAGAGCGCAGCATCACTGCCGTGATGTTCCTAACACTTACTTCCAAGAGCACAGGGAGGATCGCTCTCATGAGCCCTGCTTGAAGGCCCTGCAAGAAAACCAATTTCAGGCAACCATGATGACTAGAGACATTGATAGAAGCACTGGTGGTGAACATTAAACATATGCTTACTTGCAGAGTGAACGCTAAATGAAGATTCAATGGAAGAGGATAGTATGTAATGGTTATATGCTATATTAGTCAGAGTTTTCCAGAGAAAAAGAACCCGTAAGATATATACAGAGAGAGAAACAGATAGATCTAAATCTACATCTAGATCTAGACAAGAGGGGTTTTTATCATGAGAATTGACCCACTTGATGATGGAAGGTGAAAACTCCCATGATATATTTTCCACAAGCTAGAGAACCAGGAAAGCCAGTGGTGCAATTTAAACTAAGTTCGAAGACGGGAGAACCAGAGGAGCCAGTGGTCTGACTCTCAGTCTGAGGCCAAAGGCCTGAGGACCTAGAGCTGTAATGTCCAAGGGCAGAGGAAGATAGACGGTGAATGGCTCAGCTCCAGAAAAGAAAGCAAATTTGTCCTTCCTCTGCCTTTTTTTCCATCCCAGACCTCATGTGGATTGGACGATGGTCACCCACATTGTTGAGGGCAGATCTTCTTCACGAAGTGTGCTAATTCAAATGAGAATCTCTTCTGGAGCGTCCTCACAGACACACCCAGAAATGATGTTTTACCAGCTCTCTGGATACTCCATAATCCGGTCAAGTTGGCACCTAACACTAACCATCACATATGGATGAAAATATAGTACAGCTATATGAAGACATTTTCAACTTGTTTTCAGTAATTATATATGTGGTGATCACTTTAGTGTTGTTATTCCATGACTGTAAAGTAGGTAATGTGGAATAAAACTTACTTAGCCCTATTAAAGAAGCCTAGAAACAGTCACCAAACCAGTAGCAATGAGCATTAGACCTCAATTTAAAACATCATTTCCCACTAAAAGAAACTAGGGCTTCTTGGAGAAATCGCTGAATTTCAGATCTAGGGAAGGAAATGTACAAGACGGGCCTAAAACAGCTTGTCTTTCTACAAAGCAAGGAAGCTGTCAAGTACTGCTAGGATCCTGCCAAGAAAGAATCAGGAATCAAACTGAAGAAGCTTTTATTGGCCAAAGAAGGTACATTCAGAGCTTCAAAAAGGAAAATACATACTTGCAAGTGTCTGGAATTCCTCAACTATGTTCAACCCTATAAGTTCAAAGTGGTATTTTAGAAAACTAAAGGGTTACCTCTGGAGCACGTTAAAGAACAAATCCATTATCCTAAAAACTGGTCAATAAAAGAAAAGAATCAAAAATTTGCTCTGCCTTTCATATATCAACTGTGTCACTGGATAACAGATAGTAGACGAGGGGAACTACCTCTTTATAAAAGAAGTCTAATAAGCAAAAAAATAAATGATAGAATATCACCATTGGGTGGGCACAGTGCCTCACACCTGTAATCCCAGCACTTTGGGAGGCCGAGGTGGGAGGATTGCTTGAGCTGAGGAGCTCAAAACCAGCCTGAGCAACATGGTGAAACCCCATCTCTACAAACAATACAAAAATTAGCCAGGCAAGGTGGTGTGCATCTGTAGTCCCAGCTACTGGGGAGGCTAAGGCGGGAGGATTGCGGGAGCCCATGAGGCTGGAAGCTGCAGTGAGCCAAGATCCCACCACTTCATTCTGGCCCGAGCAATAGAGTGCGACTCCATCTCAAAAAATAAAATAAGACTTAAAAAAAGAATATCAGCATTTAGCCACACTCAGTGAATTAATAGATCTGACCTTTGAACATCAACAACTGCTAACATTATAAAACGGGACACTACCAGACCCTATGGACTTCATCATGAAGACCACAACACTTCCTGTACTCTTGCCAAAGGGATCAAACCTGAATGAGATCAAGCTCTGTACCCAGCTGTAAATGTTTAGGAAAACAGGGGAATATTTTGAACTATGCCTGAGTATTCAGCCAACAAAATTTGGATTGAGAGAAACTCTATAGGAATCTATGGGTCAGGGAACCCATGTGGGAATTCTGCCAGTTACCAAGTATACCTGTTCCCTATGCTATACATACAGTCATTCACGGCTTAACTATGGGGATATGTTCTGAGAAATGTGTCATCACGTAATTCCACTGTTGTGTGATCATCACTGTGTGTACTTACACCAGTCAGATGAAGTAGCCTACTACACATCTGTGCTATGTGGTAGAGCATACAGGCTACAAACCTAATACTGCATGTTACTGTACTGAACACTGTAGGCAATTGTAACACAGTGGTAACTATTTGTGTATCTAAACTTACCTAAACATAGAAAAGGTATGGTAAATAAAAAAAAGGGGGGTATAAAATATTTTTAATGGTACATCTGTATAGGGCAGCTTCACTATAATCTTATTGGACTATAGTCATATATACGGTCTACTGTTGATCAACATCATTATGCAGAAATGACTGCACTTGGACTGAGAAAATAAGCACAGAATAGGACTGCAATCCCATTGGACTCACAGTGAGACAGACTAGGGCAAGACACCATCATTTATCTGTCCTGAGTAAGTTCCCCTTCAGACCAGTGGACCATAGTAGCATTTCAAACCCTGGTATTAGCATCAGTTCAGAGACCATATTGGCCGGGCGCGGTGGCTCATGCCTGTAATCCCAGCACTTTGGGAGGCCAAGACGGGCGGATCACGAGGTCAGGAGATCGAGACCATCCTGGCTAACACGGTGAAACCCTGTCTCTACTAAAAATACAAAAAAAATTAGCCGGGTGTGGTGGCGGGCGCCTGTAGTCCTAGCTACTTGGGAGGCTGAGGCAGGAGAATGGCGTGAACCCGGGAGGCAGAGCTTGCAGTGAGCCACGATTGTGCCACTGAACTCCAGCCTGGGCAACAGAGCAAGACTCTGTCTCATTAAAAAAAAAAAAAAAAAACCAATCCGCTGAGCCCTGTGCAAATCAGACACCACCTCCTCCAGCCTCCTCATATAACTGGCTGATTTCCACTGCACTCAGGGTTTTGTCTCTTGGCTTTGGAGCCCCCCTCCCTCTGGCTCTGTATGGGGGCCCTCCTTCCCTCTTTCTTGTCTATTAAACTCTCAGCTTCTTAAAACCATTCCACATGTGTTGGTGTCGTTTTATCAAAATTGGTGTAAGACTAAGAACCCTGGTATTCCTCCAGTCATCGGAGCCATATCATCACCATTAGTGATATAATCTGGCAGTGAAATGTGTAAATTACTTTACATTCATGTAACCAAAAGCTATGCAGTAATTAAACATTATCGGCCTGGGGAAATGGACAGTTGCAGGCATTAAAAGCAAAAACGGAGGTTTCCAGGAGAAGACACAATTCTGCCTCAAGACTACAGCATCAATTCCTGCTCCAATCTTCCAGCCTACTGGCCTTCTCTATAAATTTTGAATTTGCCAGTTGTCTCTCACCACTCACAATTGTGTGAACCAATTCCTTTTTTAAAAATGATAAAGAGATCTATAGATCTCTCTCTTATTAGTCCCATTTCTTTGGAGAACTCTGATAAATACAGATTTTGGGAACTCAGTATGATTCTAGAAAACCAGAGTCTTAAAAACTCTCCCTGAATTGGTTTCCTAATACAATTTGATTTAAAGGCACTAGTGATTTCATTCCCACTGAGCTCATGGCATGATGTGGCAATAGAGATACAAAAAATATTACTATTGGATGCTCCTGATAAAGTACTTGTAAGAGGCAAAGTTCTGGGAGACCATGTATTTGACACCTTAGAATATTTTTGTCAAACTAATGAATATAATATAATTGCCTAACTAGTTGTGCAAAACTGCACTGGAGAATGTGAGGAAAAGAAAATGATGAGCTCAGGGATTCTAATTTCTACCTCATGCTTCACAAAACTGATATGAAAGATTCTATATCTGCCCTGGAGAAACCATCATCTCCCATAGCTGCAGAGCTGAAATTGCTGAAAAGCAAAATCAGCCTCATCCTGTGAGTGGCTGAATTATGACATGAATTGAATTCTCAGCTTCACAGGATATCTGTGTTAAAGCAAAGGCATTGATTAGAAAAAAAAAAATTGCGATCCCGAAAATTGGAATGTGGACATATGGGCAGATCCTGGTGAAGCTGGGGCCATCAAACTCCTAAATTCTGTTGAGTTTTGTTTTTGCTTTTGTTTTTGTTTTTTAGCCAATAGAAGCAGTCCTCCCACCTCTCTATAAAGAAGTTAACCCTACTTTGTCTGAAGAACCTGTAATGGCCACCAAAGGACACTGCTGATTCTCCTGCCCTCACCACCCATCTTTGTCTCTAGACCTATAACTAGATTCAACTTTCAGCAGACCCTGACAGATGTAGAAAGTGTAACACATGAGGAGGTGTGCTATACTCAATAGAACCACATGATTTTTTCAATGCATACAACACAGATATCTAGAAAATAGTAAGGGATTGGATATTAAGCTTCAAGACTCTTGTAATCTTTTGTGTGATGAGAATGATGACTGGTGGCTAAAGCACCTGATAGCTTCAGGGTGGAGCTAGTTGCCAGAGGAAACAACCATGTGATTCCAGTGTTGAAACTTTCAGTTCCACTCCCTGACCTCTGGAGAGAAGTGAGGGGCTGAGGATTGAGTTAACTACCAATGGCCAATGATGTAATCAATCATGTCTACTTACTGAAGCCTCCGTAAAAACCCTGAATTGGCCTGGTGTGGTGGCTCACGCCTGTAATCTCAGCACTTTGAGAGGCTGAGGCAGGCAGATCACCTGAGGTCAGGAGTTCGAGACCAGCCTGTCCAATATGGTGAAACCTCATCTCTACTAAAAATACAAAAATTACCTGGGCGTGCTGGCACATGCCTGTAAACCCAGCTACTCAGGAGGCTGAGGCAGGAGAATCACTTGAACCCAGGAGGTGGAGGTTGCAGTGAGCCGAGATTGTGCCATTGCACTCTAGCCTGGGCAACAAGAGCAAAACTCCATCTCAAGACAAAACAAATCTCTGAATGATAATATTCAGAGACCTTCTGGATTAGTGAATGCATCCATGTGCTGCCGGGAGGGTGGCACACTCCATCTCCATGGGGACAGGAGCCCCTGTGCTCAGGACCTTTCTGGACCTCGCTTTATGTACCTCTTTATCTGGCTGTTCATTTGTATCCTTTAAAATATCCTTTATAATAAGCCAGTTATAGTAAGTAAATGTTTTCCTGAGTTCTATGAGCCATTCTAGCAAATTAACATACCTGAGGAGCGGATTGTGTAAACTCCTGATTTATAGCAGGTTGATCAGAAATACAGTCAGTCCTTTGTATCCTCTGGTTTTGCATCCTGGAAACAATCAACCAAGGTTAACCATTCAAGGTTTAAAAAAATCAGTCTTAGCCCTTAAGTTTGCAAAAAGAAAAAAAAAAGAAAAAAAAAGAAAACAGAAACAATAAAAATAACAATACAACAATTTTAAAAACATAAATAAAAATACAGTATAGCAGCTATTTATGCAGCATTTCATTGTATCAGGTATTATAAGTTATTTATTTATTTATTTATTTATTTATTTATTTATTTATTTGGGACAGTCTCGCTCTGTCACCCAGGCTGGAGTGCAGTGGCATGTTCTTGGCTCACTGCAACCTCTGCCTCCCAGCTTCAAGCGATTCTCCTGACTCAGCCTCCTGAGTAGCTGGAACTACAGGCACGCGCTACCACACCTGGCTAATTTTTGTATTTTTAGTAGAGACGGAGTTTCCCCTTGTTGGGCAGGCTGGTCTCGAACTCCCGACCTCAAGTATTCCACTCGCCTCAACCTCCCAAAGTGCTAAGATTACAGGCGTGAGCCACAGCACCCGGCCAGTATTACAAGTAATTTAGAGATGACTTAATGTATATGGGAGGATGTGCATAGGTTATTTGCAAATACTACATCATTTCATATAAGAGACAAATGTCCAGTGGATTTGGGTATCCATACGAGGTCCTGGAACCAATCCCCTGTGGAGAATGATTATACAGAAGGCCCAGGCTTTGATTGGTATCTGAAGTAGTATCTATAAGTACTCAGTCTTGTAGACCTAAGTACTTAACCTGTGGAGTCTGCACTAATTCCAGACAGTTAGCTTCAGGATTGAATTGTAAGTTACCTAGTTGGTGTTGACAGAGAACTGGAGAATTTCTTGTTGTAGAAAATCCACAGAATTGGTGTCAGAAATGTTGTGTGAGGGTAGAGTGGAAATAGTTTTCCTTTTAGTAATTATGGGTTTATAAGAGAGTTTAAATACATAGTTTTTCTACTTTCTTCTATTAACTGATTTAAAAATTAATTGGATAAAATAATATATATATAATGTATTGTTGGGCCTACAACATATAAAATCTATTGGTTGGTGCAACAGTAATTGTGGTTTTTGCCATTGCCTTTAATAGCAAAAACCATAATTACTTTTGTGCCAACCTAACCTGTGAAATATATTTGTCAACTATAGCACAAAGGTGATGGAGGAAGCAAATCTGTATGAGACTAAGAAAATGACCACAGATGGTAAAGTAATAATTAATTATAACACTGTATTGCTACATTTATAACATTGATAGACTAAGCATATCAATAACAACACAAAAAAGAGGGAATGGGCGGAGCAAGATGGCCGAATAGGAACAGCTCCAGTCTCCAACTCCCAGCGCGAGTGACACAGAAGACCGGTGATTTCTGCATTTTCAACTGAGGTACTGGGTTCATCTCACTAGGGAGTGCCGGACAATCGGTGCTGGTCAGCTGCTACAGCCCGACCAGCCAGAGCTGAAGCAGGGGGAGGCATCGCCTCACCTGGGAAGCACAAGGGGGAAGGGAATCCCTTTTCCTAGCCAGGGGAACTGAGACACACAACACCTGGAAAATCGGGTAACTCCCACCCCAATACTGCGCAAGCGGGCACACCAGGAGATTATATCCTACACCTGGCCGGGAGGGTCCCACGCCCACAGAGCCTCCCTCATTGCTAGCACAGCAGTCTGCGATCTACTGGCAAGGCAGCAGCGAGGCTGGGGGAGGGGCGCCCACCATTGCTGAGGCTTAAGTAGGTAAACAAAGCCGCTGGGAAGCTCAAACTGGGTGGAGCTCACAGCAGCTCAAGGAAACCTGCCTGTCTCTGTAGACTCCACCTCTGGGGACAGGGCACAGTAAGCAACAACAAAAGCAGCAGAAACCTCTGCAGATACAAACGACTCTGTCTGACAGCTTTGAAGAGAGCAGTGGATCTCCCAGCACGGAGGTTGAGATCTGAGAACGGACAGACTGCCTACTCAAGTGGGTCCCTGACCCCTGAGTAGCCTAACTGGGAGACATCCCCCACTAGGGGCAGACCAACACCCCACACCTCACACGGTGGAGTATGCCCCTGAGAGGAAGCTTCCAAAGCAAGAATCAGACAGGTACACTCACTGTTCAGCAATATTCTATCTTCTGCAGCCTCTGCTGCTGATACCCAGGCAAACAGGGTCTGGAGTGGACCTCAAGCAATCTCCAACAGACCTACAGCTGAGGGTCCTGACTGTTAGAAGGAAAACTATCAAACAGGAAGGACACCTACACCAAAACCCCACCAGTACTTCACCATCATCAAAGACCAGAGGCAGATAAAACCACAAAGATGGGGAAAAAGCAGGGCAGAAAAGCTGGAAATTCAAAAAATAAGAACGCATCTCCCCCAGCAAAGGAGCGCAGCTCATCACCAGCAATGGATCAAAGCTGGACGGAGAATGACTTTGCCGAGATGAGAGAAGAAGGCTTCAGTCCATCAAACTTCTCAGAGCTAAAGGAGGAATTACGTACCCAGCGCAAAGAAACTAAAAATCTTGAAAAAAAAGTGGAAGAATTGATAGCTAGAATAATTAATGCAGAGAAGGTCATAAATGAAATGAAAGAGATGAAAACCATGACACGAGAAATATGTGACAAATGCACAAGCTTCAGTAACCGATTCGATCAACTGGAAGAAAGAGTATCAGCAATTGAGGATCAAATGAATGAAATGAAGCGAGAAGAGAAACCAAAAGAAAAAAGAAGAAAAAGAAATGAACAAAGCCTGCAAGAAGTATGGGATTATGTAAAAAGACCAAATCTACGTCTGATTGGGGTGCCTGAAAGTGAGGGGGAAAATGGAACCAAGTTGGAAAACACTCTGCAGGATATCATCCAGGAGAACTTCCCCAACCTAGTAGGGCAGGCCAACATTCAAATCCAGGAAATACAGAGAACGCCACAAAGATACTCCTCGAGAAGAGCAACTCCAAGACACATAATTGCCAGATTCACCAAAGTTGAAATGAATGAAAAAATCTTAAGGGCAGCCAGAGAGAAAGGTCGGGTTACCCACAAAGGGAAGCCCATCAGACTAACAGCAGATCTCTCGGCAGAAGCTCTACAAGCCAGAAGAGAGTGGGGGCCAATATTCAACATCCTTAAAGAAAAGAATTTTAAACCCAGAATTTTTTTTTTTTTTTTTTTTTTTTTTGAGACAGAGTCTTGCTCTGTCGCCCAGGCTAGAGTGCAGTGGCCGGATCTCAGCTCACTGCAAGCTCCGCCTCCCGGGTTCAGGCCATTCTCCTGCCTCAGCCTACCGAGTAGCTGGGACTACAGGAGCCCGCCACCTCGCCCGGCTAGTTTTTTTGTATTTTTTTAGTAGAGACGGGGTTTCACCGTGTTAGCCAGGATGGTCTTGATCTCCTGACCTTGTGATCCACCCGTCTCGGCCTCCCAAAGTGCTGGGATTACAGGCTTGAGCCACCGCACCCGGCCTAAACCCATAATTTCATATCCAGCCAAACTAAGTTTCATAAGTGAAGGAGAAATAAAATCCTTTAGAGATAAGCAAATGCTTAGAAATTTTGTCACCACTAGGCCTGCCTTACAAGAGACCCTGAAGGAAGCACTAAACATGGAAAGGAAAACCGGTACCAGCCATTGCAAAAACATGCCAAAATGTAAAGACCATTGAGGCTAGGAAGAAACTGCATCAACTAACGAGCAAGATAACCAGTTAATATCATAATGGCAGGATCAAGTTCACACATAACAATATTAACCTTAAATGTAAATGGACTAAATGCTCCAATTAAAAGACACAGACTGGCAAACTGGATAAAGAGTCAAGACCCATCAGTCTGCTGTATTCAGGAGACCCATCTCACACACAGAGACATACATAGGCTCAAAATAAAGGGATGGAAGAAGATCTACCAAGCAAATGGAGAACAAAAAAAAGCAGGGGTTGCAATACTAGTCTCTGATAAAACAGACTTTAAACCATCAAAGTTCAAAAGAGACAAAGAAGGCCATTACATAATGGTAAAAGGATCAATTCAACAGGAAGAGCTAACTATCCTAAATATATATGCATCCAATACAGGAGCACCCAGATTCATAAAGCAAGTCCTTAGAGACTTACAAAGAGACTTAGACTCCAATACAATAATAATGGGAGACTTCAACACTCCACTGTCAACATTAGACAGATCAACGAGACAGAAAGTTAACAAGGATATCCAGGAATTGAACTCATCTCTGCAGCAAGCAGACCTAATAGACATCTATAGAACTCTCCACCCCAAATCAACAGAATATACATTCTTCTCAGCACCACATCGCACTTATTCCAAAATTGACCACATAATTGGAAGTAAAGCACTCCTCAGCAAATGTACAAGAACAGAAATTATAACAAACTGTCTCTCAGACCACAGTGCAATCAAACTAGAACTCAGGACTAAGAAACTCAATCAAAACTGCTCAACTACATGGAAACTGAACAACCTGCTCCTGAATGACTACTGGGTACATAATGAAATGAAGGCAGAAATAAAGATGTTCTTTGAAACCAATGAGAACAAAGATACAACATACCAGAATCTCTGGGACACATTTAAAGCAGTGTGTAGAGGGAAATTTATAGCACTAAATGCCCACAAAAGAAAGCAGGAAAGATCTAAAATTGACACTCTAACATCACAATTAAAAGAACTAGAGAAGCAAGAGCAAACACATTCAAAAGCTAGCAGAAGGCAAGAAATAACTAAGATCAGAGCAGAACTGAAGGAGATAGACACACAAAAAACCCTCCAAAAAATAAATGAATCCGGGAGTTGGTTTTTTGAAAGGATCAACAAAATTGACAGACCGCTAGCAAGACTAATAAAGAAGAAAAGAGAGAAGAATCAAATAGACACAATAAAAAATGATAAAGGGGATATCACCACCGACCCCACAGTAATACAAACTACCATCACAGAATACTATAAACACCTCTACGCAAATAAACTAGAAAATCTAGAAGAAATGGATAATTTCCTGGACACTTACACTCTTCCAAGACTAAACCAGGAAGAAGTTGAATCCCTGAATAGACCAATAGCAGGCTGTGAAATTGAGGCAATAATTAATAGCCTACCAACGAAAAAAAGTCCAGGACCAGATGGATTCACAGCTGAATTCTACCAGAGGTACAAGGAGGAGCTGGTACCATTCCTTCTGAAACTATTCCAATCAATAGAAAAAGAGGGAGTCCTCCCTAACTCATTTTATGAGGCCAACATCATCCTGATACCAAAGCCTGGCAGAGACACAACAAAAAAAGAGAATTTTAGACCAATATCCCTGATGAACATTGATGCAAAAATCCTCAATAAAATACTGGCAAACCAGATTCAGCAGCACATCAAAAAGCTTATCCACCATGATCAAGTGGGCTTCATCCCTGGGATGCAAGGCTGGTTCAACATACGCAAATCAATAAACATAATCCAGCATATAAACAGAACCAAAGACAAGAACCACATGATTATCTCAATAGATGCAGAAAAGGCTTTTGACAAAATTCAACAGCCCTTCATGCTAAAAACGCTCAATAAATTCGGTATTGATGGAACGTACCTCAAAATAATAAGAGCTATTTATGACAAACCCACAGCCAATATCATACTGAATGGGCAAAAACTGGAAAAATTCCCTTTGAAAACTGGCACAAGACAGGGATGCCCTCTCTCACCACTCCTATTCAACATAGTGTTGGAAGTTCTGGCTAGGGCAATCAGGCAAGAGAAAGAAATCAAGGGTATTCAGTTAGGAAAAGAAGAAGTCAAATTGTCCATCTTTGCAGATGACATGATTGTATATTTAGAAAATCCCATTGTCTCAGCCCAAAATCTCCTTAAGCTGATAAGCAACTTCAGCAAAGTCTCAGGATACAAAATTAATGTGCAAAAATCACAAGCATTCTTATACACCAGTAACAGACAAACAGAGAGCCAAATCATGAATGAACTTCCATTCACAATTGCTTCAAAGAGAATAAAATACCTAGGAATCCAACTTACAAGGCATGTAAAGGACCTCTTCAAGGAGAACTACAAACCACTGCTCAGTGAAATAAAAGAGGACACAAACAAATGGAAGAACATACCATGCTCATGGATAGGAAGAATCAATATCGTGAAAATGGCCATACTGCCCAAGGTAATTTATAGATTCAATGCCATCCCCATCAAGCTACCAATGAGTTTCTTCACAGAATTGGAAAAAACTGCTTTAAAGTTCATATGGAACCAAAAAAGAGCCCACATCTCCAAGACAATCCTAAGTCAAAAGAACAAAGCTGGAGGCATCACGCTACCTGACTTCAAACTATACTACAAGGCTACAGTAACCAAAACAGCATGGTACTGGTACCAAAACAGAGATATAGACCAATGGAACAGAACAGAGTCCTCAGAAATAATACCACACATCTACAGCCATCTGATCTTTGACAAACCTGAGAGAAACAAGAAATGGGGAAAGAATTCCCTATTTAATAAATGGTGCTGGGAAAACTGGCTAGCCATAAGTAGAAAGCGGAAACTGGATCCTTTCCTTACTCCTTATACAAAATTAATTCAAGATGGATTAGAGACTTAAATGTTAGACCTAATACCATAAAAACCCTAGAGGAAAACCTAGGTAGTACCATTCAGGACATAGGCATGGGCAAAGACTTCATGTCTAAAACACCAAAAGCAATGGCAGCAAAAGCCAAAATTGACAAATGGGATCTAATTAAACTAAAGAGCTTCTGCACAGCAAAAGAAACTACCATCAGAGTGAACAGGCAACCTACAGAATGGGAGAAAATTTTTGCAATCTACTCATCTGACAAAGGGCTAATATCCAGAACCTACAAAGAACTCAAACAAATTTATGAGAAAAAAACAACCAACCCCATCAAAAAGTGGGCAAAGGATATGAACAGACATTTCTCAAAAGAAGACATTTATGCAGCCAACAGACACATGAAAAAATGCTCATCATCACTGGCCATCAGAGAAATGCAAATCAAAACCACAATGAGATACCATCTCACACCAGTTAGAATGGCAATCATTAAAAAGTCAGGAAACAACAGGTGCTGGAGAGGATGTGGAGAAATAGGAACACTTTTACACTGTTGGTGAGACTGTAAACTAGTTCAACCATTATGGAAAACAGTACGGCGATTCCTCAAGGATCTAGAACTAGATGTACCATATGACCCAGCCATCCCATTACTGGGGATATACCCAAAGGATTATAAATCATGCTGCTATAAAGACACATGCACACGTATGTTTATTGCGGCACTGTTCACAATAGCAAAGACTTGGAATCAACCCAAATGTCCATCAGTGACAGACTGGATTAAGAAAATGTGGCACATATACACCATGGAATACTATGCAGCCATAAAAAAGGATGAGTTTGTGTCCTTTGTAGGGACATGGATGCAGCTGGAAACCATCATTCTTAGCAAACTATCACAAGAACAGAAAACCAAACACCACATGTTCTCACTCATAGGTGGGAACTGAACAAGGAGATCACTTGGACTCGGGAAGGGGAACATCACATACCGGGGCCTATCATGGGGAGGGGGTAGAGGGGAGGGATTGCATTGGGAGTTATACCTGATGTAAATGACGAGTTGATGGGTGCTGACGAGTTGATGGGTGCAGCACAGCAACATGGCACAAGTATACATATGTAACAAACCTGTACGTTATGCACATGTACCCTAGAACTTAAAGTATTATAATAATAATAATAATAATAAAGAGGGAATGGACAGATATATAGGAGTCACATTTCTATATATCACTGGAATTCTATATATCACTGCATAAGTTAAGATGCATATGCTAAACCCTAGAGCAACCACTAAAAAATAGAGTAGTTCCCCCTTATCCACAGGGCATTTGTTCTTTTTTTTTTTTTTTTTTTTTTTTGAGACTTGCTCTGTCACCCAGGCGGGAGTGCAGTGGTGCAATCTCTGCTCACTGCACCCTCCGCCTCCCAGGTTCAAGCGATTCTTCTGCCTCAGTCTCCCAAGTAGCTGGGACTACAGGCGCCTACCACCATACCCAGTTATCTTTTTTATTTTTAGTAGAGACGGGGTTTCACCATATTGGCCAGGCTGGTGTTGATCTGACCTGTGATCCACCCACCTCAACCTCCCAAAGTGCTGGGATTACAAGCATGAGGCACCGCGCCCAGCCACCATATATTGGGCATATGTTCCAAGACCCCCAGTGAATGCCTGATACTATAATACTACTGAACCCTATATACACTGAGTTTTTTTTACTATACACTAATGGGCTGATAACATATACTAGGTGGATACACTGGAAAAAGGGATGATTCCACATTCCAGGCAGGACAGAGCAGGGTGGTATGAGTTTTCACCATGCTACTCAGAACCAAACACAATTTAAAACTTATGAATGATTTCTAGAATTTTCCATTTAATATTTTCAGACCATTGTTGATTGCAGGTAACTGAAACCATGGAAAGTGAAATTGCAGATAAAGGAGAACTACTATACCCTAAAATGAAGTGAAAAATTACTAAATAAATTATTAGGGAATACATTAGAAAATATTCACTTAATGTAAAAAGAAAAAGAACAAAGAAAATAAGAATGAAGGACAAAGAAGGCATGAGATATACAGAAAACAAGTAAATGGCAAATATAAATCCAATTATATTAACATTAAATATCAATAGATTAAATAATTCAATCAAAAGATAGAGATTTTTACCAATAAACATATGAAAAAAAGCTTATCATCAAGGGTCTTTAGAAAAATGCAAATCAAAACCACAATGAGATACCAATCACGCCAGTTAGAATGGTGATCATTAAAATGCCAGGAAACAGCAGGTGCTGGAGAGGATGTGGAGAAATAGGAATGCTTTTACACTGTTGGTGGGAGTGTAAATTAGTTTAACCATTGTGGAAGACAGTGTGGTGATTCCTCCAGGATCTAGAACCAGAAATACCATTTGATCCAGCAATGCCTTTATACAACATGGAATAGTATGCAGCCATAAAAAAGAATGAGTTCATATCCTTTGCAGGGACATGGATGAAGCTAGAAACCATCATCTCCAGCAAACTAACACAGGAACAGAGAACCAAATACTGTATGTTCTCACTCATATGTGGGAGCTGAACAATAAGAACACATGGACATAGGGAGGGCAACATCACACGCTGGGGCCTGTCCAGGGGTGGTGGACAGGGGAGGGAGAGCATTAGGACAAGTACCTAATGCATGCAGGGCTTAAAACTTAGATGACAGGTTGATGGGTGCAGCAAACCACCACGGCATATGTATACCTATGTAACAACCTGCATGTTCTGCACATGTATCCCAGAATTTAAAATAAAATAAAAATAAATAAATACAAATCAATAAAAAGACAGAGATTTTCAGACTGGATAGATGAATATGATTCAACTATATGCTGTCTACAGGAGCCACGCCTTAATTCCAAAGAAATGAAGAGATTAAAAGTAAAAGAAAAGAAAAAAAGATGAATCATGCAAACAACAACCATAAGAAAGCTGAAGTGCCTGTACTAGACCCGTCTCAAAAAAAAAAAAAAAAGCCCACCTGTCTACACTGTGGCATTGGGGATTAAGTTTCCACACATGAACTTTGGGGGACACATTCAAGCCATAACACCTTGGCTTTGGCAAAAGATTCTTAGCTATGAGACTATGAGCATGGGCAATAAAAGAAAAAACAAAATGAACTTCATCAAAATTAAAAGATTTTACCCAAAGAATGAAAGAAAATATTTACAAATAATGTAAAAGAACTTGTATCCAGAATATACAAAGAACTCTTACCACTCAATAATAAAAAAGATAATTAGACTAAAAAGTAGGCAAAGGTTCTAAGTAGACATTTCTTCAAAGAGGTTACAGAAATGAGAGGTAACCACATGAAAAGATGCTCGACATCATTAGTCATTTGGGAATTAAAACCACAGTGAGATGCCACTTTGCACCACCAGGATGACAGCCCTGCCGACAAGGACCCCACTATGGGAAGTGCCTCTGAGAGTTCAAACAGGGTCTCTCAAGTACTTACAAATACGTCCACTTTAAGTGGTTACTTTAACGCTCTTCATAGAACTGGGCAGGCAACAAATTCAAGTGACAGGCATCCTGTACATTACTTGTCCCATTAGGAGGGTGAGTAGGGCTTTCTTATAGGGTGAAGCTTGTGGCTGTTTTCTTTTCTTGCCTTTTTTTTTTTTTTTTTTTTTTTTGAGATGGGATCTCGCTCTGTCACCCAGGCTGGAGTCCTGGGGCACAATCTCGGCTCACTGCAAACTCCACTTCCTGGATTCAAGTGATTCTGGTGCCTCAGCCTCCCGAGTAGCTGGGACTACATGAGTGCACCACCATGCCTGCCTAATTTTTGTATTTTTAGTATAGATGGGGTTTCACAATATTGGCCAGGCTGATCTCAAACTCCTGGCCTCAAGTGATTCACCCACCTTGGCCTCCCAAAGTACTGGGATTACAGGTATAAGCCACCACACCTGGCCTGTTTTCTTCTTCCTTAGGGTAATTTCTCTCCCAGGAAACTCCTTATAACGCCCTTCATACTATCCCTGGAGGAATGAATCTCTGACAGGTCTTACAGCCATTTACCAGATATTCCCAGCACCTCTGAACCCCAGGACTGGCCATAGCTCCTGTTCCCTTCCAGGAGTTTCCTAAACTCCAACACAATTACTTTCTGCTTTGTTCTACATCTATAAAATATGTATAATATATATATTTGTAGAGATGGGATTTTTGCTAAATTGCCCAAGCTGGCCTTGAACTTCTGGACTGAAGCGATCTGCCTGCCTCAGCCTCCCAAGTAGCTGGGACTACAGGCCCACGTCACAACACCCAGCTAAATATTCAGACATATACATATATTTAAATATATATATAACATATATTTATATGTAAAATTATATATATATAAATATGTATATATATAGAGAGAGAGAGACGGGGTTTCACCAAGTTGCCCAGGCTGGTCTTGAGCTCCTGAATCCAAGCGATCTGCCTGCCTCAGCCTCCCAAAGTGCTGGGATTACAGGCTTGAGCCACCATGCCCGGCCAGCAGCTTTTATATGTGTGATTATCTAATTTTATTCCTGCCTTTTTCAAGACTGCATTATGATTTTTGTGGGTCCTGGACAATTTTGCCTTCATGGACTTCTTCATCCATAAAAATACTAAATGTTATAATTTTAAAATACTAAAATTGTGTTAAAAATTTGCATTAGCATAAAGATATTCATTTTTCTTCCACATAAACTTTCATGTTTTCTTCTATTTTAAAAGAAATTAAAACATTTTCATGGGTTCTAAAAATACTGTGGCCTCCAGGTACTGGGCCTTCTGTAACCATGAATTAAGTTGGCCCTGGTCTTTCTGTCTTTGTAACCCTAGTTCTCAGTCTGAGTACAATCAATATTCAATAAATTTGTGTTGAAGGAAGTTAATATTCTAGTCCAGCACACTCAAAAAGTTGTTTGAGAATCAAATGGGAGAGGAGTTTCAGAAGCAATGTATAAACTGTGAGGTCTATGCAAATCAAAGAAATTTGGGGCAGGGAAAGAGATGTTAATTTGTGCAATAGAATTCAAGATTTCATCCAGAAGAGGAAGCACACCAGGCTGTGAGTATCACTGGTAGGGAAAGCAGCAGAACACCGAAGCAAATGTTTGCCTCCTTCAGTATTTTGCCAAGGCCTGGGCCTGTGTGGTGCTCGCCCCTGGATTTGGACAGCTGTCAGGAAAATCAGCAGGAACCGGGAACAAACATATGTCAAGACACAGGCAACATCAGACTGTGAAAGCTGATCCCCCGGCCCAGCTCCACCAGATGGCAGTATGTCAACGGGGAGTCTCAATTAAATGACCTTGTGCTCATAACAAGACCAGGGGAGCTGCTTGTTAGGATAATTGCTGATAATTTTTCTTCTCATCGAACGAGGATTTTTTTTTAATTAACAGCAAAGAATACAAAATTGAGTATGTTATTGTACTCCTTGTCCACAATGAGGCTAAAACCAAGGTAGGGAGTTAAGACATGCAAAAAAAAAAAAAAAAAAATCCAAAAAACAAACAAACAAAAAGTAACAGGTATTGATAGTCATTGTACACAAATTCATTCATCGTCATCATCATCATCAATTACAAAATGCTACTGATGTTGAGTTTTCATTCAGCTGACCTCAGTGAATTTCTTCTGAGTCTTATAAATGAAAGTTAATTCATTGGGGAACGTAAATTGTACGGACATGGTCTATGATAATACTCACTCCAAGAGTCATCCAGGGCTGGAAAAGTGCTTCCATGTCAGAGGCCACACGCTGCAGCCAAGCACAGGGCCCAGCCTTCCCTCAGCAGCTGAGGACTTGCAGACAATGCGCTTCTGGGTCAGCCAAGGGCTGGAAAAGTGCTTCCGTACAGAGGTCACACGCTGCAGCCAAGCACAGGGCCCAGCCTTCCCTCAGCAGCTGAGGACTTGCAGACAATGCGTTCCTGCATCACAGCTGCATCTTACTCACCCAGGAGGTTGCCAAGTAGCTACGAGAGCATGGACCTTTCCTTTAGGACACCTGTATTAATTTCCTCAGGCTGCCATAACAACCTACCACAGGTGGGGTGACAAACAACAGAACTTTATTTTCTCACAATTCTGGAGGCTGGAAGCCTGAGATCAAGGTGCCAGCAAGATTGGCTTCTTCTGAGACCCCTCTGCGTGGCACAGAGAGAGCCTCCATTCTGTGTCTTCATGTTGTCTTCCTTCTGTGCTTCTCTGTAACCAATCTCCTCTCCCTAGAAGGACATCAGTCAGGTTAGATGGGGGCCCACCCTAATGACTTTATTTTAACTTCATTATTTTTATAAAACCCTATTTCCAATTACAGTCACATTCTGAGGTACTGAGGCTCAGGACTTCAACACTAAATTTTGAAGGGACATAACTCAGTCCATAGGAGCACCCAAATTCTTGTCTTTGTTCCCCCACTTACTAGGTGGGTGATATACTAACGTTAGGCAAGTCACTCACTGGGCCTCAGGCTTATTGGTTATAAAAACAAGGTTATTGGATTATGTCATCTCAGTGCTCTAAAAATCTATGATCACTACAATCAATACAAGTCTGAATTTTGCAAGACCAAGAGCAGGATGATTTCCAAACCAGTCACAAAGGACAACTGTCTCCTCGCCTGGGTATCAGCATGTATATGCACATGTGTGTTTGTATATACTCTTTTATCTGTAAAAACAGCTTTCATCAACTTATGAAGACCACTTTCCACATATACTCATGCACTTAGTGCTTAAGGATAATATCAAAACAAAGCATAATAAAAATGTATGTTCTCCAAGTAAGTTGGTAATTTTTCTTTTATTCCATCTTTGAAAGAAAGCTACAAGCAGAGTCTACTCCAGTCTCTTTTTTGAGTCCTTGTCTATATGGCTATTCTCTGCATGGATTACCCACTTCTGCACTCACCCCTGCCCTATTTCTGCAGAACAGGCAGCTATACCAAGGCTCAACGCAAATGTCACCACCTCCATAAAACCTTCCCAATATCCCAGAAAGAACTGTCTGCTCTTTTCACTACCTCCATAGCATATGGTATGCTTTTCTGTAATGCTAAATAGAACCAGACGGCAATGCTACCTAGCCAGGCCTATGTAATTATTCTTCCTAAGCCCAATTTATTCACTTAGCAGTACTCCCGCAGCCACCATACTAAGCTTCACTGTTTAGGCTAACATGATGTATCCAACCCAGACCTGGCCTCAGCAAGGAAGAGCCATCGGTGATCACTCAGAGCTGTCTGCTTTTTTGTCAGAGGCTAGCAGCGTATTTCTGAACATGCCAAGGAGATTACTTTAAAGGTAGGACAATATTGCCAAAGGCCCCTTCTCCCGAGAGCACTGACGAGTAATGGGACCAGCACTACATTCACTACCAGTCATCCAAGGAACAAAATGAGAAACACAGGGGTCTTATTCCACCCTCTTCCTGCTCTCTCCTGTCACGCTGCGTACAGCAGATAGAGGTACCAAGAGAATAGCCAGAGACATAAAGCACACCCAGACGCAAACCAGGCTACTCAATACTCATCTTGGCTTTTTCTCTTTAGCGTCCTCCTCACCAATGCTCCCTTCCAGTTGGAAACAGGCCCTAGGAGTGGCTCACACCTGTAATCCCAGCACTTTGGGAGGCCAAGGCGAGCGGATGACTTGAGGTGAGGAATTCAAGACCAGCCTGGCTAACATGGTGAAACCCCATCTCTACTAAAAATACAAAAATTAGCTGGGCATGGTGGCTCACCCCTATAGTCCCTGCTAGTTGAGGGGCTGAGGCAGGAGAACCTGGGAGGCGGAGGTTGCAGGGAGCCAAGATCGCACCACTGCACTCCAGCCTGGGCTACAGAGTGAGACCCCGTTTCAAAAAAAAAAAAAGAAAGAAAAGAACAAGAAATAGGTCCTACCTCTGGGCTCCTTGTGGCCTTCACATTTCTCATAGAAGAGGCAGAGCCATGATTCAGCCAAGGTGTGTACATCTGTGAAAATTAGAGAAGGCCGGCCGGGCACGGTGGCTCACACCTATAATCCCAGCACTGTGAGAGGCCAAGGCGGGTGGATCACCAGGCCAAGAATTCGAGGCCATCCTGGCCAACATGGTGAAACCCTGTCTCTACTAAAAATACAAAAAATTAGCCGGGTGTGGTGGTGGGCACCTGTAGTCTCAGCTACTCGGGAGGCTGAGGCGGGAGAATCACTTGAACCTGGGAGGCAGAGCTTGCAGTGAGCCAAGATTGCGCCACTGCACTCCAGCCTGGGGACAGAGCGAGACTCTGACTCAAAAAAAAAAAAAAAGAAAAAGAAAAGAAAATTCGAAAAGGCCACGCTGGAGCTCTGGAGGAGAGATGGAGGATTGTCTTCCAGCACGGAAGACAAATTACCTGAACTTAAACACCAGAAGTCCAAGAATTGGGAGTAGAACATTCTCTAAGGGACTAACACTTGGCTAGCAACTAACTGTGTGACTGCAGGTGAAGCAAATCAGCAGCTTCTCTGGCTCTTTCATCTGCGTCAAATAAGGGTTGAACTCCATGATCTGCAAGATATCTCCTCCAGCCGTGGCAGCCTGATTCTACTAATCCATCCCAGGCAGGTTTTTCTGAAGAGAAATGTTCAAGAGAAAGGAGAGGGAAAGAGCGTTAGGGAATTACAGCCCAACAGCTTTCTCTCGATGAAAAGGGACCAGATTCACAGCAAATTTTCCTACCAACTGACTTGGAAAAGAAACATAGATGTGAAAACACATATTTATTTATATTTCAGCTTTTTGCTAGTGAAAATTCTTGTCTGTTTCAATTAAATTGAAAACCGAATTTGCTTAACCAGTGAATTTGCTTAATAGGCTGACCTGAGAGAATAAAAGATGAACAGATATCTCTAGAATATATCACTTTTATTCTGAATTTAATCATACATTTTGCATAAGTGCAAATGTAAAACATTTTAAGATGAGATTCTTAGAACGGAAGCATATTAAAATAAAATTAAAATGGAATCATTTTTCTTTGACAGCTAAATTCAGAAACTTAAGTATTAGATTTAGTTCAGAAGTTGCCATTTCAAATAATTTTTAAGCATTGGTCAGTCGAGGTAAAATTGTGAGTTAGAAAGGTGATGTTTGCACCCTTCCTTCTTCCTGGCACCCGTGCCGTTTCTCTCAGTAACCTCGCTCTAAGCCCCCCTCCAAGAACCCATGCCTCATTTTGCCCTTCATCTATGAAAGTTCTACTCCTTTTCCCCATTTCTTCACCTGTTGTCATTCCCAGCCTAGCTCTGCTTTCCCCAAAACATCCAGCACCCAGCGATTTCTTCATCCTGCTTTCATCAAAAGTAAGTTGCCCTGTCCTCCATTTCTGGAAGGCTACGTTCCTAAGAATCAGTGGTCAGCTGTGGTGGCCTCCTGGAAACCTAAGTGCCCTTACAGTAAACCAGGAGACGCAGAAAGCACACAGCAAAGAGGGCATATGTCCTGGGGCAGGCCATCCTGAAGCATTCAGGGCAACTCTTAGAGCTCACCTTAAAAGGCTTACAATATGGTGTGGCTCTGTGTCCCCATCTAAATCTCATCTCAAATTGTGGAGGAAGGGGCCTGTAATCCCCAGGTGTCGAGGGAGGGAGGTAATTGGATCATGGGGGCTGTCTCCCCCATGCTGTTCTCGTGATAGTGAGTTCTCACGAGAGCTGACGGTTTTATAGGTGCCTGGCATTTCCCCTGCTTGCACTTCTCCCTCCTGCCACCATATGAAGAAGGTCCTTGCTTCCCCTTTGCCTTCCGATTCCTTATGAGAATCGGAATTCCTTATGAGCCAATCGTGTTCCTTATGAGAATCTAATGCCTGATGATCTGTCACTGTCTCCCATCATCCCCAGATGGGACCATCTAGTTGCTGGAAAACAACTTCAGTGTCCCCCCTGATTCTACACCATGCTGGGTACGTAATAGTAGTAGAAATGAAGTGCACAATAAATGCAATGGGCTTGAATCATCCTGAAACCATCCCCCCCCGCCCCCTGGTCTGTGGAAAAATTGTCTTCCATGAAACTGGTCCCTAGTGACCAGTTTGTCAAAAAGGTTAGAACCATTGCTCTATAAGAAAAATCTCCCAAAATGTTAAAAGTGTCTATTAATGGAATAGGCTAGTCAATGGAATGGGTAGATCAAAAGCCTGCCCTTGGCCAGGCACAGTGGCTCACGTCTGTAATCCCAGCACTTTGGGAGGCTGAGGCAGGCAGATCAAGAGATCGAGACCATCCTGGCTAACATAGTGAAACCCCGTCTCTACTAAAAATACAAAAAATTAGCCAGGTGTGGTGGTGGGTGCCTGTAGTCCCAGCTACTCAGGAGGCTGAGGCAGGAGAATGGCATGAACCCGGGTGGCGGAGCTTGCAGTGAGCCAAGATCACACTACTGCACTCCAGCCTGGGCAACAGAGCAAGACACCGTTAAAAAAAAAAAAAAAAAAAAAAAAAGCCTGCCCTTTGCTAAAGATGATCAAGTAAAGGCTAACTAGTTACCAGGAGGAATTATTTTTGAAGAGGAAAATAATCCAATCACCATTGAGCACTTTCTATGGTCAAGCACAGGACTAGGTGCTGGAGACATAAAGCTGAACAGATTGCAGTCTAAGATAGGAAAAAGATATCAGCAGTTTACAACAGTACGTGTAACTCATATGTCACTGGCCTCACCAGCCTATAACAACAAAATAAGACTAAACTTACTTTTTATATACTAAAATTATTTTAGCACCAACCCCTACCTGCTCTGCCCCCTCAACCCCCACCTACATTCTAGAAATTAGCCTCCTATAAAGGATCTGCAATTATTCATCTGTCTCCTGGGGTAAAGCCTTCTTATCTGGCCATCAGGGGAAAGAAGGAGCATAAGGACAGAAAGCAATGGCAATCATGACAGAGCAAGCTATAGGATTATAATCAAGGCTGGGGGGAAGCCTGGTTTGGAATTTGGTGCAGGGTTGGAGGGAGGCTACTTCATGGGTGAAGTCGATCAGGAGAGTCTGAGGGTGGCAAAACACATTCAGAATTTAGTGGCTGAATGCATCGTTTTGACCTGGAAATGGGCATGGTACCTGAATATTAACCCTAAAGGACTTGATTTCCCCTAGAGAAGTGGGCCAAGAATGTTGGCATTGTGCAGGAGAAGTATGGAAGTGAGAAAGGCACCTGTGTGTGTTAAGCTACGTATTAGACTGTTTTCAAGTTGCAGAGTGATTGATCTCTCTCTCTCCATAACCCCAAGTCTCTCCCTCTTCCCTTTTTTATTTATTTATTTATTTATCTATTTTAGACAGAGTCTTTCTCTGTTGCCCAGGCTAGAGTGCAATGGCATAATCCTGGCTCACTGCAACCTCTGCCTCCCACGTTCAAGCGATTCTCCTGCCTCAGCCTCCTGAGTAGCTGGGACTACAGGCACGTGCCACCATACCCAGATAATTTTGTATTTTTAGTAAAGATTTCACCACGTTAGCCAGGCTGGTCTCGAACTCCCGACCTCAGGTGACCCGCCCGCCTCAGCCTCCCAAAGTGCTAGGATTACAGGTGTGAGCCACCGCACCCGGCCCCTCCCTCTTTTGTCTACTTGTTAGCAGCTAAATGAGCAGAAATGCACCAATGACTCCATCCTGCTAAGGAAGGTTATGGGAGGAGGTGAAGAGAACAGGCCTCATTGGAAGGTGCAAGACTGGTGAGGGCCAAATGCTGACAGCAGAAGAACTGGCCAGAGACCTCATCTGAAAGGCTGCTGCCATTTGAGGTTGCTTTGGTTCAGTCACAGGGGGCAAGATAATTGATTTTCAGAGGAAACCTCTGGAGGCTTTTCTTTATGCATGAGCCCCAGAGCGGTGGGTCCAGCCTGTGCTATCCTTTCCAAGTTCATGACACTCTCTGGTGAACAGCATGTACCTCTGACCCTGTCTGCAATGTTCTTGCTGGTGTTTACTCAGAGTCACGACTCAAACATGATCCAAAAAGGTCAACGTCGACAGTGTGAGTGAATTTCGCTGCCAGTCCCAGCCCTGTCCCCAGGGCCAGGATCTGATCCAGGACAGATAGGAGTCCTTCAGCAGAAGTGACCCCCAGGCTCAGCTAGTGATCCTGAGGGGGATTTTATTTTACTGTTTGCAGCACAAACAGGATGCCACATACTTCAAGCACAACAGAATAACAAACCTCACGGAAATGCCAAGAAGTCCTTGCCGGGGGGAAAACGGCCTTGATTCCGGAGAAAAGGAAAAATTGTAATAATGTTATTACCCCAAAGAAACCACTTAGAGAAGTCAGATAATTTTCTAACCCAGAGAGATGAAAGTAAAACACCATGAACTAGACCGAATGCCAGAAGGAGGTCCCTTGCAATAGTCAATATTGCAACACGACTCTCCAGATGGCTCTCTCTGGGGCAGGCGGACCTATTGGAGAAGGAAGTGGGTAGGAGGGAGAGGGAGAGAGGCCACATTCACACCAGGCAAGGAAAGGGAAATGAGCATTTAATTTTAAACCATCCTCATGGGCTCCCCACTGCTCGAGCCCACCAGAGAACAGAGAGAAGGAAAATAGTCACATTGTGCACTGTGTATGTGTGTGTTCTCTCTCCAGCTCTGTTTATACAATTCGCACGTGTTACTTCAAGGCAGTTTATTCCAGAGGGGGTCCTACCGATCGCTGCTTCTTCGAGATGTTAATCTGTGTTATCAAAAGTGGAGGAGGGGCAGGGATGTCCTGTGATCAAACTAGTTCTGAAATACTGCATTTATCAAATATTTAAATGTTTTTCTACTGTAGCACCTCTAGGTTCCTTTAGCCTTCTCCTGTACGGTGTGACTTTCCAAAAGGGGAAACGTGTGGTATTTCCCAAATTCATTTATTTGTTTTATTATTATTTTTTTAATAGAGACGAGATCTCACTATGTTGTCCAGGCTGGCCTCGAACTCCTGGGCTCAAGCAATCCTCCTGCATAGGCTGGGACCACAGGCCCTCACAACCACAACTGGCTTAGACATTTCCCAAATTTAGATGAAAGGATACTTCTCTCATGGACTGTTTTCTGGACCTAGTGTTCCAGCAAATCTATCTTTTATGGAACCTGTCATTCGGCCTTAAGATCATTCTCACATTTGTCTTTTCCTTCTAATGTCGCCCTCGCTACCCTAGTCCCAGCAGCTGCCTCCTGCCTAGGCTGGCCAGCTCAGGATCTTCAACCTGAATTCTATTCTGTATGCTACTGACATATTACCCAGTCGCTCTCCTCCCTCTGCCTTGAGCTAACACAAACTCTGCACCCATATACCTCTGCTCTTGCCCCAAAATAAGAAAGACCACTCCTTGAGCTATTTTAAGCACTTTACTTTTATTACCTCATTCCGTGTTTCCCGCAGCCTCATGTGGTAAGTGCATCCCTTTAAAATTATACAAATAAGAAATCAGAGCTATAGAGATGGACGTTCAGTAACTTGCCCAAGGTCACACGGCTAATCAGCAGCAGAGTCATGGTATGAACCTGGGCGTTCTGGCTGCAGAACTAAGACTCACTTGTAGCTCCCACCTGCGTGCCTCTGCAGATCAACCCTTGCAATCCACCTGCCTCATATCTACTTCCCAGGCCTTGCTCATGAAGCATCCTCAGCCTGGAATGCCATCTCTCTGGTGCCTCATTCTACTGCAAATGCAGGGTTAACCTGGGCAAGGCTGGAAGGCTTAGCTAGTCCTGTTGAGTTTGGACTCTGTCCTGAGGACAACTGGGAGCCTTTAGTAGATTTAGAAAGATGTGTGACAGGATAAACCTATGAGAGGCCAGGCATGGTGCTCATGCCTGTAATCCCAGTGCTTTGGGAGGCCGAGGTGGGAGGATTACTTGAGGTCAGGGGTTTGAGTTTGAGACCAGCCTGGGCAACATGGCGAGACCCCATCTCTACAAAAAAAGAAAAAAACCTATAAGGTCTATACACTGCTCTGGTCATCCCCATTTTCCAAATGAGGAAACTAAGGAGCAGAGAAGTTAAGAGCTCATCCAAAGTCAACCTGGCTAGAAAGCAATTTGAGCTGAAGCCATCTGCTTCTAAGGTGATCCTCTCTTAATATTTCCAAAGTGAGCATTACTGCTTCTCCTGAGTGTTTTTTCGCTATTCTCTGAACTTTTATCTGTGCTCAGAATATTCTGTAATTGTTTCAAAATGGACTGGCAGGGGACAGATTAGATGCAGCGAAGCTGTGAGGCGGCTTTTGCAGGGGAGCCCTCATGGTGTCCTGAATGTGGGCAGAGGCCGGGAAGACGCAGACAAGTGGACAGATTTGAGAAGGGTCCAGAAGGAGACCCCATAGGGATTGGTGCTGAATAAGTTGTGAGGAGTAAGGAAGAAAGACAACCCCAAAATCAGTCCAGTGTTCAGTTTGGAAAACTGGGTGCTACTCCAGGCTTCCATTGCTTTATGTGGGATTAGCTCGGCAGCCTGTTAGATGGGCCACCTGGCTCTCAGTACTTCAACCTCAATTGCATTCTGCAGACTGCTAACACCTTTATCTTTACCAAAAGGGCAGAAACTGTCATGGGAGCAGTTTAAGGAGAAAGTACTTGCTTCAAGCAAATGAAGAGTCAACTAGGAATATTTACAAACATCTCATTATTATTATTTTTTAAACAGAAACCTAATAACCAGGAGGCATATGTTATATGTCAGGCACAGAGCTAGGAATTAGACGTAATAGATAAAGGTACATCAAAATATATTGCTCAAAAAAATGTATTCCACTGATAGCCTGGAAGATCGGTGAAAGACATTGCTGCCTACTTATGGTTGGAAAGGGAAAGGAGTCCTCGCTGCCTCCAGATATCCCCCTGTGGATATTTGCAATCCAGCACTTGAGATTCCACAGAACCTCCAAACAGGAGATCTTGGAGCTGACATGTTCAAACATTCTAGTATTTCTTTCGAGAAACTGGGCTGTGAGAGGCTAAGTGATTTGTCCAGCATTATCCAGGTTGCTACTGGTCCCCAGTCTAGGGACCCCGAATTCCCCCTGATATTCCCTCTTTTGAATCTTTTCTGATAACTGAAACATGGGAGGGAAGGCGAGGCAATACTTTGGCATCCCTAAGGCCTTGGAGTGACAGTCCTACGACCTCCTAAGAGGCTTTCCTCTGTTACCAAAAAGAACTGCACAGGAAGCTTTGCTAAAGAGGCCACTGACATTTCACTGGAGGAATTTCTCTCTTCACCGCAGGCAGCCAGGATAGAGATTCCTGGTTTTTCTCCAGGTTGCAAAGAGACATCGTCCTCAGGGACACTTTTGTTGCCTCTCCTCACCCATTTAAATATCCGGGGGCCAGCTACTGCCTTTACCCAGAGCAGACGAGCCCCAAGTTACTGAATCACAAAACTTTAGCCAGAGCAATCTCTATCTAGTCCCGCTCCCTGCCTTGAGATAAGATTTTGTTATCCCAAATTTTGCACAGAAGGGCCTGAATCCCAGAGAGTTTAACCGACTTGCCCAAGGTCAAAGAGCTAGTAATTAGAACAGTCACTTCAGGCTATTACCTACTTAGAATCCTAGAGGCTGAAAGTGATCTGAGAAATACAGTGACCATATTTTCAGAACCCAAAACTAGGACATTTAGCCTGAAAAACCCAAGTACATTTACAGGGACAGTGAACAGATTATCTGAATTGGTACTGTCCCAGAAAAGGGGATTTAGGGCTGTGGCTGTTAGAGATCATCCAGTCCAATCCCCGCATTTCATAGTTGAGGCAACTGAAGCCCAAGGAGCCTAAGTGACTTGCCGGAGGTCGTAGGCAGAAATGTTTTCTGTTTTCTCAACTCTGAAGGTTGAGTCAACAGGGCGTGGGTGGGAGAGGACAAAAAGGGGCCATTGATCCAGGGCGCTTTCCCTCACATGGACTGACCTAACCCCCACAGTGCCTGCTTTAATCCAGCATGAGTGCGGCTGTCCCCTAAACACCAGAGAAATAACATATGAAACCAGATAGAGCTCAGGGTCTTCAGCTCTTGCAGGCCTGGGCAGCTAAGGAAAAGGAATTTGGAGACCTAAAGTACGTTTTCTTCAGAAGCATAGCACTCTGTGGAAAGTAGCTGTAGTTTTCTAAGGTTTTCTTTTTTCCCCCAGAAATAGGATGCTAAAATGACAAGATATAAGCTAATAACCCCCCTGGCTTTCTAAATTCTAGTGTAAATCAAGGCAAAATGTCAAACAGGCAAGTATTTTAAAAGGATCCGCATAAGCCCTGTAATGAACTCAGCACCATAAATATTTATTATTAAGCCTTCAATTTGCTCCTGAGCCCTACTTCATGCACTGTTTGACCTCATTTTATATTTAGTAAGAGAAAAGAAGGCAGCGTAAAGGATCAGCTCAAGGGCTCAGGGCAAGTCCATTTCCAGCCAGTTTCTTTGGCCTTGAGGCCCCCAATCTCTACATCAATACTCCTTCCCAATATTAAAAAGTTCTCTTCATGGTGTCCTTTTAACACTGCAGCTATCCAAATTAGGACTCCAAGGAGCAGATGGAATCCTTCCAACTGCCAGCGTAACCTCTCCTGTATGCCGGTGCAGAACTACTCTGCTGATAGAGAAATTGCTTCCCGGAAAACCAATTTCCTCCTTATCGTCCTGCAGGCTGCTGTGAGACACCCTGCTGGGTGGGGTGGGCTCTTGGCCTGTTTATTCCACCGAGAGAGTGAAATTGCAAAGAACATGTTGCTGGGACCGATATTTAGAAGACATGTTTGAATGGGAGTTGTGTTCCCAAGCTCGCGGTTTAGACATTTTTTTCCTGATGCTTATTTTCCATTAATCTAGTTGCTTTGCACCCTCTGAGGGCCTGGAGCTAGTGTTCTCAAAGCCTCTCTGCCCAGGATACACCCACTATTATCAAGGTCCAACAATTATTTCATTCATTGCTTCGTTCATTCATTTCCTCTACATTTGTTTCTAAAGAACCGTAACCTGCCATTCAAGCTCACTATTCCACTGGCAATGAGTCCAGATAGGCAGTGAATGGCCAGCCTCTACAAAGTGCTCCCAACACGCTGTCCCAATTGGAGCACTTTTCTATGTCCCCCCTCGACTCAACCTTCAATCCGGCCTTGGAGGAGAGCAAGTGACAGTGAACTTGAGAAGAGCTAATAAAAACCTGATCTCCCTGATAGCATCTTCTTTAATTATTTAAAGAAAGGGACAGCTTGTTTAAAAACACTTCCTGTTCCAGTTCTTTTGTTGAAACTCTCTTAGAGTCAGTGACAGGTTGTAGAGCTGAGAGTAGGAAGGGCTGGCATTGTTGAGAGAGTACAGCAGAAAAGATGCTTTTAGATAGAAAAGGAAGGACGATGCAAAACACCCTTTGAAGGAAGTTATGCACACATTTTCTTTTCCAACCAAAAATACCAGAAAAGACACCTTGCATATTAAAGAGCCGATTTCAGAAGGCCAAGAGAAGGGTCAAATTTAACTTGCTGTTACCTGTGAATACAGCAGAATGAGCAAAGGATTTCAAGTCTGATCTGAAACCTGGGTCTACCACTCAGTAATTGTGTGACCAAGGATAAGCTATTTATCTGGCCTCGCCTTCAGTTTCCTCATCTGTAAGACAGACATAATCACAGCTACCTTATCAAGGTAATTTGAGGATGAAATAGGGGTTACGCGGAGGCATGCAAGAGCTTAGCAAAGACCCAGTACTTAGTGAATACACAACACCTGTGATCTTAAAACGACTAGGGCACTGAATGAATTGAGAGGAAAGAAAGGCAATGGGAGTAACTACCTGGACTGCTCCAACATGGTTTCTGGTGGATTTATTTCCCTGCTGGACTTTATTCCCTGGAATATACATTTCAATTCTTCACACACATTTAATGAATAGGTACTTAATTAGGATTAGACACTGCACTCATTGGAAACCACTGGGTCTTTGTGTTTTGTTTGCTTGTTTGTTTTTTGAGACGGGGTCTCACTCTGCTGCCTAGGCTGGAGCACAGTGGCTAATCACAGGCGTGATCATGGCACACTGGGCTCAAGGGATCCTGCTGCCTCAGCCTCCTGAGTAGCTGGGATTACAGGTGTGCACCACCATGCCCAGCTCTCTGGGTCTTTCAATCACAGATCACAGAAGAAAGTTCAGACAGAAGCTGGACACTAGGAGAGAGACACAAAAGGTGTAGGTAGAGCTATGGTGTCTGCTCAGGCTCTGTCTTAGTAAATGTGGGGCCTTTGGGAATCAGTTTCTGTTCCTTTTTTGGAAGAGGCATTATGGAGCAGAGAGAATAGAGAGCCAATGGAGATGGATCTGTCTTAGTTCATTTATGCTACTGTAACAAAATACCTGAGACTGGGTAGTTTATAAACAACAGAAACTTATTTCTCACAGTATGGAAGGCTGGGTGGTGAAAGATCAAGGTGCCAGCAGGCCCAGTGTCTTGGTCTCTGCTGGTCCTCAGACAGTGGAAAGGCAGAAGGACAAAAAGGGCGAGTTCCCTCCAGTCCTTTAATAAGGAATGAATCCAGTCCGTGAGGTCAGAGCTGTCATGACCGAGTCACCTCTTAAAGGCCCCACCTCTTAACACTGTTGCACTAGGGATTGTGTGTTCATGTGAATTTTGGAGGGAACACAACTTTCATACCATAGCAGGGTCCAAACTGAGAAATCGGTAATAGGAAAATGAACAAGGAGAAGGGAGAAACAGAAGTATGCTACTCAGCTTAACCACCAGCCTCCTCTTATGAGTATCCACCCTTGTCTGTTTCCTGGCCCTAGTGTATGCATTGGACTAATCTCAGCAATATTTACAAAGCACTTACCTGGGCAAGGCAACGTCTAGGTATTGTGGAAAAGAACAGGATGACTCATTTTCTTTAATGACACTTGTACAGAGCTTACTGTGTGCTAGGCACCTTTCTAAGGACCTTATAAATACATTAACTAGGTTAATATTCAAAACAACTCAATGAGATGGGTATTTTATTATCCCTAATTTACCAACTAGAAAACTGAAGTATGATCATAATAGCTACTTTTTAGTAAGTATCTAAAATGTGGGCAGGGCTTCAATGTTTCTTTTCTTTTCTTGTTTTTTTTTTTTTTTTTTTTTTTTTTTGAGATGGAGTCTCATTCTGCTGCCCAGGCTGGAGTGCAGTGGTGTTATCTAGGCTCATTGCAAGCTCTACCTTATGGGTTCATGCCATTCTCCTGCCTCAGCCTCCCGAGTAGCTGGGGCTACAGGCGCCCGCTACCACGCTTGGCTAATTTTTTTGTATTTTTAGTAGAAACGGTGTTTCACCATGTTAGCCAGGATGGTCTCGATCTCCTGATCTCGTGATCCGCCTGCCTCGGCCTCCCAAAGTGCTGGGATTACAGGCGTGAGCCACCGTGCTCAGCCTCAATGTTTCTTAAATGTAGTCCTCAGAGCCCTATAAAATCAGGTTAGTATTGCTTGTATTTTACAGAGGAAGAAACTGAAGCTCGTTGAGCTTAGGTGACTGGTTGACAGCCATGCAGGCACTAAGCGGTGGAACTCCACTGCATGACACCAGCTCCTGGATCTCCAAGTCACAGTCACTATCCTCAGGAAGCTGAGATGAGACGTGGGATAAGCACGCCTTATAGACAGATGCAAGTGTGCAGCAAGAAGTTCCTAAGTCCTATCCTTCCTCCCCACTCCCATCGCCACAAGCATCTGGGATTGAAGCTCCCCATCTTGCTGTGGGTGGAATGGAATAATCAGACTTACAGAAAAATTTACAGAAAGACTGAAGTGAGACCCCCACCCTCCAAAGGCAGCCTCAGGCCTGAAGGTTTAAAGACAGACTCAGGTTTTATTGTGTTACTGCCACCTTCTTAACCCCTGCCCTCAGTTCCTCATGCCCCAGCCTTTCTCTGCCCTTACTCTTCCTTTATCTCCAAGCCTATGTGATTGAAAAATAATCAGCCCTGGAAAGGGAAGGAAGGGGTCTCAATGAAACAAGAGAGTGAGGAGGTGAAGGGTGGCTGAGGAAGTGGGGAGGTGGGGGCCCCAGGGTGGAGCTCAGAGGCCTCATTCCCCAGGAAGCTCACCCTAGGCAGAGGAGGGCCATGGCTCAGGCTGCGCAGGGCAAACAAGTAGTGTGGCTTCCAGAGCCCCTGCTGAGGATTCGCACTGGCAGGTGCCTTCTCCAGGGTCAGGAAACTCTGTAGCTCCAGGGCGAAGGGGATGAAAGCTGGGGAGAGCCTCTGAGATGAATGCTGGTCCAAACTCTCCCCACTCTCTTCCCCTCTACACAGCAGCCAGAAGCCCAGTGTTGTGGCCCATATTGCTTTGAAGTCCTGCCCTTTGTCCTCTTCTTCCTGAACAGATCCGTCTTCCTGGGGCAGGACAAGCATTCCTCACACCATACTTTTTGAAGGGGATGAGGTAAACCTGGCCAAGCCGGTTAGTGCTGGGGTGGAGCCCAGCCACGGCCCTGATCCAGAGCCTCTGTTACCTGGGGCAGCAGAAGGGAATGAGAAGACAGCTGTAAATCATGTCCGGCCTGCTGATGACATTCTCCTCTCTTAGCTAAAGGACTGAGGATGGTACAGCCCCTTGAGTGACTCTGGGCAGGGTGGCGAGAGGGAGCCCCTTAGCCAGTGTTTGGGGAGGAGGAATTCAGATCCTGGGAAAAACAGCAAGCAGCAGCAGGTGTGGAGTAAGCAGGGAGTGACCCGTCTGGGACAATTGCCTAGAATAAACACTATTGTCTGCCACAGGCTTTTCTGTACCAGCCTGGGCCTGCTGAGCTGACCGTGTTTGAAGGGCCAGTCATGGGCTAAGCTAGGCAAGCTGAGATCAGTCCTGCAGGAACCTGAGGTCATCACAGGATGTGAAGACAGAGGTCAGGAGCTTGTGGGACCAGGAATGAGCGAGGAGATCGAAAGTAAGTGGCAAGGGAGTGAAGACCCAGGAGGAAGGCTGGAACCAGGCTGGGTGGCATTCGTTCTTACCAAAGGCTCACTTCCTGGTATCATCTTGGATGGTCCAGTTTAAAAGAACAAGACCTGACCAGAAACTGCAGAGCCTCTCTCCAGACTTCCGGCGCTGGCTTCAGTTACACCCACTGTCTTCCCACTGTCTTCTCAGCCCCTGGGATGCACACGCTCATGTGTCCACCCCTGCTCCGTCCGTCCTTGTGACCCTCTGATTTTCACTCACCTCCCAGTGCTATTCTTCTTTATCCCAGGAAACTTGTATCCTCCTCTTATTATCTTCACTGCTCAGAAACCAACAAAGATTTAACCACATGAAAGTGCACATTTTACCCTCATTCTACTCAAAGTGATGTAATTCACCTTGTCCTTCGCGGGGGGTGGGGGACTTAAAACCTCATTCTCTCCTCTCCCTTTAGACACTGAGCATTAGGAAACTGTTACCTGGAGGAAAGGCCCATTGAGGAAGGTACCGTGGTGACCCAAAAACAGCCCTGGAGGAAACGTGCCATCCAGAGCTGGCTAGGACCTACTGATGGGTGTCCTGGGAAAATGGCCCCGCTCCACTCCCCACCCCGGGACCTCTGTGAGGTATTTTACTTCAGGAATGATAAGCACAGATCTCTAGCAAAGCTCTTTCTTGACCACAGCCAGGTAGGTGAGAATATAGACATAGGGAAGAAGGCAGCAGCAGGCAGAGTCTCTGACAGCCACCAAATTGGAGCTCTTACTTCCTCTCCTCCAATCATCTCTCGTGGAACCTAGGCCATCTATTTTCATTTTGGAAGAAAGAAAGCAAAGGAAAGGAGGGGGAAGGGGAGGGGAAGGAGAAGGGGAAGAGAGAGGAAGGGGAAGGGGTGGGGGAGGAAGAAGGGAAAGAGGAAGGGGGAAGGAGAGGGGGAGGGGAAGGGAAGGGAGGTGGGGAGGGGAGGGGAAGGGGAGGGAAAAGAAAGGAAGGAAATTAGGGAAGAATAAAGAGGGGCAAGACAGTGTTCATGGAGCGCCCCCTGATTATAACGTGTCTGCATTTTCTCAAGTTGCAGCTTTCACCTGAGAGTCAGACAGTTATAGATGAATGAGGAACAGGGACTAAATAAAGGAAGTGGAAGGGAGAATCATGGCTGAAGCAGTGGGGTATATTTCCTTTTACTTATTTCCCAGGCAAAGGCCAACTGGTACAAGTCTCCGTGATTGCCTTTTGTTCATGTATTAGGAAATGTGTATTACTTGCTCTGCTGTCCTAGTGTTTCAGGTTTTTATTTGTATTTCTTCATACAATGTCAACAACACATAGGCAAGAAAGCCTGAATGCATGTTTGTGACTTCCTTGAAGGCAAGGGCCCACCTGCCTAGCCTTACACATTGCACACAAGCAATTAATAAACATTTCCAACTTGAAGACTTTTCATTGCTCCCTGGGCTCCTGTAATTTGGTTCCACAGTAGCCTCTGTTATGACATTCCTTGGCTGCTGCTCAAAATCACCATTGCTGTGTGTAATCAGAAGGCCAGTGACAGAAGGAGTAATAGTTTCCTCATTAAGCCATGTCGTGCCTCCTCACCTCCCAAGGCAGGGTACTTCCAGCAGAGGGGTGGGTCCTCTGGTATTCAGGAAAAAGCAACCTCAGAGTTGTTGACAGAAGCTCCAACACAAGCAGCCTCCTAAAGGCCCCGCATGCTCATTATTGTACTAAAGTATTGCACTAAAAGGGGAAAACTAAATATGGTGTCTGGTGCCCAAAAAGGCTCTTGGAAAAGTTTTTGCTGCCAGAAATGGGTCTTTCCTTGAGGATAGTCTCAGCCAATCAGAGTTTTTTCTGATGATGTAATGCTTTGCAAACAAATTGTATTGGTAGGAAAGCGCTTAGGTATTGTGAGGGTGTAGAGTTTCCACTGTAGCTCAGGAAAAAATTGTCTGTGGCTTCGTTTAAGTTTCGACTGAATTCCATTGTGCTTATATTTCCAACCAAGCTGAACTTGTGTTTGGCACTTGTTAAAAAATTGGGAATCAAGAAACTTTCTTTTCCTCGGATGTCAGAAGCTGCTGATTCCTTGTCTAAGATGTGTCCATTAAAAAAAAACAAACCAAACCAAACCAAAGCTAGCTGCTGATTAATCAACGTCTGCCATGTGCCGTGGTCATCATCCCACAGCTGTACTTACTGTCAGCAGAGGCTCTAGGAAGCTGACCAGCAGAGCATCAGCACACAACAGCGGGCAGGAAATGATGTCCCCACAGGTTAGGCTGTGGAAAAAGAGAATCTTTGGGGTGGAAAAGAAGTGAGAGCGCAGGCTACACATGCCTGTGTTTCCATCTGATGAATTCGCAGGCACGCGCTTGCCATAAGTCCGCTATGCACAGCGATGCAGCACTAAATATAGCTCAGAGCTTATTTCCCTCCTTCTGAATGTGTCGTCCCCAGCTCTAGAGCTTTTCCTCCCCCAGACAGAGCCCCTGCTGTCTGCCAGTCTGGGCTGGAATTAGCACACCGGTGCTGCGTAACTGGGTGTCCCTGCTGCCGGAGGCTGAGGCTGGTGCAGGCAGCTATACCCGCAGTTGTGTTCCTTGGTTACCTGCGTCCAGGAGCCTAGGCCACCCACCCTTCACCACATATGCAAAGGATGTCATCGCCTGATTCACTGTCTCTGTGATTTCAGACAGCAGGCTGTTCCTCTCCCCACCACCTCTCCACCACACCACAGCCTTTCTCTCTGGATCATCTGCCACGCCCTCTCCTCATCCGGGAAACCTCAGGCCAGCTCCACCTTGCTTCAAGTCCTCCCGTCTCTCCAGTCAATTCTTTTCTCTCAGCTTTTATCTTCGCCACTCTCTTCCCAAATATGGGACAGCTAATTATGGCTGACTCAAACTGTGTCAGTGACTCACAAATATGTTTATGTATTTCATTCTATGTACCACCTATATTTCTTCCCCCCGCCCCCGACCACAGCCTAGAAGAAAGAGCACTGGGCTTGAATCCAAATGCAATGTCCTGGGAATCAAAATTGGGATAGTAAAACTTCTACTGCAGGGATTTTGTGAGATAAAATAAGATAATATATACCTGGCACATAGTAGGAGCTTCATAAAGATTGGCTGAATCTGCCCTGGAATATAAACTCTTTACACATTCTTCTTCCCTTATGTACATACTTTTCCATTTCCCCAGCACCCAGTCCCTCTGAGAATAGGACATGTAATCAGTGCCAATTGACATACCTTGATTTTTACTATACCTGTTTGGATCAGGAATCCTTAGCAATGGGTAATTTTAGGCATCAAAAATTATAATGGCAATGAAATAATCTCATAGGTTGCGAGGGGAAGTGGGAGCTACTTTCAGTGGGATATTCAAGGCCGACACAGGCAAAATTGCACGGGACACATTGCAATGCCATTACCTGTCACTATAAAGAAACTTTCTTCACCTATTTCCTCTTACTCTTCTGGTCTTACTTTCAGCTGGCATTCAACCAATTAATTCCTACAGAGGTGTTAACGGATAAGGCAGTTCTGATAGGGTGTCAGCCGATAACGGCCCTAAGGGCCCAGCCTGACTTGTTTTGCCAGGCCTCCTATCACATCAGAAAAGCAGCTTCCAGAAGATGGAAACCCTTTGCAGGCCCACAGGAAATGTTTTCCTTGGGATCAGAAAGGAGTGGGAGGCAGGCAGTGCTGTTCACCCCTAAGGCCAGTGATGGCATGGCTTGAACGCAGAGAAGGGTTTCTTGGGCTGGAGAGAGGGATTTCTTGGGCTGGAGAGGTAGGCAAGACCTCGACTCCTAACCCCCACCTTTGCCATCCTCAATGGCATTTTTTTTTTTTTTTTTTTTTTTTTTTTGAGACAGAGTTTCGCTCTTGTTGCCCAGGCTGGAGTGCAATGGCGCGATCTCAGCTCACTGCAACCTCCACCTCCCTGGTTGAAGCAATTCTCCTGTCTCAGCCTCCTGAGCAGCTGGGATTACAGGCACCTGCCACTACACTCGGCTAATTTTTGGCAGTTTTTAGTAGAGACAAGGTTTCGCCACGTTGGCCAGGCTGGTCTCAAACTCCTGACCCCTGGTGATCCGCCTGCCATGGCTTCCCAAAGTGCTGGTGTGTCCAGAATTTATTTCTTCCGGTGGGTTCTTGATCTTACTGACTTCAAGAATGAAGCCGCGGACCCTCGCAGTGAGTGTTACAGTTCTTAAAGATGGTGTGTCCAGAGTTTGTTTTTTCTGATATTCAGATGTGTCCGGAGTTTATTCCTTCTGGTGGGTTTGTGATCTCACTGACTTCAGGAGTGATGCCACAGACCTTCTCAGTGAGTGTTACAGCTCATAAAGGTAGTGTGGACCCCAAGAGTGAGCAGCAGCAAGATTTACTGTGAAGAGCAAAAGAACAAAGATTCCACAGCGTGGAAGAGGACCTTAGTGGGTTGCTGCTGCTGGCTTGGGTGGCCAGCCTTTATTCCCTTGTTTGGCCCCACCCACATCCTGCTGATTGGTCCATTTTACAGAGTGCTGATTGGTCCATTTTACAGAGCGCTGATTGGTCCATTTTACAGAGTGCTGACTGGTGTGTTTACAATCCTTTAGCTAGACACAGAGTGCTGATTGGTACGTTTTTACAGAGTGATGATTGGTGCATTTACAATCCTTTAGCTAGACAGTAAAGTTCTCCAAGTCCCCAACTGACCCAGAAGTCCAGCTAGCTTCACCTCTCACTGGGATTACAGGCATGAGCCACTGCACTCGGCTGGCATCTCTTAATCTGCTGCCAGGGGGCCAAATGACAGGGACACAGGTGATGGGCGATTCACAGCCTCCCAACGACCTCAGTTCTTAGCAGCTTCTGGAAGGGAAACTTTTTGAACTCTGACTTTTCCAGACAACCCCCATCTGCCACCCTTCCTCCCTGAGTATCAGACAAGGGCACCTTTTGTGAAAGACACACTGGTCTTGCTGGGCACAGCTCTCATTTTGCTGGCTGAGTACTTGCATAATCCTGAGAGTCAGCAACCCCTAAATCTTACACCCTAGACACCTCATTTGTCTCACCCCAATCCCAGCTCTGCAAAGTTGCTAGATGGGTAGATATACATGCAATCTTATTTTTCATTGCTTCAGGATATTTAAGGCGCATTCCAAATCACTTTATTTGAGCTACAGTGAAGCCATATTAGAATTTGGAATCGTTGACGCCTATTCTAGAGTTTTCCCTCCATACTAACGCTCCCAGGAGCACTGAAACCCAGCATGCATACACAAAGGATGCATTTAGCTACAACGGTAAAAAGTTCACACTTTTCTCTAAAAGTTCTCCGTGTTTTAAAATACATTTCAAGGAGAAAAAAAAAATGGGATTTTGAGTTTTCACCCAAGGTGCCTAATACCTTGGTGATATAGTCTGGATGTTTGTTCCCTCCAAATATCATGTTGAAATGTGATCCCCACTGTTGGAGGTGGGGCCTGGTGGGAGGTGTTTGGATCACGAAGGCAGATCCTCATGAATGGCTTGGTGACATCCTCCTGGCAATGAGTTAATTCTTGCTCTATGAGTACACGCGAGCTCTGGTTGTTTAAAAGAGCCTGGAACTTCCTACCTCTCTCTCTTGCTCTCCCTTTTGCCATGTGACACACAGACTCCCCTTCACCTTCCAACATAATTGGAAGCTTCCTGAGGCCTCACCAGAAGTAGATGGTGACATGAAGCTTTGTGTACAGCCAGGAGAACCATGAGCCAAATAAGTCTCTTTTCTTTATAAATTACTCACTCTCAGGTATTCAGTGGAATAGCTGATATTTATAGCAATGGAAACAGACTAACACACTTGGCTAATCTAGGTGTTTCCCCCATCCTATTGCTCTGCGTCACTAACTAACTTTACCTGTGCACCTGAACACTGCTTTTCCCAGTAGAAAAGGGCAGGTGGGTGAGCCATGTACCTGTTTATGAGGCTGTCTTAGGAAAGCCTTTCTCAAATGATGTGCAAGTTCTGCTGGCAGATCTGCATCCAGCCTCACCAAACCTGCTTTGCTTCAGGCACTGATGCCTTCAATCCATAGACTCAACACTACATTCTCAAGCTAATGCAGACCAAGTTAGGCAGGATAAAAATTGTAGGTCTTTCTGTCCTAGTCTTTGCATTCCCTTTCTCAGAGGTGAGGCCCTAGGCAACCACATATCCCCAAAGTTACAGTTTCCTTCCCTCCTTCGTACTTGCTTAAAATGAGTATTTTCCTCATTTTCATACCAGTCCTACTTCTGGAGTGGCACCTGTTGTGAAGTCCTGCCCCTTAGTGGGGCCCCGATCACAGTATCTCCTGCTAGATCCTTATCTCTTGCTAGATCCTTCTTTTGAGGGGCTGGACTTTGCTCTCACCACCCCTAGCCCCTTGCTGGGATTCTGATTCATCCATGCCCATCATCTGGAATACCTGCTGCCTCCCTGATGTCAGCCATCTTCAGCATGTCTCCACTGCCTGTCCCCCGTTTATGTATGGATTTATGCCCAGTTGAGCCTGGGAGTTTCCATGCAACCCGGCTCCCTAGTCTAGACCGTGGGCTCTTTCTGTGGGCCGTGGTACTGCTGGGGTGCTTTCTGTTGGCTGTGTTACCCCATGATTATTTAAATCAAACTGTCTACACATTACAGCCTGCTGTTTCTTGAGAAAAAAATTGCTCGAATCCCACTTCCATCTGCACCCTACATTTTTGGCTATCTATCCTGACTGTAATTCCTGCCTTTGGCACTGCCCAAATCTGGCAGTCTTCCTTTTTCCATCCTCTTTGGACCTTGGCTGTCCTCCCCACTTTCTGGCTGGTTCACCATTCTTCCTGGCATTCTCACTGTCTCAGGGGAGGGGTCTGTATCATGCTTCCTGACCCCTCAGAAATCTTCATTTCTTCTTCTGGTCAGCACTTGTCATGTCTCAGTCCTCGGACTTCCATCTTCTCACTCCCACTATGGTTTGAAACCTACCTTTATGCATTAACAACAGTACGATGCATGGGTATGTCGCCTAACTTAAAGAGTCAGGAGGGAGAACAGGACAACTTTAGTTTTGGCCTCATCTCAGCCCAATTTCCTCCTCCTTCCTCACAGACTAGTCTATTTTTGACTGTTTAAAAACCTGTAGTGGCCAGACGCAGTGGCTCACGCCTGTAATTGCAGCACTTTGGGAGACTGAGGCAGGTGGATCACCTGAGGTCAGGAGTTCGACACCAGCCTGGCCAATATGGCAAAACCCTGTCTTCACTAAAAATACAAAATTAGCCAGGCATGGTGGTGCACACCTGTAATCCCAGCTACTCGGGAGGCTGAGATAAGAGAATTACTCGAACCCAGGAGGCGGAGGTTGCAGTGAGCCGAGGTCATGCCATTGCACTCCAACCTGGGCAAAAAGAGTGAAATGCCATCTTAAAATACATACATACATACATAAA
This sequence comes from Macaca nemestrina, assembly GCF_043159975.1. Lineage (NCBI taxonomy): Eukaryota > Metazoa > Chordata > Mammalia > Primates > Cercopithecidae > Macaca > Macaca nemestrina. The sequence continues at coordinate 128,824,275 of NC_092136.1, read as the reverse complement.
TAAAAACATGTAGCAAATATGCAACCATATATTCAGTTGTGTGCACATTTTAAAAAATCAGCCTTAAATCCAACTATTTGCTTATCTGCCTGTAAATTTAATTTTTGGTTGAGAAAACATAATCACTGAAGGTGTATGTGGCAGAGACAGTGCACACTCAAATCCTGTATGCTTCCTCTGATGTCCCAGCAGCCTCCCTTGCAGTTAGGTGATGTAAACTATGACTGTAAGTATCTTCTTCCTCCCTCTCTCCCCCTGCAGTGACCTTGATAGCTACAAGTGGAGATGGGTCTTTGAGCTATCAGATGGAAGGCTGTCTCGCAGACCCATGCTGGATTTTACATAAATAAGAAATGTAAGTGTAACTTTGTTGTGCTAAGTCACTGAGATTTTTGGGTTTGTTTGTTATTACAGCATAGCTTAACACTGCTCTGACTAATGCCATATACAAAGCTTCAACACGTGTGGGGGTTCATTTCTTCATCTGCCGGCACCCAAGAAGAATTGCTTTCCTAAAAACTTAAAATGTATATAAATTATATGTACTTATTATGGAAAATTATGAAATACAAATAAACAAAAAAGAAAGTAAAAATCATCTATAATCCTCTTGGTCAGAGTTATCTACTGCTAACATTTTGGTGTCCAGACATCATGTTTTTTCTATGTATATAGAAATATAAATTTATGTATATATGCACATAAACTTATATTTATGTTTACATATTATTTTAGAACCTACCTTTTTTTGAGAGAGGAAGAGAGCCCTCTGTCACCCAGGCTGGAGTGCAATAGTGTGAGCACGGCTCACTGAAGCTTTGACTGTCTGGGCTCAAGCAATCCGCCCACCTCAGCCTCTCGAGTAGCTGAGATAGCTGAGACTACAGGCATGCACCACCACACCCGGCTAATTTTTTAACTTTTTGTAGAGATAGGGTCTTGCCATGTTACTGAGGCTGGTCTCAAACTTCTGGGCTCAAGCCATCCACCTGCCTTGGCCTCCCAGAGCACTGGGATTACTGGTGTGAGCCACTGTGCCTGGACACAACCTACTTTTTTATTTCTGTTAATTTTCCCAAAGCGATAAATACTATTCTAGAACACGATTTTTTTTTTTTTTTTTTTTTTCTGAGATGAAATCTCACTCTGTCGGCCAGGCTAGAGTGCAGTGGTGCAATTTCACTGTAACGTCCACCTCCCGGGTTCAAGCAATTCTCCTGCCTCAGGCTCCTGAGTAGCTGGGATTATAGGCTCATGCCACCATGCCAGGCTAGTTTTTGTATTTTTAGTAGAGACAGAGTTTCACCATGTTGACCAGGCTGGTCTCAAACTCCTGACCTTGTGATCTGCCTGCCTCAGCCTCCCAACATGCTGGGATTACAGGCGTGAGCTACCACACCCAGCCAAGAACATAATTGTTAATCATTGCATAGCACTGCGTTATGATAGCACCATGATTTATATACTGTTATCTACTATCTTCTTCAACTGAAATTGCTGCAGTAACGTTTCTACTTCTTTTCTACATATTTTATCACTTACTTCCTCTCCTACTCACAGACCAACTCTTAATCATCGACATTCATAGAATGCAAATGAGGTAATCCAAAAATAATAAAAATGGTCATGAAATTCACAATGTGATCATTTGGATGGGGAAGGAAGAAGCAAAGTTTTTGCAGTGCATTCATCCTCATAATGATGATTATTATTCATATTTGCTTGACAAATTTTGGGTTTTATTCTGAGTAGTAATAACTGACTTGGTGGTTGCAAAGGAGATAGTAGGGTAGGTAACAATAGAAAGCTGCTTTAATTAGCATTCCATGTGGTTGCAAGAAACAAAAACAACAATTAACTCAAACTTATAGTAGCTTAAACAAAGACAGAAGCGTATTTCACTCTCAGATAAAATTCTGGAGGTAGACATCCCCATATTGCACTCCCTGGAGTATCAGAGACTCAGGTTTCTTCTACTTATTCCCTGTGGATTTTTTCCATTCCCAAGGTCACTGAGCAAGATCTGAAATGGTTGCTTTAACTTAAACCATCACATCTATATTCCACTCAGAGGAGAGGATGTAAAGAAAGATGAAGAGAATGTCTCTTCTAAAATGCATTTTTTTGAAGGTTGAACATATCAAGTTTGGTTAGACACTTGGCCATATGTGGGTCCAAGGGAGGCTGGAAATGTTGTCTTTATTCTGAGTGTCTCTGTGCCCAGATAAAAATTGGGGATGCTGGGCCGGGCATGGTGGCTCACACCTGTAATGCCAGTACTTTGGGAGACTGAGGTGGATGGATCACTTGAGCTCAGGAGTTTGAGACCAGACTGACCAAGATGGTGAAAGCCCTTCTCTACTAAAAATACAAAATTAGCTGGGCATGGTGGTGCACACCTGTAATCTCAGCTACTTGGGAGGCTGAGGCAGGAGAATTGCTTGAACCCAGGAGGTAGAGGTTGCAGTGAGCCAAGATCGCATTACTGCACTCCAGCCTGGGTGACAGAGTGAGACTCCATCTCAAAAAAAAAAAAAAAAAAAAAAAAGAAAGAAATTGGGGATGCTATTGCAATAGAAGAAGGGAAGAATGGGTGTTGGGGGACAACCAGATATTGCTGACATAAGAACCACTAGGTGATTTATAATGCCCACAAGTAAATAATTCAATCCAGCCCCTGATGGAGGAGGATCCAACAAAAGGAAAATATCTATTACATCAACAATAAAATGTAATCAAGCTCTCACAATGAACAGATGGACTAAAAAAATACACATTCAGTACTTTAATTCCTGTTGGATTTCTGAAATCAGCCAGCTCCTTCGAATGAACATGTGCTAAAGAGAAGAACAACTGATAACCTCTTGAGCATCTTAATTAGCACTGGATTTCCTCAGAATGGTGCTGTGTAATACATCAGAAACTGAGCACAGCAGATTCCAGGCACACCTAGGTCTAATTCCCAAGTCCCTCAAATAAAGGAAGTGAGAAGAGCAGGTCATGTATATAGGGGGAGAAAGCTAGTCACCTTCACACTTCCCAGCTTTTGCTCTCGTGGCTTCAACTCCCTAGAATCCCTCGTCTCTTCTCTATGTGAAGAAGTGCTGCTCTTCCTTCTCACTCTTTTTTTTTTTTTTTTTTGAGACAGAGTCTCCCTCTGTTACCCAGGCTAGAGTGCAGTGGCGCAATCTTGGCTCACTGCAACATCTGCCTCCCGAGTTCATGCCATTCTCCTGCCTCAGCCTCCCGAGTATCTGGGACTACAGGCGCCTGCCACCACACCCAGCTAATTTTTTGTATTTTTAGTGGAGACGGGGTTTTACTGTGTTAGCCAGGATGGTCTCGATCTCCTGACCTCGTGATCCGCCTGCCCCAGCCTCAAAGCGTTGGGATTACAGGCGTGAGCCACCGCGCCCGGCCTCTTCCTTCTCATTCTTGAAGAAACTAGTCAAGTATTTCTTAGGGCGCCTGTTCTTTGACCCTTTAGTTTTGTGTCATTCATTCATTCAGGCATTCATTCATGATAGAGTCTACCATGTACCAGGCAATCTACTAGGCATTGTGGGGTGGAGTGGGGGGACTCAAGGACAAACTAGATAAGACTGTGGCCTCAGGCTGCATATAACACTAATTAGATTAGATTTGTTTAGTCAGACAGCCCAGCACATTGGGGCAAGGGCTAGTAGCCCCGATATGCTGTGCCGTCTGGCTAAACAAAGAATAGATAGCTCCAAGAGGGCAGAAACCTGGTACTTTAATTAGCACATATTTATAGAGCTCTCACTATGTGCTAAGCATATAGCGTATATATATTTCTATTCTATGTGCTTAGAGTATATTACTCTTCTAAATCTTATGACAATCCCATGAGTATGTACTTATTATCATCACCCTATTTTGCAGATGATGAAACCGAAGCATAGAAAGGTTAAGTAATTTGCCCAAGAACACGCAGCTAGTAAGCAGTGAATGTAAAATTGAATACAAGGAGACTGGCCCTAGCGTGCATGCCCAACTCATATTCTTCACTTCATTACTATTCACACTATTCTGTATTCCCAGTATTGAACAGGATGCCTGGAATCTCGCAGTTATTCAGTAAACATATGTTGACTGGAAATGAGCTGGCTGCTCAACACTGGCCAAGTTATCCTCTCAGCCATAATTCCTACAAAGATAAAAAGAAGTTAGACTGGAAGACCTCTACGATCCCTGGAAATTCTGAACTATGGAATTGTAATTATTTTTCTTATTCACAGCCTAAATCATCTTTTAGCTGAGGTCTGGAAGAGATCTTGTGGGATCATGTGTGGAATTCTGGATTTTAGCCAGACATCCTCCATAGTAACTAGGCGAGAATTCTTTTAGTTTATCAAATCCTTTAAGATGTGTCACCTTTTTGAAGCTAAGTAGTAGGCGATTCACAGATTTTATGAATAATTATGACAGACAAGATATCCAAAAAGTTTCTTCATAAGATGGATAGGTAAACTGCTTTCCTCTTGCATATACACCAGTTTGGTAGCAAAGAATATTTTGGTAACATTTCATTTCAATTTTAATAAGATAGTGTCCTTAGCCACCAAGAGGTATCTAAGAGTGGACACTGTAATATTTCTCAGGCCTCTATTCTTTGTAAATTTAGCTGCTAACAATGCATTACCTCCAATTAACTGCTCTAAATTACTCTTTCAGATTATACTATTGCATGACATTGTTTCCCAAAGACCTGAGCATACAGTGCCAGGCGTTTGACCAAAGGGCCAGAAAATCCCCATGATCTGACCAAATGCCAGTTGAGGTCATTATGCTTTGGCCAGTTCTCTCCTCCCTACGGTGTCAGTTGGCTACTTTAGCCTTCACCACCCAGCGCATGCTGCTTGGTAATCACTGAGTTGGCTGGACTGTCTTCTCTCGTGAGTACTGTTCAGAAAGAGGCTTTGAGTTGGGCTAACACTGACTGTAGGGAAGAATATTGGTGGTAATAAGCTTCTCTAAGCTGAAATCAACAGAGGTATTATTTTCTCTGTAGGGCTGAAGTCAACAGGGAGCAGGACTGTATACTCTTGCATTTGAGGATTTAACCTACAGCATGTGGTTTTGACTATTTGTTTGACTTTGAAAGTCCCTGATGTAATGATTTATCATTTTGCTGAGGCAGGATTGAACACAAACACTGTGAGAGTGGTAGAAAGTTCATAGTGAGTCACCTCACCAGCTAGGGAGCCTAGTCAACCACCTCACATCTGGGTATGTCTCCACTTGGGTATCTAATATATGATTTCTTTTAATTTTCTTGACAGCTTTGTAAGAGTCTTATTATTATCCCCATTTTATGCATGAGAGAATTATATGTTCTAGTGCCGCTCACACATTTAAAAATATTTGGAGATCTAAGAACGAGTTTTTTCCCTCAAAGGTTTATTTTGTGGGAGGAGGGCTGGAGGCAAACTTAGGTAGAGAGACGTGAATTCATAGCACATGCATCATAATCAATGTACGGGGGTTCCTCTCTTTATTGATGGATTGATTTCTTCCTTCATCCCCAATCTCCACTCTTATTCTCTTCCCTCATGAATTCTTGCAAGTGAACCTTATAAATACAGAATTCAGTATGTATGTGTTTTTAATTTACATAAATGACATTGTGTTTACATCTCATTCTCTTTCTTGCTTCTGAAACTCAAAACTAGGATTTTAATGCTCATCCAGGTCACTAAATGTGTATCTAGTTCAATGCTTTGAATTGCAGAGTATTATTCCATAGTAGGCATTCCTGATATTTTATTTAAATATTTCCCTTGTTGTGGACATCAGGATAATTATATGTGTATATATATATTTACTCTACGTAATATATATTATATATCTCCTATCTATATATGTGGGATTGATGTCATAGCACATATGTACATTCACTTCACTAAGAACTGCCAGATGGCTTTCCAAGTGGTTGTACCTGTTTACACTCCCACCAACAATCCATGTCACATTCTTGATATTATTTATCAAAGTTTTATTTGAGTCGATTTACCAATTTTCTTAAGTCTTTGTATAGTGGAACAATTAACTGGAAATCTTAACAAAAGAAAGGTAGGAAGGAGTTAGGCAAGCTGTGACTTTCCTGGCCCCTTCCTCAATAATTTCTGTCTCCCATTCTCCTCTCCTGTCCTGTGTTCCTTATTCCCTTCAGATTGTTCCAGAACCTGCTACAAGAAATTACTCTGAACTTTCTCCCTGAACCACTTCCTTCCTTTTCATCAGTTATTTTTTCCTTCCTTCCTTCCTTCCCTCCTTCCTTCCTTCTTCCTTTCCTTTCTTTCCCTTCTTTCTTTTCTTTCTTTTTTTCTTTGACAGAACCTTGCTCTGTCAGCCAGGTTGGAGTGCAGTGGCGCTATCTGGGCTCACTGTGACCTCCACCTCCTGGGTTCAAGCAATTCTCCTGCCTCAACCTCCCGAGTAGCTTGCACTACAGGCATGTACAGCCATGCCCAGCTAATTTTTTTTTTATTTTCAGTAGAGATGGGGTTTTGCCATGTTGGCCAGGGTGGTCTCAAACCCCTGACCTCAAGTGATCCACCTGCCTCAGCCTCCCAAAGTTCTGGGGTTACAAGCATAAGCCAATGCACCTGGCCTCATCAGAGTTTTCTATGCACCTCAATAGAATGTTCTCCATCTCCTTTCTAGGTCTCCAAATTCCTCCTATTTTGTGAGGTACAAGTTAAGAACCAATTCCTCCATTGGAGGAATTCCTCCAATTCCTCTCTAATTACTCTAGCCTACACTTGTCTCTCCTAATTTTGACTACATATATCATGTTTGGGGGTCTTATTTTTATTCACTTTAACTCTATTATGTTCCATGTTGTTTCCAAAAAGAGAAATTGGGCAAATAAGATGTATAGTGTTTGGTTAGCTTCATTCTTCCAGGAGGTCACTAGTTGTGGACCACAGACTACATCTGACTTACACTCACCAAGTTCTTGTGGGAAAATCAGATACATGCACCAGGCAATATTACCTACCACCTTGAGTCAATCTTCTATAGGATTATAGAAAGATTTTGTCAATAGTAGAAATACATAACAAGCATTACATCTGCAAAATATATAACCAGGCAGTCTTACAAAATCTCTCTCTCACTGGTTATATATATATTTATATATATATTTATATCGAAAAACTTCGAGTTTGTGGAGGTAAAAAGTATGAGGTGGATCCCAGGAGCTTCTGTGGCACTCTCCGCAGAGCTGTAGCCTGTTCCCAGCAGGTGCTGACCTCATTGATCTTTCAACAACCACCTGCTCATTACCTGAACAACAAGGTTCCTAGAAGACACTGATCTTCTTTTTTCATCTCTTTCCCATAATTGAGCCACCAAAATTAAATAATTCAGAGAAATACTCTTACCCACCACTGTTACACTATACTATTTTGCATTCTCTGTTTTCTGCATACAAACTCTACATTGCAAAGGGAACCACTAATTGCTTAATCAAAATTTACTTTCTTCTTTCTTACAGTCAAAACTTTGACGTTATCCAAGATGGCATGGGTCTAGCTATAAAACTACCTTTCCCAGTCTGTTTGGCAGGTGGAAGTCTATGTGACAGTTGTTGCTATTAAAATAAAAGCCACAGATATGGTGTAAGACTTTCTAGAATGCTCTTTTTCTTTCTTTTTGAGACAGGGTCTCGCTCTGTCACCTAGGCTGCAGTACACGATCATGGCTCACTGTAGTCTGGAATTCCTGGCCTCAAACGCTCCTCCCACTCAGCCTCCCAGGTAGCTGGAATACAGGCATGTACACCATGCCTAGCTAGGTTTTTTTTTTTTTTTTTTTTAAGAGATAAAGTCCCACTATGTTGTCCAGTCTGGTCAAGAATGTTCTCTAAAAGGAAACAACTCAGTTGGCACCCACCGATGCCCTCATCCTTTCTTTTGCTTTCTGCTTAGAATGTGGTCATGATGGCTGAGGATAGAGGTGGAGCAGGTGCCACGCTGCTCTCATGAGATGGAGACCACATACTCTAAGAAAGCTGAACAGAAAAATAAAAGGTGTCTGAGTCCCTGATGACATAATGGAGCTACCATAACCACCATGCATATCATCTAGGTGCTTTGTAATATAAAAAGAATAAACCCTCTAATTGGTTCAACCATTGTGTTTGCATGTTATTTATTGCATGCAGTCAAACTCAAATCCCGATTGTTATTTGTTTGCTTTTGACAAACCTGTACTCCCAAAGAATCTTGCAGTGGTTCAAAGGCAGCCTGATAGGGAAACCATCTGTTCATCCTTAAGGAGAGCCCAGTGGTTCTCCAGGTCAGACCTGTGGTGTTCACTTATCAAGCTTGTGAGCTCTGCTTCTCTTGCATCTTACCAACTTTCTGCGGCTGATACGGGACATCACCCCTGGTTTAGAGGTTTGTAACAGACTTTCTTCCTTAATAGTGGAGACTTCCTTTAATCGGAAAGACATCAAGTGCCACATGCTTACTTTCCTAGTTTCCTTTGCGGTGACAGTATAGACATGTGACCTAATCTGGTCCAAAGAGACCAGAAGGGAAAGCAACTGGAACACGTGGAAACAAATGTCCTTTCTTCTTCACTGGAAATGATGCCTAGAAATGTTGAGTCATCTGTGGTCAGTGGCATGGAGAGGATGGTAAGATATCGATGGGAAGCACTTGGATGCCTGGCACACCTCTCTGTCATATCCCCAGCCCTAGATGCCAACTGCCTTTGAACATCTGCCTATTGTTTACACCACTTCTAAAGATATTCTGCTCTTGGCACTTAAAAGGACTCCAATGATACAGGGGTGTCAGAATAGGGCTGGTCGCCTGCTTCAGCATTTCTTTTCTTTCTTTTTTGAGATGGAGTTTCGCTCTTGTTGACCAGGCTGGAGTGCAGTGGGGAGTGCAGTGGTGCGATCTCGGCTCACTGTAACCTCTACCTCCCGGGTTGAAGCAATTCTCCTGCCTCAGCATCCCAAGTAGCCGAGATTACAGGCATGAGCCACCACATCCGGCTAATTTTTTTTGTATTTTTATTAGACAAGGTTTCACCATGTTGGCCAGGCTGGTCTTGAACTCCTACCCTCAGGTGATCCACCTGCCTCAGCCTCCCAAAGTGCTGGGATTACAGGCATGAGCCACTGCGCCCGGCCCTGCTTCACCATTTCTAAGTGTCTTTCTTTAGAGTAAGCTCCTCAATGCCTTAGCCAGTTAGACCTCTGGGTACCTGCTTGGCTGGTCATTCAAACGTGCCCAGACAGGTCTGAATCTGCAAGGAGTATAGTGTAAATGTCATGCTGGGACTCTTCCTTTGCATGTTTAATGTAACCCCCATTTAATATTGCACATTTTCATACAATGACCACTGTGTGGCATGCTGTTATTTTTTAAAATAGTAAAACAATTTTTATGCTTGATGAAAAATATTTATATGGAAAATTAATTGTTAAAAAGCAATCAATAGTTTATTAAAAAATCCACAAACATGAATTAAAATATGTGCAATCAAACATAGCCCCAAATTTTTATCACTTAATTAAAATATTTGAAAATAATTTTCACTTTTCTTAGGAACAATCCATAGCATTCAAAGAGGATGCCAGAGGATACATACTTTATTTGCTACAAATAAGTATTGTATTACTATGGCCACACTCTAATATTTCTTCAGATGTGATATTTGCTCCTAGTCAATCTGGTGGTATTAATTTGCTTTCTAAATCAGGCAGGGACTGCAGGACAGATAGGCTGAATATTTAATATTTCTGTTCAAAACTTCAAGATACATGTACCTTTCAAGTTGCTCTTCAGCCTCTTTCTTGCCACAGCAGGAGTGATGCTTAGATGGTCAATTCTAAATGGAAGAACTCCAGCCCTCTCTAACTCACACAAAGTGCTTAGTTGAAAAGAGAACCTGGCCGGGCGTAGTGGCTCACGCCTGTAATCCCAGTTACTCAGGAGACTGAGGCACAAGAATCACTTGAACCCAGGAGACAGAGATTGCAGTGAGCTGAGATCACACCACTGCACTCCAGCCTGGGCAGAAGAGCAAGACTGTCTCACAAAAAAAAAAAAAAAAGAAAAGTGAAAATTTCAGCCAATCATCTGAATGTGTCAGCCTCATAGCAAAGCATTGGAATGATTAATTTTTTTTTTACTTTTCACAGAGATTTGGGCAAGGTAGAGATACAGTTTTTGTTTTTGTTTTTTTTCCTGAAGAAGATACCAAATGACCAAGAGGAAATCTCTGATTTGAAATTACTAGAGAAAATTAGCCAATACCTTTGTGTATTATAACTACACATCGTTATCAAGAATGTTAAGACTCCTGAATGATGAAGTGGTATTCCAAGAAGAAAGACTGCTAAATAGAAATGTGGGGATTCTCTTTTAGAAGAGACTAATTTGGTAAGGAAATAGTTAGACTTGGATTCTGGGTCAATCAGAAACCAACCCTGGTCCAAATAAGAATGAGATAAATTCTTTGTGTAGCTATCACTAGAGAGCTTTGACCCCCATTCGGGTTGCATTTTGATTTTTATTCTATTTGCAAGAACCCTAGGGAGGGGGAGGGTCGCTGGCATCCCTAACCTAGTTCCCAACAGGGACACTGCCCATATTAAACAAGTGCAGGAGGGATGGGAGAAAAAAGAGCTTTTGAGAACATCATGTGCCTTCCTTAGCAGTGCTCGGGGCATCGGTGGACACGTGACTGGAGAACAGTACTCACAGAACCAGGGCAGAAAGGAATCCGAAAAGACAAATCATCCTAATTTACACAAATGAGACCGGGGTTTCCTCATTATTGGCAGGTTCTGGGTGAAATCTCAGATCTCCTGATTCTTTCAGTTCAGTATTCTTCCAGGACATCATTTGGTCAAAAGCTATTAAGAAAGTAAAGGGGAAAAAAAGAAGATGTTGCAACTTTGTGTATCAATCATGGGTATGAGTTTGCTCCTAGAAGCAAGGGATAGGTATTTGCTACGGGTCTCTAAATTGAAGAAAAGACTTCACCAAAAATGCCAACATATTCCTCAAAATAACAGTCTAATTTGGATGAGAAGGACTGCTACAAACATGATGACTCTGAGAAATGTCACTCACTCCTCCCCACCTCCAGCACTCTGGCCAATGGATAAAGACAAAGAACTGGGTTAAACGGGAGCCAAAGCATAAGCATTATTAGGGCCTCAGTGGGCTTTCCTTGTGTCTGTGCCACATGGGGTCAGTGGATGCCATGAAATGGGCTGGGGGTCTGGTCTCTCTTCTCCCAGTTCCAAAGGAGAGTGTGAGGTGGGGATGCCAGCCATGCTCTAGACCACTCTGCCTAGGAGCCAGCGACCTTTGAGGAAGCACTTGTGTACCTCACCAGATTGAACGGGCCAGCCGGGACCCCGTGCAGCGGGCCCTGTACAGAGAGGGGATGCTGGAGCATTATGCGGGGTGGCATCCCTGACTTTTTCATTCAGCTAACCTGTTCTGGTCTCCTAGCCAGAGAAAGGGGAATTCCCATGGAACCCCTATCTCTGAGAATCTGGACAAACCAGAGGTGTCTGTCCAGGGAGTGAAACCATAAGTGAGAAGGAAGGACTCATTCCAAAGGAGCGTAGGTCCAAAGAAACAGAGTGCCTCTGGGAAAGTGACACTGCGAGGCCTGCCAGGGAATATTCCCCAGCACCTAGATTTTGGGAGCAGCCTAGAGCAGCCCTAACATCACTGGATGGTCAAGACAGAGTCAAAGAGGGGAGATTTCACAGATGGGTCCACCAGGCTTCAGGAGGCCTGTGCTGATGAGAGAGGGGGAAAGTGTGAGAAATTAGGAAAAAATGTTAGCGTCAGCACACAACTCTACAAATCAGACAACTCCTACCGGTCAGATAGCTTACGAATGTGGAAAATGTGACAGGTATTTCCGCCGAATGGCAGACTTCCACTGACATCAGAGAAGTCACGGTGATGAAAAGTTTTGAATGCAAAAAATGTGGATGATTTCAGATGTAGCACGTTATTTGTTTGGCATCAGATAATGCACACTGGAAAGAAACCATTTAAATGTAAAGAATGCGGAAAAGGTTTAAATTCAGATGCAGTCTTGAGTCAGCTTCAGAGAATCCACACTGGAGAATCTCCCTCTGAATGTAGGGAGGGTGGCAAGGCCTTCGGCAACAGCTCAGTCTTCCTTCAGCACCAGAGGTTCCACACTGGGGAGAAACTCTGTGAGTGTAACAAAGTTGGAAAACTTCTAGTTGTAGCTCAGGCTTCATTGTCCATCAGCAGTGCACACTTGGAAGAAACCCTGTGAATGTAAAGAGTCTGGGAATCTATTAAGCACAGCCTTGACTCAGGATCAGTGAATTCACACAGGAGAGAAGCACTTTACATGTAAGGATTGTAAGAAGGCATTCAATCAGAAAATAACCCTGATTCAGCACGAGGGAGTTCACACTGGTGAGAAACCTTACGAGTGTAAAAGGTGTGGGAGCCCCTCAGCTGGTGTGGAAACTTCATTACGCATCAGAAGCCACACGCTCAAAAGGCACCTATTTAAGCATAGGGTTAGCCACCGCCAGGCTCACTACACCCCTCTTTGTTTCTCTCTCTTTCATGATCTTTAACAGTGTCCCCATTGTCTCTCGTGGACTGTGTTGATTCTTAGCCATATGCCTCTGTCCCCACAGCTCTGCATATCTGGAATGCCCGCTTCTCCACCTGTCCAGTCATATATTTAATTCAGACTCTTGGCTTCCATCATGAAACGTTCCTCAAATTCTCTGAGCCCTTGCCTCCCCAACGTGAACTCTCTTTACAGTTAGAAAAGAAATAAAAAACAAACTCCAGACTTTCAAACATAAGACGAATATGAGTTTCCAGATTCAAGAATACGCCAAATGCCCAGCAGGATGGATTGGGGGGAACCCACATTAAAGAACACTACTGTGATTTATGAAAACACCAAGCTTAAAGAAGAAATCCTAAAAAGTTTCTAGAGAGAGGAAACAAAAGATCAGAAATGAGCATGGCATTAGATTTCTCAACAGCAACCTTGAAAATTAGGTGACAATGGTGTATGTCTTCAAAGTTCTAAGGAAAATGATTTCCACCCAGAATTCTATACCCTCAAGGGTAAGTATAGAATAAAGGCATTTCAGATGCATTAGATGTGCTCATGCATCCTTTCTCAGAGTGCAACACTAAGTAAGGGATAAACCAGGAAATAAAAAGACAGATATGTGGACACCCTATTTCAGTCTGTATATCGGAAGTCTCCTAAGTGCAAAAACAGAGGGGTTCTGTCCATGTGGAGCTCTATGCATCTTGGAGGATGTCCTTAGTAGGGTGAAACTTTCAGAGATCTACCTGGGGCACGGTGTCCACCCACTCTTCTTACTCTGTGCTACTCAATTGCAGTCCGTGCCTTCGCAAAATTCAGGGTGTACATATCCTTTGAGTTAGATGCAAGGCCCTATTTGAGTTAATTTTTTTTTTTTGAGACACGGTGTCACTCTGTTGCCCAGGCTGGAGTGCCGTGGTGCAATCACGGCTCACTGCAACCTCCACCTCCCAGGCTCAAGAGATCCTCCCACCTCAGCCTCTCGAGCAACTGGGACCACAGGCACATGCCACCATGCCCTGCTAATTTTTGTATTTTTTGTAGAGATGGGGTTTCACCATGTTGCCAAGGCTGGTCTCAAACTCCTGGATTCAAGCAATCACCGCTTCAGTCCCCCAAAGTGCTGCTGGGATTACAGGCGTGAGCCACCAGGCCCAGCCTGTCTTAAATTTATCTCACTGCTCTTCCAAGTGACCTCAAGGCAGGAAACATTTTCTTGTAACTTCATCTAGTTATTTTTTATGAACAGGGAAGAATATGCCATTATTTTCTGTTACTTGTGGAAAAGAGGGAAGATGTAAACGTGCTCTGTTTTAGCATCCACTTATGCAGGCAGGTTGATTTTGCCCATTGCAGGAAGCAGACGGTAGTGGTTAGTATAACAATACCACAGCAAGGATGACTTTGGTTTGAACCCAGGTGCATGACCTTGCTTAAGTTATAGCAACTCTGTGTTCTAATTTCCTTATCTGTGAAATGGGGATGACAATTAATCTACCTCATAGGTTTGTGTTGAGTATTACATGTATTGATGCATGTAGAAGTGCTTTGAACAGAGACTATGCATAATAAAACAAAGTGTTACCTATTAGGGCTTTAGTGATAGCTAGACTGGAAATGGTGGGACTGGGTATAGAGGAAAGGGTAGAGAGGAGAGCCAGCTTTCTTGATGGTAGCAGTTCTGAGTAACAGAGAGAGAGAGAGAGAGAGAGAGAGAAAATGAGAGCCTGCCACGCACGGTCAAACATCCATTGCCCAAGTTTCAAAGCAGGGACAGCTGTGAAAATGGATACCAGACTTTCAACAATCTCGAGAAGGTAAGACTGTCCTCCTCTTCCTGTTTATTACCAGCTTTGTTTTAATAAATAAAGCAAATTGTTCTTCCTTTGTGTTTGCTGTGGTTTCTCAAAAGACACCGAGTTACTCTCAAGTTGATTTTTTTTTCAATGAACTTTAGAATTTTTAGAAAAATTCAAATTCAGAAATAAGACAAGAGTGAGCAGCATATCCTTTTAATGTCATATGGGAACAAAGGCCACCTTAGGATTTCAGGGAAATGTACTTAGTTCATTGTTCACTATTGACTGAAGGTCCCAAACTAATTACTTGCTAAGTGAAGTACTTGCTAAATTGGAGTGAAGTTACCTGCTAAGTTGTAGATTTCTGTCTGGTAGAGATGCAAATAACTTCTGTCATTTGAAACAGATCACCTCAAAGATTTACGGTCTATTGGGCAATAACCGGTTTGTTTGTTTGTTTGTTTAAATCAAATCTGGCAATCTTATCCTAACATTTCTCTGTTAGGTTGCTTATAAGAAATGAATGGTCCAAACTCTCAGAATCAGTCTTAACATCTTACTGGTTTCCTCATTAATTAATGAGTTAAATAAAACCTTTGACATGAGCTTCATATTTGCTGGGTAGTCAGGATGTTACCTTTCTGAAATTTATCTGTTAACAGATTATGTTTTTCCTAAAAATATCTTACTGGGATTTTTATTGGAATTCATTCCATTTATAGCTTTACTGGGGAGAATTGACATCTTTACAATACTGACATTAACTATTCAGCACCTTGTCTATTTTTCCCTTTCCTTAGAGTTCTATAGTTTCCTTCATTTAAATAATACACATTCTTGGGTAACTTATATGTTGGTTGTTGTTAATGAGAGTTGTTTCAGTTTTTATTTTCCAACTGGTTATTTTTTGGAATATAAGAAAGTTTTTTGGTGTGTATAACCTACCTTCTTACTGTATTATCAGGTTATTTTCAATAGATTTTTTAAAGCATTTCCATATTTGATTATAATAATGTTATAATCAAATAATGATAATTTTGCTGCTCCTTCACCAATATTTGTACCTCCTTTATCTTCTCATGAAGCACCTTCAGAACAGTGTTGAGTAATGGAATGGTGGGCACTGTTGAATAACATTATCAGGCTTATTGTGAGATAAAATGTTTAAAAGGCACTAGAGGAAAAGCATATTTTTAGCAACTTAGACACAAAAGAAAGGTATCTTTACATACCTCGATCTCTATTTTCACCTAGTTCCTTTCTCCTGCCAATACCTCCAACCTTGAGTCCTCTGTGTATTGGAGACAGGAAGGAAGTTTCATTAGTTATTATTGCATTAATCATCTCCATATATAGCAACCGTAATGTGCTCTGAATTTACCTGGCATCTCAAAAAAAAAAAAAATGCTGCTTTGATTGAGGGATAAAAGGAGGTGATTTTTAAAGTTGGAAGTGCATTTGGAGGAAGTGAGTTGGAATAGGATATACAATTCCTACAGGACGGGGCACCCTGTCCAGGTGAAGAGAAGGGGCCAAACAGCATTCCTATTCCTGCCAAATGGCCCTGGTCACTGCTTTGGCCTTGCCAAGGGCAGGGCCCCCACTATAGACTCTGTGGAGCTGCGAGCTGAATACAGACCACTTTTCTGTGCCTCTTGCCTGTGGAGCAGGCTTGTCTGTCCCAGATCACACTTGAATAGATGAAAAGAATCCGTTTTTGCCTTGGCCCGAGGCCTGCAGTGGAGGCCACAAAGGCGATTACAGACAAACTGGAGTGGAAGTGCAGCAAAGAAAGGGGAGAGAAGACTTAGGAAAGTTTAAGAAGAAATCAACAAGAGCATGTCTAGCTAATATAGATTGTGAGTTATTCAAATGGCCCCTTTGCTCTCATTTGGAGAAATAAACATTGCAAAGAAACTAGTTATGGCCAGCTCCTGTAGTTTTACTGGAATCCTATCTCTCAACCTCTTTAAGAAAATCTAGGTAGAAAGAAAGTTATTCACTCCAAAGGTGGGACCCTGGGAGATGGGAAAACATATCTTGAGCAAGACTGATTTCTCTCCCTCAAGCTTGATACAGGAATTCCACAGTTTAACCAAAGGAAGAGAAATGCTGGGTTAATGCATGATAATGACACTCAGTTGGGAAACCTAGTAGTGATTTTTATCAAGGCGCTTTGTTTGGTGGGTAATTGTGAGAACTGGTCCCTTTGTTTAAAAGTTGTTTTTGGGAATAGCTGGAAAGACGAGTCCTTCCTCTCGTTCTACTCTGGTTAGAGCCAGTGCAATGGGACTGTCACATCTGAGAAATGATGGCTTCTCGTATTCCTGCCCTGAGTGCTTTGTAAAGTGCAGTCAGATGTTTCGGAGACATCTGTCTATAGCCCTAACCCAGCATTCAACAAGGAGTAGGATCCACAGGACCTAAGCTGCCAAGGAAACCTGATTTTTCTGGGTACCAGATGAATTAACTTTTGGAAACGTGTTTTGAGAAAAAAAATAAGTAGACTATCAGGACTACCATAGAGTATCAGGTCAATGATTTTAATGGTGAAAACTCAGCGACATTTTTTCCTACAATTTTATTTCTGTCTTTGTTTCCTAGCTGGCTGTTTCTGGCCTTTGGTGGAGGATGGTGTTTTGGAATGTCTGGCTTAGGGCACCTATGTTGACACCACCAGGGATGCGTGTTACAATGCAGACCCCCGGGCTCCACACTGGAACTACTCAATCAGAATATCTGGGAAAGAGGAGGAACGTGTGTGCCTAATTCTCTCAAGTCTGAGGAGAACTGGGGTTCTGAAGGCACAAAGACCTGAGTTTAAAACACAGTGTTACTGGTTACTGTGTAATGTTAGGCAAATTGTTTAGCCCTTGTCTTCAGTTCTCTGGGCTGCAAAGCAGGGATAATTCTATCTACTCTGCTGCAAATATTGTCATATTTACAATTAACATGAAACTTTAGTAGGAGCAGAAAATGTTTGATACATGTTATTGATTATATTTGCTATCTTATAGCAAATATTTACTCTGCTTCATCCCTAGCTGTTAACATTGATGCTATTCTCCAAGCCTAGCTGCCAGAGACTCCTGAGTGGCTGCAAATCAGCATGGTTTACATCTTACCCATCCTTCCTTAGCGCTCGGTAATGAGTCTTCCTGTACACCCTGCCTTAAAAGCAAAGGAGAGCCAGCCGATGTGTCCCAGGGTTGCCCAGGACACACAACAGGGACAGGCTTCCCTATTGCTCTTGACCCCACAGTTTCCTGCCTTGGTTTTCTGGTCTCTGCCCACTGGCTCTGTTTCAATCCACAGCTGTGCTCAACTTTTTGGTCCCTTCAGGCTCCTTTTGCTGGCCTATGGCCCTTGCTGCTCTTTAAACTGCAAGCTGTCGTGATTTTCTTCTTACTCCCAATTCTCCCATCCAAGTAATAACCAGGCCTGACCCTGCTTAGCTTCTGAGATCAGGTGCATTCAGGGTGGTATGGCTGTAGACATATTCACAATTCTCTATTAAAGACTCTCCCTTGTTCACTCCCTTTCCTGTGGAACTCCAAGTGGTGCAACAAGGTCCTGCGTGTCAGAGGAAGGGGATCCAGATAACTCCCACTCAAATTCCCCATGAACACATTCAGAATGCAGAGCACAACTGGACTATTTGCTGGGAAATACTGGTCTTCAGGAGTTAGAGACTTTCATCCTGACTCCATTTTATGAAAGGCTTTATCTTTGCTTAAGTCTACTCTTTTGTCTTTCAAGGCTGAAACTTGCGTCTGTGAGAGCCTTTTCTGGAAGGAAGGTGTGTTCAGTGGGGTGTGTGGGAACAGTTCAAACAGCACTGTGAGCATGACAGCTTCCAACTCAAGGAGTTGGTTATTAATTGCTCAAAGCTTGAAATGCCAAATATATGTGAGTGGGCGGTTATGATTTCTCATTCTCTGTCTCTCTCTTGCTCACGTTTTTCATACGTTAAGTTTCAGCAGTTGGATACTCTCCCCAAGAGAGCAGTGTAGAAAAGAAACATCCTTGGCATAGTTGTCCCTCCTTAATGGCTCAGTGCACAAAAGTTATACATATACAAAAGGTAGCATGAAGTAGCATAGTGCTCCCACAGAATCTCAAAACACCAACTGTAAGCTAATTCATTCTTCTGCCATTGTAAGGGAAGGAGTTGGGCAATATTACCATCTCCGGTATTCAGGTGTGAGATTGGAGGCGTGGAAGCATTCAATCATTTCCCCAGGGTTGCTCTGTGAGTCTCTGGTGGAAACTGAACTGCAGCAACAGTGCAATTAGCACTTCATAAGCACCTGGTAGACCTTGCCGTTGCTGATCCTGGGTACCTGGACAGGTACAGCTGTTCTCCAGATAAATTCTCTCTCTCTCTGTCCCTCTCTCCCCCCTCTCTCTTTCTCTCTCTCTGTGTCTCTCTCTCGCTGTCTCTCTCTTCTCTTTGTCACACCCACCCACCCACCCACCCACACACACACACGTGCACATACCTATGGTTGCATAGAAACAGGAACCTTTACTTTTCCTGGGCTCTACTTTTCACAGGGTAACCAGGTATGTTATATTGTGATAACACACCTCACAGACATGTTTGTGGGGTTAAAGAAAATCCTGGATTTGTAGACAGAAAAGAACGCTACCATCTCTATGGGGATTACAGTACCAGTCCTGAATTCTGGGGTATGACTGATCACAGTTATATTGCTTAGAACTGAAACGAAAAATTGAGGTCTGAATAAGTTTAATTCAATGACCATGCAGTAATAAAGATAGGCTACAAGGTAAACAGATTTCTATTTACAGAAAACCATGCAAATATAAAGTATTTGGGAGTAAAAATTAATGAATATTTGGACCAGGTCCTGAGGGAATATGCTAAGAACTGAACCTTTTCCTATAATAAACTGAATTTCAGCAATAATTAGTACCAGCCAGCATTAATTGTGTTCCCAACTGCTCAAGGAGTTCAGTCAATTATAAAATTGTAACAGTTCTACCAGAACATGAGTGAACTTGGGGACTTTTCTGGTTTCATCAGCCAAGGCCCAGGGCCAAGACCTCAGCATAAAACCAGTCTTGGCGACTCTCCTTGGGACTTCCCAAGGAAAAATTGGAAATAAGTGTCAGATAGTGTTTAAAGAAGCAGCTCTCCTGGTACTCACTTTTTAACTAAACAAAGTCCTTAAGGCAAAGGACTGAGGCACTAGGCATGGAATTCTAGGCATCAGCTGGTGGGTGTGAGAAGAATTCTGACTCTCAGAAGTCTGTGATGTACACACACCCTTAGTGATAAGATTGATCCACCAGCCATTACAAGTTAGAGCAAAAAAAAAAAAAAAAAATTAATTAAAAAATCATGACACTAGAAATGTCCAACAACAGGGGACTAAAAAGTATGGCATAGACATATGATTATATATAAATAATGTTGTAGATAAATATTTATTGAAAAGAAAAGTTTTAAAAGTATTAAGGGGAAAAAAGCAGATTGCATTCATTATTTTCAGTATGACCTTGTTTCTGTTAAAAGTTTTTATATAGATCCACGTACACAAAGATATGTAGAAGATATGTACCAAAATATTAATAATGATTACCTCTGAATTGTAGTTATGAATTTTTCCATTTCACTGCCATTTCTAACTTTTTTAAACCAGGGGCTTGTGCTCTCTCTTTTTAAATCTTTTTGTTTTTCTCAAATATAGAACACTATACAGGCTGTGCTGAATAAAAAATTGTATTTTAAATAAACATAAACACAAAAGGCTACCCTCCCTTTTATCTCCTAAGGTAAGGAGAGATTCATGAGCCGCTTAGCAATTCATCAATCATTCATATGTATCCTATGTTCCAGGTGTAGAGTATGGGAATCTAGGCTAAACAAAGCCACGCTGCATCCCGGGTTCCTCCACAGAGAAGACTGAGGAAATTTCCATGGCACCAGGATACCAGGCTGAGTTTCCAATGGCAGTGGGCTACTGTCATTCCTTTTATTTCTCCCACCCGGACACGTGTAGAATATCAAGGTGGTAGTCTTTGAGGTAGGGCAGTTCTTGTGATCTCTCAGGTCACCTCATTGGGTTCCTGCTGTTGCCGGCCATGGGGCCATCCCTGACACTTTAAAATTAGTTACTGACACAGATTTCTAAAAGCATAGTCTGACATATAAAAGTTATTTCTGAGAAACAAAGTTGCTTCATTCTGAAGACCACGTTTAGAGGTTGTGCACCAGAAGACAAGAGTTTATGTAACTGTTTGTCTTTGTTCCTCGAGCCAAGTGTGACCTTTCTGCTCCTTCCTGCTGACACCGTCCCCGACAGAAAAATACAATCTGCTCAGCCTAATGTCCCTCCTTCTCTCCGGAGCCTTCATGGAGTGTAATAACAGCAGCTGCATAACTTGTACATAATGTAAATACTTTATTTACTTTTGTATTTAATTTATGCATCTGTCCAATGTTTGCACAGCTGTTTGATGTCTGTACACGCAGAGATTAGCTTTTGTGGGTTGTGTCGATCTTAAACTCAAAGCATAGAGAAATGGAAGGGTCTCATTATTCGCTTTTCTTTGCCCAGCCTCCAGCATGGTACCATACAGATGAGAACTTCATGAAGAAGGATGCTTCTGAGTAAGATTTAGTCATCTCCTTGAAGATACTTTTCTCCTTTGGAAAAGGAAGAACCAAACTTTCCTGAACTTCTCAGGGAGAACATGGTGGTTGACTTTGTTTCTTCTGTCAAAGGACATCATTATAGTACCAAGGTGACATCGAGGAGGTTTTAACTCTCCCAAAAAATTGCACCAGAGGATTTGGGGAGGTGTAGGATGTGGGAGCCCGCCCAGAAGCAGAGCGAGTAATTATAACATGGGTTACGATGGAAAAATTGCTCTCTTCTTCAGGGTTACTTGCTCATCAAAGAACAGCAAGGACTGGGCATGTGAAATGCCAATGGTTTGGCTAATCAACATGCCACAGCTTAGCTTAAGTCACTGTACTTGAATGTGGTTTTGTTTTTGATGCTGTGTTCTCGTGGGCATGGAAAGAGTTACAGCCAACTGCCGCAGGTATGGTAACTAGAGGCAGTGGTGGAAATGTAAATGTAAGGACCCTTTGTCTTCTCCCCTCCAGCAATAGAGAGAACGTAAGAGAGTGGAGAGGGATTGCACTCTTCTGATGGACTTTCTCCTGTGATGCATAGAAATGCACGGATAACATTAAAAATATTTTAAATTGTATTTATTTATATATTTTAGAGATGGGGTCTTGCTATGTTGCCCAGGCTGGTCTCAAACTCCTGTCCTCAAGTGATCCTCTTGCCTTGGCTTCCATGGTACCTGCCTGTAATCCAAGCTATGATCGCTTGAACCCAGGCATTTGAGATGAGACTGGGCAACACAGACAGACCCCCATCTCTAAAAATATATTGTCTTCTTTTGTGTGACCCGGCCATCAACGTATATTTACTAAAAAGAGGTATCTCTCTTTTATTATCATAAAGCATAGACTGAATTTTAGATAGATTTTGAATCTCTCTGTGCCTGAATTTCTCTCAAAATTAATAGTGGCTCCTGTTTGATAAAGCACTAAGTTTTCTTTTGAAAGGTGCACAGAAAACTCTGAATTGCCTAAATTATAATTTTCTCAACTGTTTGACCCAACCTATCACTGCTGTAGTATTCGTTAACAAAGCATTCTGTTGCCATGAGTAAGGGAGTTGTTGCTTTTTTTTTTTTTAATCAATCAAGAACTACAGATAAATACTTTTAAAATCAGACCATGACTGAGGAAAGAAGGAGTCAACTAGTCAGTTTGAGTCTGTTATCAGTTATGCCTGAGAGCGGTCTTTTATATCACTCTGAGGAGTAATGCTGTTTGTTTTCAGCATGAAATACATAAGAGAAAAAAATTAAGTAGGGAAGAGGAGAATAATATTTGGATAGGGTAGTTTTATTATTTTGCCTGACGTATTAAGTCCCCTAGCCCTCAGTATATCCAGAGAACATCTATGCTTAAAGTTAAATACAAGATAACTTCCCAAGCCAAGTACAAGTGATTTTAAAAAATAATAAAATGCCATATAGGATTATCTACTACAGTTCTCAAGTTGCCCAGGAAATGTCACATCTACTGCACGCAGTGTCAGAAACATAGGTAAATCCTCCGCCAACAAATATTTTGAATATAGCAGAAAAACACAGATGTTTTAGACCTTCTGAGATGCATTAAGTCCTGGAAACTGGAAGCCATAAAAGACAAAATCGTGGGAGGGGAATTGCTGGGAGCACCCTGGGAAAGCAGCCACCCTGGAGTTGAATGACCTCTCTTTGATCTCCAGCTTTCCCAAGTCACTTTCCCATGCATTTCCTCAACACTGGTTTCAGTTCTTTAGATCTAATAAAAGCCTTTGGGGTTGGGAGCATCACTGAGTAGAGTGCTGATTCAGGCCAAGCTTGGAGGGAGGAGTGGAGCATTCAATGTGTTTACAGTAAAGCGTGTGTGTGTGTGTGTGTGTGTGTGTGTGTGTGTGTGTGTGTGTGTGTGTATGAGTAATAGCAACTTCTCACCACTGTCACAGCCACCAATGGGAGATTTAGCTTCCTCCAAGTCACCTCAATTAAACATATGCTCTAAATAAAGCAGCATGCTTGCTGGAGACAGAGCTTCAAAAAGTCCCCTAGATCCCATCCCCCTTCCAAACATTTCGCTGCCCCTTAAGCATCTCATATATAGAAATGTTACAGTTGCCTCTTTGTTCATTTGTTCTTTCAAGGATTTCCACATTATATTGTTTGATAAGAAGTGGAATTAATACTTTATACAAATGTTTGCATTTCTGTGCTATTCCTTTCACTTCCTGATCACAGTGCACTCTGACTATAAAATGGATTACGTGTTGTTGCTCATAATGCTTCAGTATACAGAGCCTCCCATGGTAGGTGATATACTTGGGTGACTCTGCAGGTTTCTTCACGACTTCCAAAAGTTTTTTCTGGTAATTTTGGAAGTGCTGCATGATTTGGAAATGCTGATTTACTTCAGTCTTTACATACATTGAAAAATACATTATTTCTTCCTCATTTTCAAAATATTACACAAAGAAGTTTGGAAAGTAATAATAATCACTGTTCACTTGCAAAATTCCTTTCTTCTAAAACATTTTTATAATAATGAAGTCATTCTATCTTTATGACACCCAACTAAAGAGGACAGCGGGCAAGTCCATTTTACAGATGGGAAAATAGATGTTAATTGCCTTGTCCAAGATTGCATAGTGAGATAAGATAAAAAATGAAAGGGAAACTTGTACTAAAATTTATGTTCTTTCTCACAATGGCCATTATTTCAGTTTGGACTGAGAAGGCAATTCATATAATTTGGCTTTTTCTGTGCTTTTAACTTCTACATATTAAAACCTAATTGCAAGATTAGACTGTGATTTTATCCTACAGGCACTAAATTCCTCATTTAATATGCACCTTTCTCTGCTGAATCTTGATATTTTCTTAGATTTTCAGTATAGTTTATCTTGATTTGACTTGCAGTGCACTGCAAATGATATAATTTTATTGCGGAATATATGAGGCTGGAGGGCTGAGGAGAGGTCAGAGTTGAAAGTCCAGGACGTTTAAATTACATAATGTTAGAATTTGCAGTTGTTTCCACTGGTAATAAGTATAAAGTTAGATCCATAGCAATAAACAACAGCAGGTAATAAGTGTGCATAGAGACTTTGCACCCTGATAGTACCATTTATTTACTCATTTGGCATAAACATATTCATCTGTGAATAAACAAAGTCCGGGCCCTCATGGTGCTTCCATTTTAGGAAGAGAGTACGATAATAAATATTGATTATACAACATAATCATGTAGTGATAAGTGCTACGAAAAAAAAAAAAAAGAAGCAGAGGAAGGGTACGGGGAAGGCAGAGCTATTTTATATAATAGTAGGAAGGCTAATTTAAAAGCTAGGAAGGTGGAGTCGTCCTGGCAGGTCTGAGAAACCTCAGGAGGGAGGTGGGTGTGGCTGAGGCAGAGTGAATGGCAAAAGGTAAAAAACTGAACTAGTGAGTCAGGGCCGAAGGGACTTGAAAGGCTGGGAAAGGACTTTGGATTGTATCACAGTGTGATTACAAGCACAGAGCCCTGGAGTTTCGGGCAAGAACAAGGACATTATCTTACCAACGTTTTACAATACATTTCTGGTGGCTCCATGTAGACCATGGAGGGGAAAAAGTGGAAGCAGGGTGATGATTCATCTGTCAAAGTCACCCAGGAGAAAGATCACGGGGAGCAGAGACACGGGTGTTCGTGGTTAAGAGAGAGGGATGAGATTGGGTTCCGTATCTTTTGAAGGTAGACCTGGAAGGGTTTGCTGCTAAAATGAACATGGTCATGGAAAGGAAGAGATATTTTTTGTCCTGTGATGGGGAAGACTTGGAGGAATCAATTTGGGGTTTTGTTTTCAATATGGAAATCAAAAGTTCTGTTTGAGACACGTTAGGTGGGAGATATCCAAATGGAGATGCCTGGAGGCAGCAGGATATAAGAGGGTGGAGTGCTGGGGAGAGGCCAGGGTTAAAGGTAGAGGCTACTTTAAGCCTTGCTGGAGGATGCTGCCTAGGGTGGGAGTGTAGAAAAAGAACAGGATTAGCCCACGGTCAGAGCCCTGGGGCAGGCGGCAGATGGAATCACAGAGGAGGCCAAGGACCCCATTCAAAAGTGGACATGTCAATAGGTGGAGGTGGTGTTAAGGTTTAAAGACTGAGAAAAAAAATTTCATAGGAGAATAACACAAAGTTCTAAATTATTATGATAGAGGCTTATGATGCAAAATGTGATAGGGAAAGGACAGAAGATGGAAAGTTTAGCATTTCAATGAATGCATCAGGGATTAGTAATATCTCAGTGAACAGCAGTACAGATGTTCTTTAAAATGTTGCCCATGGTAGTGGGCATGGATTCCATGTTTACAGGGGCTATTCCATGGGCGTCAATATCAGCGAGGAGTATGCTACAGATAGGCAACACATCTTTTTTGACATCTCTTTTTAATAGGGACACAATATGCAGCTGGCTCTTTGGCCAGGAAAGAATAAATAAGCAAGACAATGTCAATTGTCACTTTGGGAAAATTCTCTGTTAAAATTCTCTATGAAACCTGGCCTACTTTGAACGACTTTTCTCAATACAGCTGTTGAGCATTCTCAATTTGGAAATGCAAATAAGCTTCGTCTCTCTTCCTTGCTCAATTCCCAGGCCCTCTTTCAAACTCAAGGTTAGGTGCGTGTTGCAGTCCTCTGCGTGGCTGCCCTCCTCACTGGCTCTATTTGTCTGCACCATGACACGGCTTCAGCGTCTAGAGGGGACTGCAGTGCAACAGATCTGAGACGCCGGGAGTGAGCCCAGATGCTACCTCCTGGCAGACAGCAGTGCCAAGACTGAGAAAGGAGGCCAGGCTGAGGCCTCCAATAGCTTCGGCAAGAGGGGGAATTTTTTCCTCCCCTCGTACCCCTCACCTTGTACATATCGAATCAAACCATACATAAGCAACACATCAGTTATTTAACACTGGACAGACTTTTTCTTTTTTAAGGAATGTTGCAATTTTTTGTGATTTATGTATTTAATCATTAAGGGCGTTATTAGGACAGAGGTAATTGATTACAAACGTCTGAAACGCCAAGGTCAGATGGCTGCAGAGCTGCCCAGCAATCACAACTTCCAGTTTATATGCAGGTTTGGCAATAATAACTAGGACACTGGACATTTGGACAGTGTGGCCCAAGGAGAGGGAGTGCTGGCTCAGAATGAGGTTAAGGAGCATCACTAGCACCCTTGAACTTGCTCAAACACCTCTGATATTTGGAAAACACACACGGCATCCTTTTGTTCTCTTCTATAAACTAGATATACTACATATAAGGAGAGAAAGTTACCAAAATGTTTAGAGGCTCTAAAGTAAAATATCTGTGTCATCCAATGTATGCATAATCCTAGCTCCTTTATATATTATGTACCTCCACCACTTAACCATATATTTAACATCCATTCAGCTGCTGTGGCTGACTTCCAGGGTGTGGCAGTGAAACTGTGGGATGTGAAGGATTTCTGAAAAGAATGCGTATTGTCAAGAGACTGGGGGCTTGGGCAAAACTTGCTTCTCATAGTGACTTGGTTTTCTGTCCCACTCGATTTCCGCTTCCTATCACAGGATGTTTGTGTTTAATGCTCAACAAACTCCTAGAACAACAAAAGCTACCTAATCCATACCCATCCCTCTCCGGTAGAGATGGCTCTCTGTGGCCCGAAGATGAACCCCGGGGAATTGCTGCAGTTTGGTGAAAGAAGAGTTTTAAACTATGGCCTTATTATGCTGAAGTGGAAGGTCTGTAGTTTCTGTTCTTTACCTTGCTGTTTCTCTAGCACTTAGGAGGTATCCATGAAGATTCTTATGAATCTCAAGTGCACCTGACTATTTCCAGCAGAGGGCTGCAATGCATTTATTTCAAGCTGGCTTCTTTCAAATTTTCCCATCCTAGTTTGTGCTTCGAGGCAAATCTCATTCCATCCCTTTCCTAGCACTTGTTCTTTAAAGCAACTTTGATTACACCGAAGCTGGAAGAGTGGGATTATTGTGCATGTTCACTCCCTAATTTCTCTCCAGGATGTGGTGAAATCCTGCTTCATGTATGCCCTTGAAATTCTGCTAATCGCGGTCAAGGCCACGTTTTATATTCAATGACTCCCATTGAAATGACTAAATGCTGAGTGGACCCAAATCACTGCAGCGACAGTAGATGATGCAGTATTTGACATCGGTAGGCTTGAGGATAAGAGTGAATTCTGTAGGTTAACCACCTCCAACATTTATTTAGATACCGAACTGAGTCAGGAGTGAAAGGTACATACTTGAAAGAAAAAAAATTAAAATAGAACGTGGTAGAATGTCAAGATATCTTTCCTGTATTCCGTGACACAGATGGTCGTCGCAGGTGGAAGTGCAGCACCGCCTTTGGGGGCTGAACAAAAGGAGCAGGGCAAGCACCAAGGGCAGTGCCATCCACGGGCAGGGGGTTCCCAGTGAGTTCCTTCCCTTGTCTCCAAAACCTCTTTTCAGTCTAGCCACGCACCTTCAGGTTGGCCACTCTTTCACCCTTTCTTGTCCTTTCTCTCCCCTGCCATGCCACTTTCAATTTTCTGGTCCATAACTCTGAATGAAGAAGCCAACTAAAGGAACTTTTAGACCCCCGGATTCCAAATAATAACCGGGGCGCGTCGATTCTAGACCCAAATGTGCAAGGGATGGAGAGGCGAGGATCTTCCTGACTTGCGGCAACGCCCCCTCTCCTCCGCGGCACGGTGACAGTGTTCTGGGGTCAGCTGGGAGTGGAGAGGAGCGACTGCCGTAGTCTCGGAGGATGCCTCTTCCCGGCGCTACTGCTGCTGCGGCGGCGGCCGGTTTTTTATTTTTGCACCGCAGCACAATGCAGGGGCCGAGGCAACAGCCTACGTCGGGACCCCTCAGGCAGCGTCTCTACCCACTCCGCGCTCCCAGCCCCCCAGCCCCCCAGGCCCCCAGGGGCACCCGCCTAGTGCCCCTCGCTGCACCCCCGACAGCGCACGTGCGCTCCTAGGACAACGGCAGGCTAGGCCTCGGCGCGCCCCCGCCCCCTCGGCCGCGCGCGCGCTCCGCCCGCCGCCCGCCCTCCTCGCGCGTGCTCGTGCCCGCGGCCGCGGCAGCGCGCCTCTTCTCCCCGCTGCGGGCGTCGCGGGTGCAGGAGGAGGCGGAGCGGAGGAGGCGGAGGCTGGGCGGGCGGCGGGCTCCGGCGGGGGCACGCGCCGGCCAGCTGGGCGGGGGCGCTGCGGGGGTGGCCCGAAGGCGTCAGGGTGAGGGGCTCTGGAGCCCGAGGACCCGCGTTCCCGGGGGCCGACTCCGCCGCGGGAGGGCGAGCGCGGTGCGTGCCGGAGGTGGGGACTTGGAGGCCGCGGCCCGGCGCCCCCGCCCCCGAGCCTGACGGGGCGCGAGGCGGGATGAGGCGCTGGCGCGGGGGGCGCCCGGCCGAGCCCCCGCGGCTGCCCTCGGCGGCCAGGCGCTAGGCTCGGCGGCGCGGGCGGCGCTCGGCGGCGGCGGCGGGCGGAGGGCGTCGGGCCCGGCCCGCGGAGGGCAGACACGGAGCGGCCAGCGGGGCGCAGGGACGCCGCGGCGGCGCGGCGGGGCCGCGGGGCTCGGTAAGGCGGGCGCGCGGGAGGGCCGGGGGCGCCGGTGACGTGGGCAGGCCCCGCGGGAAGGGCTGCGGGGGCCTCTCTTTCCTTCTTAGAAAAAATTCTTTTTAGAGTGAGGGCTCCGGATCGCATGCTCCCGGAGGAGCCTCTCGGTTGTACCCTCACCCCCGGCCCCATCTCCCCGGCCTCCCGGGGCGGACGTCGCTGCGGGCCCACGACCTCCCGCGCCACGCGCTCCCCGCTCCCCGCGGCCTCCGCGAGCCGGGCGTTCGGACGGCGTTCTGGCCTGCCGCAGCGCTCTCCGCCCCGGGCCCAAGGCGGGCGGCAGCCGCGACTCCCGGGAGCGGCCGAGTGGGGGCTCCAGGGACACCGGCGCTCCCGGAGGAGCCGCGGGAGCGTTTCCCTCCGCTGCCCGCGGGCGACATCGCGGGTCCCGCCCCCCCCGTGTGCGTGGGCCCCGCGGGGCCAGAGGTCTCTGTTCCCCCAGGCTCCGGTGGAGTTTCCCTCCTCGTCTTTCCCATTGACTGAAGTTGCCGCTGCATGTTGGACGACGGTGGTGAATTAGTGCTTTTTTCCACCTCGCTTCCTCGCCACCCCTGTATCTTGGTTTCCCGTTTTGTTGACTTTATCAAACATTTATGTTAAAGATTTTCTTAAGCAGTACACAAGAAATGGTAGGGAGAGAAAATCAGACCTGATTTCTTAGCTTTAGTCTACCTTGGACTTTTTTTAGCTTCACCTTCTGTTTGTGAAACTTGAAGATGGAAGGAAGGAGGAGACCCAAGCAGAATGCTTGGGATGCAGTTTAATAGTCATCTTTTAGGAAATAGAATTTGGATAATTATAATTTTGATCTGAATGCAGAGTTACAATCTGTCTTTAAAATGCTTGGGGCACTGCGTGATGCTACATGGCTAGCTGGCAGCTGGGCATAGCATTGTTGTCAGCATCTCTTTTATTTTCTGTTCTTTCAGAGTTTTATTTGGCACAGATTTAGACCTTTTAAGTCAGTCTGAATGGGAATAACTTTTCTGATACATTGGTTGCTTTTGTAAACGTTGTCTATATTTGTATTTCTATTGGAAGAAGATAAAGCAAATGGTGCTGGACTGCGGTGGCTCTTAGAGTCTACACAGTTTGCTGGTCTGAATCAGTGACTGCATTTGTTGTAATATTTTTGAGTATTTATGGTTGTGACTCAATATATCCTTCCTTATTGGGTACATTGAAGTGGCTCTCAGAATCGATATTTGTTCCTTGGACTTGAGTGTGAAGGAAAGAGAAGCTTTAATTTCTGCTACGACATGACCTCAAAGTTTTTCAAGTACTCATTGGTGTGTTTTCTTTTTAATGGGGCTGTTTGTGAAGATGAGGCATTAGGATGTTGTAATTTGCAATTTCAGGAATGTCTGGAGCCTGATTCGTTCTTGGAATTGGATATATGGTGATGCTTCATAGAGCAAGTGTCTATAATGGTGTCAGGTTGGAACCGTGTTTAAGCTAGTTATCTTCGTCCTGTGGTCCCTATAGCAGTCCGTGTATAAAGCAGCACTTTGGACAGAGACTTGTTTGGACACAGCTGGGGTGGAAGCCCAGTTTACTGTATGATCATTCACATTGAGGTGGGTGACAGGGTGAAGTAGTGGGGGAGAAAAACATAAGTGGGACAGAGAGGAAATGTGAGTTGGAAGAACATTCTCCAGTTATGTAACTGTTTTGTTTTCTAGGGAGAGACTAAGAACCAGCAAGACAGGCTCAACTGTCTTTAGAGCCTTTGATGTTGGTTTGAATTCCAGTAGTTATGTTCCTTCTATGTTCATTTCCCAACCTCCGTATCATTTTCCAGTCACCGAAAGCTTTTCTGAAGTTGGCCTGCGACTCTAATGGCAATACATTCATCTCTACTTCTCTCTCTCTCGGTGCTATATAAACGATGTTTTTATTGTTGTTTGTTCTGACTTGACTTATTCAAGTGTTTTCCTTCCCAAGCTGACCTGAGTATATTACCTGCACACTATATGTTGATCGTAGACGCGTGTAATAAATGTTAAGGACTAGGCATCTGTTTTCTTCATAAGGCTGTGGTAGCAAAAGAGGAATGAAACAAAAAGGAACTTGACATAGTTGAACTTTTAAAGAGTAAGACTAATATTCTTGAGAATTTTTCGGGTTTAACCCGTGATTGTGAAATCCAGTGTCCGTGGAAGTAGTCAAGAGGCAGCAAGGACTTGAAGTCAGGTTGAGGTTGAAGTTCTGCCCCATAGTAGCTGTGTGACAATGTCCCTTCCTTGGACAAGTTATTTACATTTCTGAGCTTGTTTGCTTTTTAAGGCTTGCATTGTCTTTCTTACGGAGTTGTGAAGGATCAGATGATAGAAGGGATATGAAAATGCTCTGCAGAACTATTTTTAAATATGTATTGTTATTATGTATAAACTTAGTTGCAAACCTGTATTACCTGGCAAATTGGCCTGGCAAACTTTTTTAAATACTGTAACAGAAGTTTAAAAAACATGCAGCTAAAGACTGGGCAGGGTGGCTTACACCTCTAATCAAATGCTTTGGCAGGCAGAGGTGGGAGGATCCCTTGAGGCCAGGGGTTTGAGACCAGTCTGGGCAACGTAGAGAGGCCCAGTCTTTACAGAAAATCAAATAAAAACAATTACTTGAGTGTAGTGGCACACACCTGTAGTCCTAGCTACTCGGGAGGTTGAGATGGAGGGATCACTTGAGCCCAGGAATTAGGGGTTACAGTGAGCTATCATTGTGCCACTGCCTTCGAGCCTGGTCAACAGAGTGAGACCCTGTCTCAAAACAATAACAACAAAAACAGATAAGGACTGAGAACATGTTAGATTTCTTCTAGTTCCAAAATTTTGTGCCTCTGTCTTATTTAGAAAATCCACCAGTAGTAATTGCAATTTTGAACTCTCTGGAATTTTCAATAATTTGGAGACAGATCAAGTTTATTGAGACTGTGAGCTACCGCTGCTGCTTGTTTTTAAAATTTAATAGAGTCAGGGCCATGCTATGTTGCACAGGCTGGCCTCCAAATCCTGGGCTGAAGTGATCTTCCCACGTTGCCCTCCTGAGCAACTGGGACTACTGTCCTGTGCCAAGGCTGGACAAGACTTGGAACTTCTTTAAAGTATCAGTTCACAATACCAAAGGAGGTTACAAGTTAATGATTGGTAAGAAGTGTTTAGTAAAAAATATTTTATATTTGTCTGCATTATTTAGGGAACCTATGGGCAAACTATAGCCTGCAGGCCATATCTGGCCCGTGGCTAAGAATGATTTTT
Source organism: Macaca nemestrina (assembly GCF_043159975.1). Taxonomy (NCBI): domain Eukaryota; kingdom Metazoa; phylum Chordata; class Mammalia; order Primates; family Cercopithecidae; genus Macaca; species Macaca nemestrina. Next base: position 128,792,305 of record NC_092136.1, on the reverse strand, counting down.
ATATTTTTAAATGGTTGAAAACAATCGAATAAAATTTCGTGTCATGAGAATGGTATAAACCGCAAATGTCAGTGTCCTTCAGTAAAGTTTTATAGGAACACAGTCACTCATTCATTCTTGTGTCTGTGGCTACTTTGGCAGTGCGGCAGCAGAGCGGAGTACTTTCATAGCTCGGCCTGCAAAGCCTCAAGTATTTATTATCTGGTTCTTTAAAAGAAAAGTTTTCCAACCCCCGATTTAGGACTTAACATTTTTTTTACTTTGATTAACGTATGTGTTATTTCTTATCAGAGCCATTATAAGGTTAAGAATCCTGGAAAGGCACTAATTTTTGTTTTGGAGCCAGATAGACTTGGGTTCACATATCAGATATGATATTTATAAACACTGATCCTGGACAAACTAATGAATGTCATGGGACCTCAGCGATTTCCTTTGTGACCAGGGAATATCAGTAGTATCAACCTTGGAAGGTTGTAGTGAGGATGAAATGAAATAGTACATGTTAAGGCTTAATACAATCTGTGACATACAGGAAGCACTCGGTAAGTGATAGATGATGATGATTAGAAACGCTACCCTGAAAGTATGCCTAAAATATTGTATATTACTGTCACCTCCAGATTAGAGAGTGATTTTCCTGAGTGATATGCTGTTTGCTATAGAATTTTCTCATTTGATGAAATGTAGTTTAGTTAACAGCTGATAAGCGGAATAACTTGAGAAATTTCCTGTTTGCTGTAGTGTATTTTTACTAATCACTTGCTGATTTCAGATAATTAAGTATGGGTGGAAAGATACTTCTCTTTTTCATAGATCCTGATTCTTGATGATTTCCTGATAATGTTCTTATGTTTATAAATTGGATTTAAATACCACTTCTATTTTCATAGTGATACTGGCTTTTTTTTTTTTTTTTAGAAAGATGAGTGAGAAAAGTCAGTTTTGATTAGGCCAGGGTTGGAAAATTTTCCCCATGTGTATATATACTCTAAAGTCTTCCTTATGATTTGCATTCACATCTTTATGGCATGCTTCTCAAAGTTGAAATAATAAAAGGTAATTTTTTTTTCCTAAGTAGATCTAGTTTACTATCCAGAGACTTTTTGAAGTATTTGATTTAAGTTACCTTATAGTTGAGAAATTTGGTGTGCCTCTCAACTTCAAATGCTGGTTTATTAACATTAATCTCAAACTAAGAGTGAGCAAATAAAAAAGGCCATTGTTCTGACTGAGTTAAACAAAATAGAATTGGGGTCATTGTGACTCTTGCAGTTCTACAAACTGTCCAGTTTCTTGGCCTTAGCTGATGCTTCAGTGAAGTGAGATGATCCAGAGGAGATAGGGGAAGGCACTAATGTTCCCACACTGTCCTCGATGAAACAGTGAGATGGAGGCAGAAGGGCTCTTCCATAAAACCATTGAACAGCACCTTGAAAGCTGCAGGGTTCTGATTGTAGCACCTCAAACAGAGTAGACCTAAAGAAGTCGAGATGCGACAGTTTTTCTCTTGAGGTTAAAAAACAAATCAAACCAGACATTTCCTATCTGGAAAGATGAGACTTGAGCAGGTGTATTCCCCAAGGTAGTAAAGTGTAAGGATTTTATAAAATGGATATTTTCAGTTTTACAGTATACCTGGACGAGGGAGGGCTATTCTTGTATTTAAAGTAGATTGTTTTAGAACAAGTAAGAGGAAATAAGAAATGGGTGTTTGGTTTAATTTCTCATGAAAAAAACATGAAACTGAATGTTCAGAATAGAAGTAAAATTCTGGCTTTCAGAAACACGTTTTTTTTTTTTTTCTGTTTCTGGCTGTGTATCTATTTACTATTTTATTTTATATCCTGGATTATAATATACATAATATTGGAGGCTGTGGAGATAGAAAGCATTGAGAGGAAAAGCATGTGTGAACCATTCATTATGGAAATGTTATAATATGTGCAATTTGTCTCTATTTGAAAAGAGAGGCATCATACTCTAGGAGAGAATCTTCTAGAAAATTCTATCCGTTTGCCCTGAAATAGTAAAATCCTTACTATCTGGATTTCAGCCTTGTGATGTGAGGCAAGCTATTTGACTGCACTGCTTTTTTTTTTTTGTTTGTTTGAGACAGAGTCTCATTCTGTGGCCCAGGCTGAAGTGCAGTGGCTGGATCTCAGCTCACTGCAAGCTCCGCCTCCCAGGTTTACGCCATTCTCCTGCCTCAGCCTCCCGAGTAGCTGGGACTACAGGTGCCGCCACCTTGCCTGGCTAGTTTTTTGTATTTTTTAGTAGAGACGGGGTTCACCGTGTTAGCCAGGATGGTCTTGATCTCCTGACCTCATGATCCGCCCGTCTCGGCCTCCCAGAGTGCTGGGATTGCAGGCGTGAGCCACCGCGCCCGGCCGACTGCGCTGCTTTTATTCCCTTGTGTGTAGCATGGAAACAGTAACTCCTGTTCCTCCTTTCATTGGAGAAATATAGGTGGTTGAAGGACTCTTAAGATGAGTAGCATTTTCATTAGTTTTGCGGAATAGATCATGTGAAGTTCAGTAATTACCCAGGATATCACACACCAAAAAAGTGAAGCAACTTTTAACAGGAAAATGAGTTTCGAACCTGGAATCAAGAGGACCTGGATATTTGTCTTGGCTCTGCTGTAAACAGCTTGTGACTTTGGACAAGTAATTTCTGTCTCCAAAGGTCCGGTTTCCATTGATCTACCTAAGGAGAATCTGACAGGCCTTCCTTCTTGCTTTATATTCAGTGGCCCTCCAGATTAAGTAGGAATAGCAATCCTGACACGGTACGGTAAGGGAAACCACATCTCTTTGTATCCGTGAACTGAGAAGTATCCACTGAGTACATCTGTGTGTCTCGTGCCATGCTTCACGCAGTGGAAGATAGATAGGTAAAAAGGTGTCGTTGAGTCTTTGCCCTCAGGAGGTGTTCATTTCATGGGAAGACAAACTAGTTTATGAAAAGGAATATTATAAGTAAGCAAGGAGATAGTGGAATGATCTGGCAGTTTGAGAACTTGTGATGTGCTGTTGGAGAGGATACTTTGTAGCCTTGTGACCTTGAACATGTAAAATGGGCTTTGTAGACTCCCTCCAACTCTGAAATTTGGTCATTCTGTCTTTGACGGAGAAGCAGCAGCTCTGAGTCACCCTGTTGGTAGACAACCCAAGTAAGAACTCTCAATTAAAGCCAGATTTTTACACGCATTCTGTGTAGTTGATTTAGTAGATGGAAGGAAAAGTTTAATTTACTAGAAATGCAATCAAGGAATAACCCTTCTGAAAAATCAAGCATGTGAGAAGGGACAGGAGACCAAAGTGACCTTGTTCCTGAGGCAGTAAATTTGTGCCTGGATCTCATTTCTTCTTGCCTACAGGTCTTCTACTCCAGCAGTTTTCTTTCCTAGGATATCATTCTCTCTTTACTGAATCCTCTTTTAGTTAGCATCTATGCCTTTTGTTACTTGCCGCAGTGATAACTAGTTGTCTACCCAATGCTGTTCTCTGTGGCTTCCTTTTAGTATATAGGTTCCTCAGGGTTTATCTGGGCACACGTTGGCCCAGCTAGAAACTACATTTCCTAGCCTCTTATAGTTGGATGTGGACTAAATTCTGGCTAAATGGATGTGGACATAAGTGGTATGTGTGATTTCTGGGTTGTGGCCTTAGAAAGGAAGCTAATCGTTTTCTATTTTCTCTTTACCCCCTTTTGCAGATGAGAGTGTAGGGTGTTAATACACTGATGGGGCATGTTATTCAACCTGTGAAGGTGAGGGCAACACCTTAGCGGGAAAGGGATGAATAAGATGGATTTTTAGATGACCTTGTGGAGCAGAACTGCCTCCTAGCCTTGTACTTCTCATTTATCTTTGGGTAGTTAAGTGAGAGAGGAATAAAGTTTTATCTCTTGAGCTACTGATACCTTAAATGAATAAATCACACCTTTTAAACCACCTCTACCTTGGGATCCCCTTCATTTACATTTATTGCCCTTTTTTTATGTTTCCTTTTGCAGCAAAAATTTTCAAGAGTTGTTTATATTTGCTCTCCCTTCTTCACCACTGATTCTTTAGCCTGATCATTTGAGCTCATCATATGAATTACTCTTCCTGTCAGTGACTTCTTCCTCTACCCCCCAAAGTGTTTGCCATCTCAGTAAGTGGCATCATCAGCCACCGCTTGTGCAGGCCAGAATCCCCAGAGTCATCCTTATCCTTGATTTCTTTTTTTCTTCCACTCCACTGAAACTGTTTTTAATCAAGATTGCAGTGACCTGTATCTTGCCAAAGCTCTAGTGGTCAGTTCAATGTTTGTATCTTATTTGATCTCTCACCAGCATTTCACAGTGGCCAGCATTACTTCTTGTGACCTCTTAGTTGTTCATTCTCATTTTCTATATGCTTTTGGCAGTTTATCTCTACTTACTCACTCCTTGAAAATTTGGAATGTCCGTCAGGTGATTTTCTCCAATTTTTTGGTTTCAGATGTCATTTGTATGCTGATGAGGCTCAAATTCTTATTTCTAGTACTGACTTTTTTCCTCCCTTGAGCTCTACACTCACGTAACTCCATGCCTCTGCTTGGATATCTAATGGGCATCTCAAAGGCAGCATGAACAAAGGAGGGCTATGAATTACTCTTCCTGTCGGTGACTTCTTCCTCTACCTCCCCCAAGTCTTCACCATCTCAGTAAGTGACATCATCAGCCACCACTTGTACAGGCTAGAACCCTTGGAATCATCCTCCTTGATTTCTTTTTTTCCTCCTCATCTCATATTAAGTCTGGTCACCTCCACCTTTATAATGTAAACTGAACCTGACTACATCTCACTTTTTTCACTGGTAAAAACCTAGGCTAAGCTAGTAGACTTTGTCATCTGGCAGACTGCCAGCAGATTTCCCTGCTTCTCCTCCTGTCCCTGTCCTTCCCCTCATTCTCACCATACACAGGAGCCAAAATAATGTTAAATGTTAATCAGATCATATCATTGTGCTTACTGGTTTTCCAATACACTTATTGCTGAAACAGAAACTTAACATTTTACTATGGAAATAAACCCTTCATTTTGGTGACTATCAGGTTCCATATCAGTAGTTCTCAACCCGGGAAGATTTTCCCCTCAGGTGATGTCTGGTGACGTTCTTGGTTGTCACAAATTGGGGTAGGTTGCTACTGGCATCTAGTGGGTAGAGGTCAAAGTGGCTGCTAAACATCCAACATCCGATAATGCACAGGACAACTCCCAGGAGCAAAAAATTATGTGGTCCAAAATGTTTGTAATGTGTGATATGGCTCCTGGCTGCTTCTCTGATCTCATCTTCCGCTGTCTCTTCTTTTCTTCTTTGTTCACTGGGCTACAGTCTCAGTGGTGCTCCTTTTTTTTTTTTTAAAGTAGAATTTATTTTTAGGTTCACAGCAAAACTGAGCTAAAGGTGCAGAGGTTTCCTATATACCCCTTGTCTTTACACATGTGTGGCTTCCCCCATTATCAGCATCCCACATCAGAGTTTGTTACAGTTGATGAGCCTACATTGAAACATCATTATCACCCAAAGTCCAAAGGCTACATTAGGATTCACTCATTTTTCCCACTTCTTCTGAGGGGGGGGGGGGGGAAAAGACTTGATGTTGTACCTTCTGTGGATTTGGACAAATTAATAATGACATGTATCCACATCATAGTATCTTATAGAGTAGTTTGACCCTCCCTCTCTCCAGCCCCTGTCAACCACCAGCCTTTTTACTGTGTTCATACTTTTGCCTTTTCCAGAATGTCATATAGTTAGAATCATAGAGTATGTAACCTCTTCAGACTAGCTTCTTTCACTTAGGATAAACAGTTAAGTTTCTTCCCTGTCTTTTCGTGGCTTGATTGTTCATTTCTTTTTTAGTGCTGAGTAATATTCCATTGTCTGGATATACTACAGTTTATTTATTCTTTCACCTGCTGAAGGACATCTTAGTTGCTTCCAAATTTTGACAGCTGTGAATAAAATTGCTACAAGCATCCGTGTGTGTGTGTGTGTGTGTGTGTTTAGTAAGTTTTCATCTTGTGTAAATACTTAAGCATGCGATTGTGGGATCATATGTTAAGAATAAGTTTAGTTTGCAAGAAACTACAACACTGTCTTCCCAAGTGACTGTGCCATTTTACAACCTCACCAGTAGTGAGTGAGAGTTCCTGTTGTCCACATGTGGTGTTGTCAGTGTTTTAGATTTTGGCCATACTTATGGGTGTGTGGTATATGACATTGTTTCTTCCCTTTGAATAAAAGCACATTCTGTCTTAGGGATTTGTGCTTGCTGTTCCTTTTACTTAAAATGACTTATTTTTAATTTTTTTTAGAGGCAGGGTTTTACTCTGTTACTCAAGATGGAGTGATCATAGCTCATTGTAACCTCGAACTCCTGGGCTCAGGTGATCCTCTTACATCAGCCTTCCAAGGAGCTAAGACTGTAGGTGCGTGCCACTGTGCCGGGCCAATTTTTGTAATTTTTGTAGACACGAAGTCTCTCTGTGTTGCCCAGGCTGGTGTCGAACCCCTGGGCTCAAGGGATCCACCTGCCTCAGCCTCTCAAAGTGCTGGGATTATAGGCGTGAGTCATGGCGCCTGGCCACGTACTTCTTTTAAGTCTTGTCATGGCTACCTTCTTCCTCTCCCAGAGAGACCATAATAATTACCTGTATATATAGCACCCCCACCTGTTTCTTTTATATCATCCCATTTTGTCTTCTTCATATTCATTTATTATTTGCTTATTTGTTTAATTAATTAATTTATTTTTTGAGACAGGGCCTCATTTTGTCACCCAGACTGAAGTGCAGTGGCGCGATCTCAGCTCACTGAAGCCTCGACTTACTGGGCTCAAGCAATCCTCCCACCTCAGCCCCCAAGTAGCTGGGATTACAGGTGTGCACCACCATGCCTGGCTAATTTTTGTATTTTTAAATAGAGATGGGGTTTCACCGTGTTGCCCAGGCTGGTCTTGAACTCCTGGACTCAAGTGATTCAACTGCTTTGGCCTCCCAAAGCTCTGGGATTATAGGCATGAGCCACTGTGCCCAGCCATGTGTTTAGTTTGTAACCCCCCGTCTCTGAGCTACTCAAGGGGTGAGGGCTTTGTCTAGGCTCCTGCTATATCTCTAGCATTCCTACTTAATAAACATTTGTTGATAATAGAGAGGTGCTAGAGTCACTTTTAGGAATGGAGCAGGGTTTTCAGCAATAATGACAAGTCACAGGATCCAGCTGGTACCAGTAGAGAAGCTTGTAGTTTGCTGGAGGGTGAAAAGTCCATTGAGACAAGGCTGCTTTGGTCTTCTATTTAGTAACTAATTTTGAAGAATGGAGAAATTCACTTTTTTTTTTTTTTTTTTTTTGTGAGGAGGCAAATGATAAAAAAGCAAGATGATGGGAACTTCTTAAGAAAGAAAGGTTACTTCAGGGTGTGACTTTGGTTTTGCCTGTGTCTCATACCACTAGTCTCTGCATATAGAGCTATAGCTTCATATTGCCGCTATATAGGCCTCCAGGGAATATGCCATCTGCCTTTCTCTAATATCAGAATTCCTTCCACATTATCCTTGGGAGGTAATTACTTACCCTCTGCTTTATTTTTACTGTCTGAAAACTCAGTTATTCACAAGACCGGCTAACTTTTTAAAAAGAGTTCTTATTGTTAGGAAATGTATCTCGTTCTATGAAACTGGAACATTGCTCCATGCATTTCTGACTCCACACAGATCTGCTTTATTTTTCACATGATAGCTCTTTAGCTGTGAAAAATGGTTGGTTCTTTTATCTTCCCACCAGTCTTTTCTCTTTCTAGGCTCAACGTATTCATTTTCTTCAACTATTCCTCATAAGACAAGGTTTTTAGATTATTTTTCAGGCCCATCCCTAACATTTTTGGGACTTGGGGCAAGAATACAAATTGCAGGTCTGCTATGGTTTGGATATTTGACCCTCCAAACCTCACATTGAAATTTTGATCCCCAACGTTGGAGGTGGGGCCCCCACTAGGAGGTATTTGGGTCATGAGAGTGGAGCCTTCATGTCTACATTAATGTCTTCCGTGGGTGGGGTGTGAGTGAGCTGTCACTCTGTTAGCTTCCCACAGAGAGCTGGTTGTGGAAAAGAGCCTGGTACCTCCCTCCACTTGCGTCCTCTCTCACCATGTGATCTCTGCACATGCTGGCTCCCCTTTGCCTTCTGGCGTGAGTGGAAGCAGCCTGAAGCTTTCACCAGATGCCTGACCTTCCAGCCAGCAGAATTGTGCACCAAATAAACCTTCTTTGTAAATTACCCAGTTTCAGGTATTCCTTTATAGCAATACTAAACGGACTAAGACGAGGTTCATATGTCTATACAAGTTATGAATCAAGTTACCTTATAAATAGAAGATGTTCCATTTGCCGACTTTATCAAATAAAACTTCATAATAACCTAGATCAGAGTCGAACAGAGAATTCAGATTCCTCTGAGTTTGTTTTTTTGGTTTGTTTTTGAGAGCGAGTCTTGCTTTGTTGCCCAGGCTGGAGTGGAGTGCAGTGGCGTGATCTTGGCTTACTGCAACCTCTGCCTCCCAGGTTCAAGTGATTTTCTTGCCTCACCCTCCTGAGTAGCTGAGGGACCACAGGTACGTGCCATCATGTCCCGCTAATTTTTACATTTTTATTAGAGACAGGGTTTCACTATGTGGGCCAGGCTGGTCTCGAACTCCTGATCTCAAGTGATCCACCCTCCTTGGCCTCCTAACTCTGAGTTTGTTTTTAGAACACAAGCTAAGGTGCAGAGAGCCAGCCTCTGACCTGAGGTCGTCTTCTTTTCCCCAGGCTCCTTGAACTATGAAGTTTGCATGTGCATGTCTGTGGAACTCCAGCCCATACACCCTTCAAACAGCTGCTCTTTGACCATTCTTTGGCCTAGGGTTGTAAATACTATTGGTTGGGTCATCTGTCCTCAGGAGAACTGACTCAGGGAAGAGGCCTGAGCAGACCCTGGAAGAGGTGGGAAATTTTGGAGTTCCGGTCAAGATGAGGGCTGGGGCATGTGGGCTGCAGATGGCCACATCCGTTAGGCCCTTAGCACAGCTGGCCCCATGGTCAGGGGTATGGTTAGAGGAAGGCCAGTGCAAGGTCCTCTGAAGCTTGAGGCCTAGGATGGGTGCCATTGCTTAGGTCTAAGCAGTACTGTTCTATGCAAGTAAAATTCTGGTTTTGGTCCTATTGCTAGAGTTGGTTATTGTGGAAAATGGTACATTCTCTCTTATGGTGCCTCAAATTAGATATGATATTTTAGTTAGAGCTTCCTAACCAATGTGTCAGCGGTTCTCTGAATGTGTTACAGATGGGCCAGAAATACTGATTCCCTTAGTTCTTAGGATCGTCAGGGGCAGAATGGCAAGCGCTTCTAGGCTGATCACTTTTCCAGCAGGATGACCTGTTTACCCCAGGGTGCCTGTGCCAGTGCTGTTATGCTACCGGTATCAGGTATTTTATGGACAGCTTTAGGAGCATATATGTGTGTGTGTGTGTGTGTGTGTGTGTATATATATATATTTTTTTATGAACATTATCACTTGGTCCACCTGAAAGCGTTAGAGGTGTCAAAGTAGGTTTTGTGCCCTTCTTATTTGTAAGGAAATAGATCCAGGTTAAGTCACTTATCTAGTGACATTTTCTTAAGTAGGCCAGTTGAAACTAGAGTTCCATTTTTGTGACTTATTTTGGTTTTTCTCTCTACTAACCCAAATTGTGTTCCGTGTACCTTTTTTTGGGATAATTTGTCACTCTTGTTCATCTAGGGCTTGTAGGAAATTACAGTTTTTAGAGCTTTTCTCTCCCAAATGTTGTTACATTGTTTTCCTTTTATTGTTATTTTTTAGTTTAAATATTCAATTTTATGTTTAATCCCTACTAAATAGAATTATTTTCATGAGATTCAACCAATTGATGCAGCATCTTGAAACTGGATTTTATGTGTTACTCATTTTTTATAGCTCTCTTCTTTAGATTAGTATTATGTTTAGTTACTACAGTAATGTTTGTATGAAATGGTCACCTCAAACTCATTTATATAAGGTTAGATTACATAAGGCAGGAAAGTATGCAGTATATTTTAGAAATATTCCTGTTGTAAAACAGTTAAAGTTCCGGTGCTTAAATGTGAATTCACTTCTTATCTAATGCCTACTTTGTACTGATCTTAAGGTGTTATTTTATTGAAACCTCCCAATAACTCTAGTAGTAGTACTATCATAGAAGGGTACTGGGCCTCAGAAACGTGTGGTCACTTGATCAGGTTTACTCAACTACGTGGGGGATTGATTCGTACTTTAAATCCAGGTCTTTTTGCCTTTCAAGTGCTGTGTTTTCCTCAGTATTATTTTGTCAATAATGTGAAGTGATTTCTGAATATTTAACTTGGGCTGGGAAGGGGATGTTTTCCAGATTTATGTTCTTAACATTTAGAGTAACAAATTCTCTGCCATTACTCCTGCACAGGACGGCCTCTCTCTCTCCTCTCCCAGCAGAGAATTACCATCTGGTCAAAAACGTCAGTAGTGCCAAGGCTGAGAAACCCTGCTGTAAGAGTTCTGAGTAGTCAAGGTTTTACTGTGAGTGCGTTTGTGTTTGCAGTTTTCGCTATTTACCGTGATGATAGGTACTGGAATGCATGAGAGACGTGAACTGCTTGTGCCTCCATAGTTTATATTCTTAATTTGTCCACCTCCCTCCCAGTTTGGGAACAGGTTGACAGTGAGGGTAGAGCAAGATGTTTATCCATTTCTATTCTGTGTTGTTTCTAGAGAATCAGGGGTTTGGTGTTAGAGGCTTTCTGAATGGTGAAGGTTAGGCTTTTTAGGTTTTCATGCTGATTTTTATGATAACTTTCAATAGGAAAAAGTTGTGAGCCATGTGCAGTTACACTGTGTTTCATGTATCGGCTGCTAGCCCACCTGCCCTTGTGGAGAGTTGTGTTGATTGGTGAGAGCACAGATTTGAAGGAATGGTTGCTCAGTGTTCTCATACAGGTGCTTTCTGTTTTCGTCTGTTTTTGAGTTCCAAGGCATGATCGGAACCTCATTAGAGCAGTTTTCCCAATTTCTTTTCAGTACCTTCCCAGACCTGATTTTATGTCCCTTTGATCTAGATTACCATGCCCACCTCCTTAAACTTGTTTCAGTGTGTCATTTTAAACTATCAAGAACCATCTAAAGTTCTCTGTCTCCTACTGTTCTATTCAACTCTCTTGCTTGAGCTTCAAGGAGAGCCTTTTTAGAATCCTTCTTAACTCAGGTTCTGTTTTACCAAATGATAAACATCTGTTTTATTAATATTACCGGTAGCTCCTGTGATTGCTAACATTGTTTAATTATTATAGATATGCTATGAACTCTTCTAAGCTCCTTACACTTATTATCTGATTTAATCATGACAAGTGCCCCACGAGGTAGTTACTTCTGTAATATTTTTATTAGAGTAAAATATACATAAAGTAAAATTTGCTATCTTAGCTATTTTTTAGCTGTACAGTTTAGTAGTGTGAATATATTCACATTATTGTGCAGTAGCTCTCCAGAATGTTTTCATCTTGCAAAACTAAAACTCTGTGACTGTGAAACAACTTGCCATTTTCCCCTCCTCCCAGGCCCAGTAACCACCATTCTACTTTGTTTCCATGATTTTGACTACTTTGGATACCCCATGTAAATGGGATTATACTATATAATATTCGTCTTTATGTGACTGGCTTATTTCACTTAGCATAATGTCCTCAAGGTTCATCTATGTTGTAGCATGCAGAAGGATTTCCTTCCTTTTCAAGGGTGAATACTATTCCATTGTGTGTCCGTACCACATCCTGCTTATCCATTAATTGTCAGTGGACTCTTGGGTTGCTTCCACTTCTGGATGATTTTGAATAGTGCTGCTGTGAACATGAGTATGCAAATACTTCTTTGAATTCCTGCTTTCAGTTTTTTGGAGTATACATCCAAAGGTGGAATTGCTGGATCACATGGTAATTGTATTTTTAAACTTTTTGAAAAATAGCCATACCCTTTTTCCATTGCAGTTGTACCATTTTACATTGCCACCAAGAGTGCACAAAGGTTCCAGTTTCTTCACATCCTTGGCGACATTTGTTATTTTCCTTTCCCCTTTCCCTCCCTCCCTCTCTCCCTCCCTCCTTCTCTCTCTCTTCTTTCTTTCTTTTCTTTCTCTTTCTTTCTTTCCTTTCTTTCCTTTCTTTTCTTTTCTTTTCTTTTCTTTTCTTTTCTTTTCTTTTCTTTTCTTTTCTTTCTTTCTTTCTTTCTTTCTTTCTTTCTTTCTTTCTTTCTTTCTTTCTTTTTCTCTCTTCTTTCTTTCTTTCTTTCTTTCTTTCTTTCTTTCTTTCTTTCTTTCTTTCTTTCTTTCTTTCTTTCTTTCTTTCTTTCTTTTTCCTCCTCTTTCCTCCTTCTTCCTCCTTCCTCTTTCTCCTCCCTCTCCTTTTCCTCCTGCTTCTCCTTTTTTTTTTTTTTTTGCCAGTAGCCATTTTAATGGGTAAGGTGATGTCTTATCATGGTTTGGTTTGCCTTTCCCTAACGATAGTGATGGTGAGCATTTTTTCATATGCTTGTTGGCCATTTGTATATCCTCATTGGAGAAATGTGTGTTCAAGGCCTTTGCTCATTTTAAAATAGTTTTTTTGTTGTTGAGTTGTAGTTCTTTACATATTTTAGATGTCAGTCCTTTAACAGGTATACAATTTCAAATATTTTCTTCCATTCTGTGAATTGCCTTTTCATTCTGTTGATAGTGTCCTTTGATAGACAAACATTTTAATATTAATGTTGTCTAGTTTGTTTTTCCTCTTGTTGCCTGTGCTTTTGGTGTCATATCCAAAAAATTATTGCCAAATCCAATGTTATGACATTTCCCTCCTATGTTTTCTTCTAAGACTTTCATAGCTCTTATGTTTAGATCATTGATCTACTTTGAGTTAATTTTTGTATATGGTATAAGGTAAGACTAATTTCATTTTTTGTGTGTGAATATCCAGTTTTCCCAGAACCATTTGTTGAAGACTGTCTTTTCCCAGTTAAATAGTCTTGACACTCCTGTAGAAAATCATTTCACTGTATATACTAGTACTCATACTAATTTTATAGATGAGGTGATTGACATTGAGGTGTGACTGATAGACAATATTAACATATCTTTAAAAAGAATTAGTTAACCCTGAAGTAATTTATATTTGGTACAGTAAAATGAAGGTTTTTAGGGTTGCGAGGTTTCTTTTTGGTGTGTTGCAATCTTCTCCCAGGATTTTTGTAGTTTTTCCAGGCCTTATAAAACTACTTTGAAATGGTTTTAAAATAGTAGTTTTGGGCTGGGCTTGGTGGCTCATGTCTGTAATCCCAGCATTTTGGGAGGCCAAGGCAGGCAGATCACTGGAGGTCAGGAGTTTGAGAACAGCTTGGCCGACATGTCAAACCCCCTGGTGAGACCCTGTCTACTAAAAGAAATACAAAAATTAGCTGGGTATGGTGGCACACGCCTGTAATCCCAGCTACTAGGGAAGTACAAGAATCACTTGAACCCAGAAGGTGGAGGCTGCAGTGAGCCAAGATCTCGCCACTGCACTAGTCTGAGCGACAGAGCAGGACTCCATCTCAAAAAAAAAAAAAGTAGCTTTTGCCATATTTTACAGCTGTTTATATGTAAGATGGGTTAAATGAATATATCAACATGAATTCAGTAGGTATTTACTACCTATTAGAAGTGGTTTTGTAGGGAATTAAAATTAGAGGCTTCCTTTATGCCATTTATATTGTTAGGAATTAAAAAAACATGAAAGGCAGAATGATTTGAAGATAATACAGACTTTTTTTTTTGGAGCGTGAGGAAAAATTAAAACTTTGCAAGATCTATTTTAATTCTATTTTATTTGTCTGGCATGCCAGGTCTATTCTTTTATAGGTAAATATTGTTTGTGAACATTTTGTCAGGTTTCTGTATTTCCTCTTAATTTGTGTGTAAAGGGCAGACATTATTTCCTTGTATATATAACACTCCATCTTCATGTGTCATTTGGTGTTATGGTAATCGCTAAACATAAACATCTCTAAGTTTAGCTGTAAAAATCAACAGAACTTGAAGATTTTTTTCTTGTTACAACAACAAAGGGATTTCTATATACTATTGCATTTTATTGCCAAATAAGATTCTAATATGTTTAGGTTTCCTTTTAACAGTTTCACCATTAATATGGGGATCATTTACTGACATGTTTAAGTCAAAATTACCTTTGATTAACAGAACAAATTGCCTTTTCAGCTATTTGCTCCCAATAAGAAGCAGTTTTCATCCATTTATTTACTTAAGAGAATTTCCTGAAAGCTTTCTGGTGAATTCCTCAGCACCACGTTATTTAACATAGGAGAGAGGTGGAAACAAAAAATGCTTGGTTTTTACTGGCTTTCTTTTAGCATTTCTCTCTAATCAAAATGGGGACTAGGCTTCCACACATAGACAACTGAATTAATGTAACTGGACCTGTTCCATCTAGGCTGACCTCTTGAAAGATAGGAGGGGAAGTCTAAAACAGGAGAAAAGTTTTAGAAATCCTTTGGATTAGGCTTACCCAGATTAGTGGTATGTAAAATATTATGATATTCTTAATGTTGCAGGGTTATGGATTTTAGTAAAAGCAGGAAAAAATAAATTCTTGTTTAAATGAATCTATAATGGCACCAGTGGTTTGGAAACATTTCTGAGTTACTGAATTTTATGCAACAAAATCTGGAATAACTTTTCCTTTTTTCCTTTAGACCCTTTTTCTTTTATTTAACCTAATCCAGAGCCACTTTATACTCAATTTCAACAATATTTCTGAATTCCCATGATTTTTATTTCCTTTTTGCTGCTTTCAGCTGTGTTTCTCTCCACTCTAAGCTCATTAAAGTTGAAAAAAAAAATAGGAGATTTGGACCCTTTTTTTTTTTTTTTTTTTTTCTGAGGAGTGTGGCGTTTAGCACCCTGTGGTGGCTCAGGATATTTTAAGTAGTATTTTCAGCTTTCTAGAAGTGTTTGCCTTATTTAGAAATAGTTATGGAAAGTTTTCTGTTTGGAGGAAACTGTTTCTTATCTTTGTTCTGGCAAAGTTCTTTCATCCTTTCAGCATCATGATTCAGTTGGTTTGTGTTCATGTAGGAGTTTGCAGCCTAGCTGCTAAAAAAGTTATTTCAGAGATGCTTATGTAACTCTTTTTAGATTAATTATTGGCTAATATTTTTGGGAGTAATTATTTTTTGATTACTCAGCTCTAATATATTTTATTGTGCTAAGACAGATCTTGGAGGTTGCTTTTAGTGCATGAAAGTAGTAGGAATTTGTTTTTAAAATGGGTGCTTTAAGGTAGACAGCTTAAACAGTTAAATGTTTGATTTTTATGTTTAAAGAGTTATTAAACTGTGTAAATAAAGGCAGTATTATATTTTACATGATCATGCTAAGGTGTTTAGCAGTTACAGAATCAGGAGCTTATTTTTTAAGACTTTTTTCTATTTGAAAATAAATGTCACAGCTGAGATTTCTTATTTCAATATATTTATTATCACATTTTAAGAAAGAACTTTTAGTTTATAACTCTGTATGAAAGCCCATAATCAATTTATTCACTTTTTATCATTCATGATTTAAGACAGAGACAAGGGTGAGAAAAACCCTGAAGACCAGTCAACAAAAGCTTTCAAAACAGTGTTGTAAGCGGTGGGATAATTAGGATAAATCATAAGACCGTTGCCACCAGTGCTATTATTTGTGTTTGACTAGAATGATCAGTTCTTTATGCAGCCCAGGTAAACAAATTATTTTATTTCACAAAAGAGATTTAAAAATTTATGGTTGAAGTGTAAATGAAATACTACGGCTCTTCAGTTTTGTAATGCTCATGCTGGCCTCAGATGTAAAAGTTCAGTCAGTGCAGTTGTTGCAGCCCATTTCATTGAAGGAATGGAGACAAAAGTTTGTTTGTAACTACCGTGGAACTGAGCACAAAGACGCCAGTGACCTTTGAACTTCTGTGGCTGTGCATCTGAACAAGGGATTGTTTGAGAATGGGAAAAGCTGCCAGTAGACTTGGGATATGCTTTCTCCTTGTTTTCTACAGAGTTGTTGAATGACCCTACTCCAGAAAAACAAAAAAACAAAAAACGAAACAAACAAAAAGCTTAATTGGAAGAAATTCTTACTGGTCTCAGAAGAATCTCATGTCTGCATAGCAAAATCTAATTAGATATTCATATCCCAAAGTGATAGTCATTAAAAATACTGTCTCCACTTACAAAAATGGCAACGTTAATTACTGCCATTTTATGCATTGACAAGGCTGGTAGGTGCTTGTGGTTTCTTCCTCTGCAGTTCTTATTATATTCTTATTAAAAGCTACCTTCCAGTTCTGTGGTTGGAAAATCCTTCTATATCTGGGTCACGCTAATTCCTTAGCTTTTTTTTACATTGCTTAAATGTTGGACATTATTCTGAAAGTGAAACCCATAAGTATTTGTCAGATGAATGAGTGAAGTAATAAAGGTACAGGAAAAGTGTTTTTTTTGTGTGTGTGTGAGAGAGAGGAATAATGGCATTTGCAGTACTCTTTTTTTTCCTTCTCCCAAAGTGCTTAATAAAAAACTAGTAACATTTCGCAGTATGAAAATACCATAAATACAGTATCTCTTTTGTAGCCATTGTGTATAGTTCTCTTATTTGTACTAGCCAGTGCTCAAACTGGGCCCAGACTAGACTTTATTTCAATTTTGTTGTCTTTGGAAAGAGCTGAGTAATCAATACTAATATTTCCATTTTGGAGAAAATCTGGTTCTAATTTATATTGTTGCGTATCTGTCTTACACATGATTAATAATCAAGATGTTTGTATCTGAAGTTAATGTACCAATTTGCCATTACATAGTGCATGTGCTTTGAAGTGGTTCCTTTTTCCCATCAGTAATGCATTTGTGTGTATTATTTCAGGTACTTTTAGGTAGTTCTTTTTATGACTGGTGGCCAGCACCATAATTTAACTCATAGGTTATGATAGATTGCAGAAATCTGTCATCATGTTGCTTAACTGGAGTCATTGGGATCGAGTTTATGACTTCATTAGCTGTATTGTCTTGGTACCTGAGATGGGAAAAATTAGTATAGTAGTTATAATAAGAAAAGTGGTTGACTTTTTATTAACTTTCCTGAATGTGTTGATGTATATGTTAAAATACTGATTTATGAAAAGTTTAAAATAAAATCTTAACTGGTTGATAGTTGGAGAATTTGTTCATGATAGTCCTGTGAAACATTATTTAGAAAGTTTAGCTTTGAGTCTCGATTTATCAGCTACTCTTAAGAAATACAATAATTTACAGGCAGAAGTTCTTTAAGCTCTTTTTATGCATCTGTCTTAAATGCCTAAGACAACTGGGGCCTCCAGGAATGGGTTATGTGGGAGGCTAGTTCCTCAGTGGAGGCTGAGATGTGGGGTGAAGGGGACTGTGACTGTGAAGGAAAAAGTTTGGCTGTGGGGAAAATGGTGGCTAGAATGGGAGCTCGGAGCCGGAAGAAGGAAGATAAAAAGAGGGACGTGGCAGGACGTACAGCTGCAGATCAGCTGCCTTTCAGATCCCAGTCTAAAGGAAACCAGAGAAGGAATCAGAACACCAGGGTCTGCAGGCATCAGATCGCCTTATCTGGTGGAGGAGACAGTCTTTAAATGGCTCACAGATTCAGAAAGTTAAACTCAACCACCTGGGGTTGATCAGTGTATCTTTTACTCAGTTTTAGTTTTGGTTTATTTTGATTACATTCTCTCCTGTGATGGTTGAATTTGTTTTAGATTTTAATATGATAGTTGTTTAAGAGAGAGAAAGCAAACCATAGCACAACATAGAACATGTATTTGACAAAGTGCTATAAATTGCCATGTAACATTAGTGAATTGAATATTCCCTTTAAAAAATCTTAACATGAAATATATTACATTACTATTTTAGACAAAAATAAGACTTTTTTGATCTGTTCATTTTATTGACATATGTTTTATGAAGGGAAAAGGTAAAGAAGACTAAAGAATATGGAAAATATTAGGTAAATAATAGCACTTTTCACACCTGTTATTCTGAGAGTAAAACTTTACATTTGGATGACTATATATCATCAGATAAATTCTACATTACTTGATTTTATGAAATGGCCAATGCTAAGTTAATTTGGATGAATAGTGAATAGTGCTTTGGGTCAGAAAGGGTAGACAGATTTCATTGTTCGTTCTGAAAAGATATTTGTCAGGAAGTAAGTACTGTGTTTAAGATTTAAGAAGTTCTGTCTTTTTTTTTTTGGTTAATTATTAACTTACTACTTCTAAGAACTGAGTATTTAGAAAACTTATTTGATGTTTCTGTAATTTTAAAAAATTAATGAATTATTTATTTTTAAGCAGCAAAGTTTTGTTATATTGCCCAGTCTGGACTCGAACTCCTGAGCTCAAGTAATCCGTCTGCTTTAGCCTTTTGAGTAGCTGGGATTACAGGCATGCACTACCATGCCTGGCTGTAATTGTTTTTTTAAATATTAAAATTGAGATCTGAAATGAAAACAGTCTTGACATTGCCGTATAACTACTAACTGAAGAAATGGTGACTGTGCCCTGCCTTTTATAGTACCTGAACTTTTTTACATTTTCCTCCTATGGTAAATAATATGAAAGATGCTTTAGAAAAGTAGTTCCCAGACTTTTACCACAGAGAATTGCTTGTAGTGCCATAAGTCATAAACTTGTAAGCTGCTTGACTTAAAAAAAATGTCAATATTAGTAAACATTATCAAGTGCACACCGTGGGTATAGCAGATTTTCCTACTTGCCTAAGGTTCATTTCTTCCCTTTTCCTTTGTAATAGAACTTAAATTTTGTTAGAAGCAAAACACACAGCTTTTTGTGCCTAGCTTAAAACTATCGATGTCTTAGCTCCCCTTCCTACTGAGATAGCCACGTGATCTAGTCCTGGTCAGTGAGATGTAGGCAGAAATTTCTAGATGAAACTTTTGGGAAAGCCCTTTTAGCCATTTCTCGTTCCTCCTGCCCAGAAATTAGACATGATGACAAGCTGTAGCAGTATTCTAGAGACTTTTAGGAAAGGCTAAGAGATTCGCGGAGGTCTTAGCCCTTATGTTCTTGAACTGCCAAACCAATGTCAGCAAGTGCTTCTCTCTGAACTTCCATTTCATGAGGAAAAGAAAGCCCTGTCTTGTTTACATCACTGTAATTTGGACTTCTTTCTACACGCATCTGAACATATCCCTAAATATGATAATTTACATGCCCATTATGACATTCTTTCAGGAGATTTGGATTCTTCTTATAGTTTAACGAGGGATTTTATCCAACTTCAATTCCAGAAGTCTCCGAGATTTTTGGAATTATTTCTTTTAGACTTGATTGGACCAGCTGGATATCCAATTGGATGGATGTTGATTACTTCTGGAGGGTTTCTTGCCTTTCAAAAATAGTCTGCAGTATTTCTCACTGTCATTTCATCCTCTCTCATTTTAAGTCCCTGGCTTCATCTTGCTACATAATCTATATTGAAACCATAGAGCCCTCTCTGATCGGAGAGAATGTCCATGTAGTTATACCACAATGAGGGTCATTTGGATTGGGCAAGGACAGGAATTTGACTGCTGACCTTATCTCCCTCCATACCAAGATTAATTGCGGAATTTTTTTCCTTTTTAAAAATTTTTAACTTTTTCATGTATCATACACACGTTGGGTAAGGTCATAGAATATACATAATCAACTCTGTGACTTCTGACAGCCTGAACACATCTGTAACTAGCATCTGATCAAGAAGTGAAGCTTGGCCGGGCGCGGTGGCTCACGCCTATAATCCCAGCACTTTGGAAGGCCGAGGCGGGCAGATCAAGAGGTCAGCAGATCGAAACCATCCTGGCTAACACGGTGAAACCCCGTCTCTACTAAAAATACAAAAAATTAGCCGGGCATGGTGGCGGATGCTTGTAGTCCCAGCTACTCGGGAGGCTGAGGCAGGAGAATGACGTGAACCTGGGAGGCGGAGCTTGCAGTGAGCAGAGATCATGCCACTGCACTCCAGCCTGGGCGACAGAGCGAGACTCCGTCTCAAAAAAAAAAAAAAGAAGTGAAGCTTGATTATCCTTGTGGGTTGTCAGCGTGCAGACTTCTAACAGCATGGATTTGTTCTTGCCTGTCTTATTTTATATGCTGGAATTACGCAGAACATATTCTTTTGTGTCTGGTGTCTTTTGCTCAGCATTGTCTATAAAATTTATCCATATTATTATATGTAATTATATTCATTCTCATTGCTGTATAGCATTCCATTATGTAAATACATCTCCACTTGTCTACTGTTGGTGGGCATTTGGATTGTTTTCAGTTTTGACTTACGAATATTACTCCTGAGAACATCCTACAACGTATCTTTTGGTAAATATGTAAGCATTCTGTTGAATACATACTTTGGAGTAGAATCACGGGTCATAGGGTATCAGTAACAAATGAGAGTTTAAACTGCTCTGAATTCTCATCAACACTTGATGTCATTATTTTTAATGTAGTCCTTCTGGTGTATGTATCTTCTGTGAAGTGCCTGTTTATGCTTTTTGCCCATTTTTCTGTTGGGTCATTTGTCTTGTTTGAGAGAGTCTTTTTTATGTTCTGGATACTAGCTTTTTGTCAGATAGTTGTATTGTGAGTATCTTTTCCTGCTGTCTGGGTTACATCTTCGCTTCTTTAAGTGTCTTTTGAGGCCTAGATCTTAATATAGTCCAGTGTATCATATTTTTCTTTATGGTTAGTGCTTTTTGTATACAGTTAAAAAAGATTTTTGCCTACTCTAATGTCCCAGAGATGATCTCTTTTATTTTTTTCTGTAAAAGCTTTATGGGTTTATCTTTTGTATTTAGATCTGCATTTTTTCTGTAATTGCTTTTTGTGTATGATGTGAGGTGGAGGTCACAGTACATTATTTTCCGTATGGAGATTTAGTAGAGTCAGCACCATTTATTAAAAAGATGATCCTTTTCAATTGCATTGCAGTGTCAGCTTTGTTGTAAATCAGGTAAACCACATATGTGTGGGTCGTTACTCGACTTTATTCTCTTCTGTTGTTTTTCCTACCCTTCAGCAAATACTGTGCTGTTCCAATTATTATAACTTTATGACACGTTTTGTTACCTGTTAGTTTTAATGTGTCCAGCTTTATTCTTTCTTAAGATGGCCTTAGCTAACACTGAGGATTGTCAGCTGGTTAGGTGGAGTTAATATTTATTTTGTATGCCTTCTAACTTTGGCCATACACCATCCCTCAACCAGCTGACTGAAATACTGGCATTAATCCAGTTAGCCATCAAGAGAAATAGCTAGACTTCTAGCCTCCTAATGGATTTTCACATTTATTGAGTGAACAGAAAATAATTTATTGGTGCACACACACAGTACATCACACTTAAAATCATTGCTCAGTTTTTGCATAAATCACTGCAGTGTTCAGTAGTGAAATATCTAGTTCAAATGTGTGCATTTCAATGCACTGATGCTTAATTTTCTCATTTGTAAGTAACCAGTTGTTTATCATTACGCCCAGCTCTGTAGATGCCATGTTTGGAAATTAGTTGGCTTCAAAAAGGTGAAACTGGAATAGTGAAATAAAAATAAGACTGAATTGATTTGGAAAAATAAATTGTCTGTGTGTGACATTTAAAGGCAGTGATGTTTGTTAGTACGACTTGATACTGACAATCTAAGTTTCTTCTCAGTGCCCTGCCTTCTTTCCCCCTTCCATTTCACATTGCTTCAATTGGAGGAAATGCTAAGGTTTTAATATAAAATAGTTAGTATTTATCTTCAGAGGTGACCATTTTAAAATTATGTTTACTTGTTTTCTTTGTGGGGGTGGAGAATGGGAAGGAGGAAGGGAAGCAGTGAGCCTTGGGGATGCAGTGACTGTACTCCAGATTCTCTCATACGACATGTCATCCAATATGATACATTCTTTAAAATTGGGACTATCTTAGGAAATTGAAAATGTATGATCACTATACTAACTTTGGGGAACCTTTTTTCTACTTTTAAAAATAAATTACCAACGATCAGAGATCTATGTGCATATGAGCTGTATATGAATATTTTCCCCCCCTTTCAGTTAATAAATGGTGAGTTACCAGGGTGTAGGGGTCATGCTTGTCAAATATTTGAACTGAATGTGATTTAGGCACCTAAAACTATAATCACACACACTTACTTCTAATTACAAATAAAGAATGCACCATTTCATTTATAATGTAATTTTAATGGAATTAAACTTGAACAGTTAACACCACATAATTATATCCTATTTCAGTTAGAATAACTAACCAACCCAACTTTTCTGTGATATCTGTCACAGTCTATTTATGTAACTGTTTTATGGGCAAAAATTCTCCTCTGTTAATGGATCAGGTACATATTGTGACCCAGTCATCTCAGGGACAGCATTTGTTGAACAGACCTTTATGGAGTGCATATTGATTTTCAAATGCTTTATAAGCAGTGGAATATAAAGATAATTAAAATAGATATGATTCCTGTTACCACAGAACTTTCCAACCAGAGTTGGATACCTCAGGTTTATAAACATACTGTACTTATACTGTAATTTGCATACTAATAACAATAAGTAATTTTTGATTGCCCTATGAGGATTCAGGCTTTCTATTCTAGTTAAGTATGAGGTTCTTAGTACAATGTGTTAGTATCAGATTTTCACGTATTGTGCGCTATTTTTCCTCAACATATAATTTCTTTAATAGTGTATAAACTAGTTGGAATTAGCCTTTTGTACTCCATGTAAATCATATTCTTTCTGAAAATATTGTGGATCTGTTTATGAGTGCTTGTGGAAACAAGAGCATCTAAAATAAATGTGCTATATGTTCTTTATATATTGTGTTTCCCATTTATCGCTCTTTTTGTTAGGATTGAAAAATAGTGAGTGTGTACCTACCTATCCATACATTATGACCATATTTGGTAACACAAAATATGTCCTTATTCACAGACATAATTTGTCTACTTAAATATCACTAAGTGCCTGTTTAAGAAGCAAAGCAAGATAATTAATAGAGTAGGAAGAGAAATGGATATTTATCTGGTAGTTCCTTCCCCCAAAACACATCTGAGCTTATTTTGTCTGTATAGTTATACTTTTATACCTTTTAAACCACTCAAATTTGTCTGCCTCTCTCCATCTCCAGTGCTGCTACCCTAGTTCTGAAAGATATTCTCTCTCCAGTTGTTGCTGCAGCCTCCTTATTGTTCTGTTTGGCCAAAACCTATCTGATTCCAGTTCATTCTTCCTCTGTTTTCAAGCCAGAATGACTTTACTAAAATGCGTATGCTTTTAGTAGCTTTCAGGGAGCTTCCCTAGGTGGGGATTCCCCACTGAGTTTAATGTTTAGTCCAGAAAGGAGCTAGCCCATGCTAAGTAGAGGGGGTAGCATTTACAAATGCTTTCATGTAAACCACAGCAGCAAGCATCATTGAAACAAGGAGGTAGCCTCCCCGAGACTGTGGTTCTTTTACGGTTAATAGTTGTTTACCTCTTTGCATGCCGGCATCAGTCATAGTACTTTATGGCAGTATATTCTTGCTTTAATGCAAATTCACCTAACAAAATACCATGCAAATGCAGATACACTTGGACCTTGCTCCTCTTACTCAGTTGAATTTGGAAGACCTGTTCTGCTGCCCTTTATGTCTAATGGCTTGTTTGTATTGATGCTTTACTGGACTATTTTACTCACTCTCTTGTGTTTGTTTAGTTAAGAAGAAGAGCTAATTCTTAATGGTGATCAATATTTTGCCCAGTTCAGCAAATATCTTTAATGAGTTGGAATCCCCTCTCAAGGACAGAAGTTGCCAGATAAACTGTTAAGTGAAAACAGTATATTATTAGCATACCCACCGTCCTGAAAACAGTACAGTTAGCACAAGTACTATCTATTAATTAGCTAACTGTTCTTGCCTCTTAACCAGTTTTTGAGAGTAGGAGTTTGTTGTGTTCTTTTATTACTAATCAAAATTAGACATGACTACAGTTGAGAGTAAAGCTGTAAAATTGGAAATAAACCAATTAGTGTATGTGATGGTAAAGCTGTTAAAGATGATACAAGTATACTGTAGACGTAAAGTTAAAGTTAACTTAGAATTGGTCTAAAACTATAAATTGATATTACTGCTTTTAATAATTGATATTATTTGAATTATCATATTTGAATTCTAATTATAATAATTGATATTATGTACTTTTTCTGTAGTGGTGACAATACAAGGTTGAAGCACATAATCATACTGGCTTATTTGTGGTAATGGTACTTTTTTTTTTTTTTTGAGATGAAGTTTAGCTCTGTCACCAGGCTGGAGTGCAGAGGTGCAATCTCAGCTCACTGCAACCTCTGCCTCCCGCGTTCAAACAGTTCTCCTGCGTCAGCCTCCCCAATAGCTGGGATTACAGGCACACGCTGCCACACCCAGCAAATTTGTTTTGTGTGGTTTTAGTAGAGACGGGGTTTCACCGTGTTGGCCTGGATGGTCTCAATCTCCTGATCTCGTGATCCGCCCACCTTGGCCTCCCAAAGTGCTGGGATTATAGGCATGAGCCACTGTGCCGGGCTGGTACTTTATTGTTTTTAACCTTCAATGTTTTCTGCTTTCTTTGATAAATGTGGTTATGAATATGCATAATTCATAAATTGTTGATGTGTTTCAGTATGATCATTAGACAGATTTCTGTCAAATATGTCATGTTAAAATTTAGTTGCACTTAAACATTGAGCTTAAGCAAATTAGATGTTATTTTCTGTTTTCCTAAATACATTTTCATATATTTATATAGACCACTTATTTTTAGATGTTTACTGTTTTCTACCTTTTTTTTTTTATAGTCAGAGGCACATTTGCTACTTAGTGAAGCTATTCTAAGGTTATGTGATGTAGGGTGGTGGAAAATGACTCATTTAATTAGAATTGTATTCCACAGTCTAGGTTGTTGGAGCACATCATATTTCATTGAAAGAGAGAGATGCTTGAGAAAAAGGAGAGTCTGTAAACTAGATTAATGGCATTTTTGCCTACTTCATTACCTCATCATCAGCACCTTTGGAGTTACTTAGTTGTACCTTATCAAGATAGGATCCGTTTACTTTCTTGTCTATTGTTTTAGAATTCCCTTAACCAGTATCTGAGAAATTGCAACTTGCTGATTTAAATTCTTAGATATTTTCTGGATTTAAGCTAAATTTGAGGTTGGATTTTAGCATTCAGTGTAACTTGTTAGTATTTGTTACTTGGATAAATAACTATTTAAAAGGCAAAAATAATAGAATTCACATACTGCTTATGGGTGTGCTAAATGGTGTGATTTCTGTGAAGATTAAGTGAGGTATGACATATGTAAGCTAGTTAATTTTCTTCCTTCTTGCTTTTCTTTTTAATGTCATAATAGTTAAAACTCTTTCAAATGAATGAAAAATACCATGGAACTATTAACAAATATAAATGTGTTAAGAAATGAGACTGTGGAAAAGCTTATGATAGTTTCAGAAATAATTCTACTACAGGATAGAAAGTGAGAATTTTCATTAGAGCAAAACAAAGAGGTATAAGATTTCACTTTTGATGGTAGGAGGAGGTTGGAATGAAGCCTCAGTGTTCTGTAGGAACCAGTTGTTTGTCAGCAATAGCGTGGTTTTCAAAGTATAGTTTATTAAGAATTTCCCACAAATTCAACCTGATTAATTTTTTTAAAAGTTGTATTGTAGATAAATTGCTGTCCTTACTCATCATGGCTATCAATATTAAGAAATAATAGTATTCAGGGTTCCAGGATAATAAGTTTTGCGGTAGTAATGCAATGTGTAAAATGAGATATCTTCATTAATTTCACAGGTTATATTTTAGTGGCATAAGATAATTAGGGAAAGTAGACACCAACAAAATCTTCACAACAGTTAGTGATTACATTCTTCTTAACACATATTTATTAGAAGTACAACAGAAAATACAGAAATTTGCATTTTCCCTGTTTTTCAGGGGGATATCACTGACAGAGGCTCGCCCTGTTGCCCAGGCTGGAGTGCAGTGGTGTGATCATAGCTTATTGCAGCCTCAATCTCTTGTGCTCAAGCAGTCCTCCCACTTTATCCTAGGACCGCAGGCATGTACCACCCCACCTGGCTAATTAATTTTTTTTTTTTTTTGTAGAGACGAGATCTCCCTATGTTGTCCAGGTTGATCCTAGAACTCCTGGGCTCAAGTGATCCTCCCACCTCAGCCTCCTAAAGTGCTGAGATTACAGGTGTGAGCCACCACGCCCTGTCTCACAGTCTTAAAGGGGAACATTAATTGGTATCAGACAACCAGTTAAGTGGCAAAGTTGGAGTCTAATTCTGGATTTACCAGACTTCAGAGTACCAGCATTGCTGTTTCTGGTATTGCTGCCTCTAGATGTTTTCATTAAAAAAAAAGAAAAAAAACCCACCTTTTTTAAAGGACTAAGTTGAGGTGTGGTGGATATCAAATGTTTCTCGTATTCCATTTTGTTTCCTTATTTAGTCATTTCTTGAGTGAATAAATTTGATCTAGTTTATGACTTTCTTCTTCTTATAGTCTAACTTTTGAGTTGCAGCCCTTCAAGAATGCCACATATTGGAAAACAGTTTGGGATAGATTTTCATGTGGTAGAAAATGAGTCTACTTTGGGAAACCGCTTTAATTGTGTAACAGTGAGTCAGCAGCAGTGTCTTAGATTGTAGTCTGCAGTTGAGACCTGGCATTAGCATCTCTCTTTTAAAATATCTACTAGTAATAAAAAAACTCAGTATTAATACCAGTGCAGAGTGCTTTTCATAGATACGCGAAATCCTTTGGAATTGATACTTCTGAGTTCATTTCCACTCTGGGGGGTGTGTGTGTGTATGTATATCTATTACTGTTTTGTTTTTACTGATTTTTTAATATATACTGTATATATATAAAGAGTATTACTTTTTTTTAGTGAAACCCAATCCTCTTCACCTTCTAGATTGCAAAGTTTTTTTTTCGGTGTGCCTCAGTAGTGTCTAGATTTTTAACTTGCCATGTAGTTGCTTTACTCATTGGTTATCTCGGAAATTTTGTGCTGTTTTTAATGAATTCTAGGAAGATTCTCTTTTACATGTATCCTCTGTCTTATGGAAACCTGTTAATCTTTTTATCTAATTCAATACCATTTGCACCATTTGTTATAAGAGCAAATTCGAGTGGCATTGTATTATCTTTTTTTTTGGTTTGCTAAGTGACCACGTTTAGAGGAAATGGACTCCAAACTCCATGAGGACAGAGACCATGCCGGCTTTATTCACTCTATACTATGTTTTTCACAGTACCTGGGGCACAATAGGCACACAGTAAAGCTGAGTACACAAGGTTATGGCTAAATGCAAGTACAGCAGAAAAAAACACAGGGTCATAGTTAACTCTAGCTTGAGTCATCAGCAGTGTTGATGGGGACGTGCGTGTACAAGAAAAGGAGGAGAGGAGGATTCAACCAGGTTTTTGAAAGTATATGAGAAACTAATAATAGTGATAACATTTTTAAAGACTTATATTTCAGGCACTGTGTTATGAGCTTTATATATATTATTTATTTGTAGACAGCTCAAACAGCAATACCACAACAAAAGAAATAATCAAAAGGTTGGAAAATGTCCTAGTTAGCTTAAGTAAAAGGAGGCTGGGGTGATTTAGGCACAGAGCACTACTTATGAAGATGTTTTGTGCAGGAGTTGTTGAGGCGTTGGTGGAGCATAGAATGATTTTCACTTAGATTTTGATTAAATTTTAAAAATTTAATTTTTAAATTTTAAATCGAAATAACGAGAGCCAAGACATAAATAGAAACACTGTATCGCATTGCAAGGAAGTCATTCTTGGTGTAGAATGCTTTGAGGAGGATATTAGGTAGTGTTAAGCTTATATAACTTCTAGAAGAAAACAAGTCTTTCCTAGATGGTTAGATAGGCTGGATCAGATAAGCTTTCACTTTCCTTTTAATCAGATATGATTTGGTCTGATTGGATATAAATAATTCGGGGGGAAGATGTTTGGGTTTTTAAATTTTCTTTTTATTGGATAAATTTAGAGTTTATTTAATTTGAAGGTAGAATAAATGAGTAAAAGAAAAATTTCCATTGACTGAATTTCATTCTAGGACCCATAGAGGGATCAGCCCATTGCATGCCTCTCCGTGTAATACTTGGAGAATTCTAAGTTATTTGTAGTTGATGCTTTGAAAACATGTATTTTATTCCTGTTTTGCTATTACAAGAGTTTTTATCATCCTGAAAGCATTTCTACTAGAATGCAAAGGTTGTGCTTATAAATTCTGCACTGTTTTAATGTTTTAAAAATGCCCTTCAAAAGATGGATGGAAAATTGCTGTATCATACCTTTCATATGATGTAAAAGAAGGTTTTTTTTTCCTTTAATGTAAACTGGAAGATGAAATAAACATATTTTTAAAATAAATTTCTTTGAAGGCTAATATAATTTGGTACATTTTTATTTTGGAGGAAGTATGATTAGAATAGTTGTATATTTCTCCTCCTTTGATGCATGTGGTTTGTGAGGTGTCTTTAAAATCC
Organism: Macaca nemestrina; assembly: GCF_043159975.1. Classification (NCBI taxonomy): domain Eukaryota; kingdom Metazoa; phylum Chordata; class Mammalia; order Primates; family Cercopithecidae; genus Macaca; species Macaca nemestrina. Next base: position 128,763,561 of record NC_092136.1, on the reverse strand, counting down.
TTAAAAAAGTAGTCACTGGTTACTTTGAAGTCATGAAAGAGGAAGTATGAATACATGAGAAGAAAAACGTATGATTGAACTTAATCAGTTTAAGATCTTATCACTGTTGGCAACTTGCCTCATGTCCAGCTTTGAATGATGAATAAAATGGTCTGCACATCATTTCTGCTTTTAGCATGTAAACAGACTTGATCTTTAACCAAGGGTTGTTTATATGGTGGCGTAATAATTTTCTACTCCTGAGAATTGTGGAATAAGCATTTTATTGTTGTTAATCACTTACTATACATTATTAACAATTTACTAGATGTAAAGGATGGCTGGGCCTGTGGCCCGATGATGAATGAGACTTGCTACTATGTCAGTGTATTTACTATAGAGCGTGGAAGGTAGACCTAGTGAGGAAAAAAGAGGGTACTCTGTGGGAAATGCTGCTTTTAAGCTGAAGTGAATGTGAAAATGAAATCAGCTCCCATCAAGTTCCAGACTGAAACACTGATATTATGATATATATCTCTTAAAAGACCTATTTTAACAGCATGGTTCATGGTAGAGACACGTTTGAGAGGAGGAAAACAGGCAGAGGATAGGCCCTTTTAAAATCCCACCCTGGTGTTATAATTGATCACCCTGCAAAATTAGTTTGAAATGCCTACAGGGCTAGAGGGTGGAATAGAAATTGCTAAAATGGGTCAGAACAAAGAAACTCGGCATTCAATTGTCACTAGTGACCTATAGTCAAAAATAGTCTATTGCTATGGGAGAGCATGATTTTCATCTCTGACAGTCCCTTAAAGGTTAAGTGTTGCCCTGGTTCTTTGAGTAGTGATTTATAGCTTTGTGTCAATTTTTTCCAGAACCTTTTTGGTTCATTTTAATGGATTTGGAGGTGTTGGCTTTCATAATTTTGTTTTCATGCTTTGTGAAACAAAATTTATCTTTTTCTTATTTATCTTATTCATTATTGAAATGTTTTACTAATTTATATTTTTGAATTTGATGATCTAAAGTCTATGGACTATTCATGCTTTTATTGATTGTGTTATCCCAGCTATTACCTTTTCTAACTGAAGACTTTTATTTTTTGAGTCCCTTATTTGATGATACTTTGGTTGAAATTTTTGACCTTTCATTAGTTCTGCCACATTTGGGTGTTGCTCTGTATAAAATAGAAATACTTTTTCTTGCAATCTGTGTTACAGCTGACATGAGGGGGACCCCTCTTTAAATGAGTTTCTGATCTTTGAACCAATTTCCCCAAGCTCAAGATTACACTGATGCTTAAAAAATCCTGATTCTCCTTGAAGTCAGGGATTGTATTTTATTGATTTATTCCCCAGGACTAGTATAGTTTTCTGCTTCCAATGAGCTGTAAATAAATGTTTAATGAGTAGCTAATCTATTGAATAATATCCATTGAATAAATGAATTAATCAAATATTGTCAAAGATTTAGTGAATATCTGGGTAGGTTAAGTGCTTGATTTCCTTTTATCTGTGTAAATACTGTGAAATAACTTCCAATAAATTATTTAGGCATAGTATCTCTTAAGACACTGTTTATAACACTAGCAACAACCACCCCAAAAACAGGTCATAACCTTAAAGGCACTATTATTTAACATAATGAATTATGCATGTCATTCTTTGGCTACTTGAACCAGGAGAGTGGGAAAATAATGGTGATATACTAAGCTGATAGGAGGCAATGAAATTGTTACCTTCATACATTATTGGTAGCTTAGCTTTATAAAATGGTTAATCCTTTTAGAAAACATTTAAAAAATAAATATGAAAGACCATAAAAATATCCATACTATTTGACTGAATTTATAATTTTTAGAGTCTAAAGAAATAGTACAAAATATGGAACTAACCATATATGCAAATACATTATTTGCAGAATTATTTATACAACTGAGGAGTAGTGTTAAACGCTGACAAAGCTAATTATCTCTCTGACTCAGTTTTCTTTCTTTTTTCCGAGACACGGTTCTCACTCTGACTCAGTTTTCTTATCTGCAAAATGGAAATAATAGTACCATCCTCACGGAGTTGTTATGAAGAATAAATGAAGTAATGTGTATAGTGCCTAGAATATTATCTGTTATTTATAAAGAACTCAAATTTGCTACTGCAACTGCTGTTGTATTTTATTATTGATGGTCTCTTATTTCCTGTTGTGCTAGGCATTAGGTGTAATAGGAGATAAATAAGTAAAAATTCTGTACTTGTTCACAAGGAACTTAAAATACATTTGGTAGTAAATACAATATATTGAGAAATAATTTTAATTTCGGATCAGAATATGGTGACACAAAGTGACAGAATGCTACAAGAGCTCTAATATAGGAAAGTGCGGGTTACTTTGGGCTTGTGGGGGTGGAGAAGATGACATTTTCACTGAGCTTCGAATGGTAGAATTCTGAGAGGTAAAATTCTGAGAATGGCATTTTATGGGGCACATGAGCGAAGACAGAGACAGGAAAACAAAGTAGGTATCTAGTGGATTAGAATTGTGGGACGTAACTTGGAGGAGAAAGAGTCTTCATGTTGGAATGGTTGAATGCCGAGCTGAGGAATTTTTATTTTATTCATGTGACATTGGTAAATGAAGGTTCTTGTGACTTGATGAGAACTATGTTTTAGGAAGATGGAAGAACTGCAGGATGGTTTGGTGGAGGTAGGAGAGATGGGAACTGGGAAGACTATATTTTTTCCATTCATTTATTCAGAAACATTTGTTGCTTACCTATTCTTTGCCATGTTTTATGTTTTGTATTGAGGATAGTACTGTATGATATTTACTTATGATCGTTAGTAGTATTTCAGGACATAGATTATGAAAAGGAAATTAATGTGTTTCTGGGAATGAGAGGTAGACTAGATGTCAAATTACAGAAGTTGGATGACAGGTTTCTTAACTTTGTATATGGAGGAAGGGAGAGGTGGAAGTTAAAGCTATCTCTTGGGTTTTAAACCTGAGCAACTTGGGGATTTATTGCATTACTCTTTTTTTTTTTTTTTTTTTTGAGACGGAGTCTTGCTCTGTCACCCAGGCTGGAGTGCAGTGGCGCGATCTGGGCTCACTGCCAGCTCCACCTCCCAGGTTCATGCCATTCTCCTGCCTCAGCCTCCTGAGTAGCTGGGACTACAGGCGCCCGCCACCGCGCCTGGCTAATTTTTTGTATTCTTAGTAGAGACGGGGTTTCACCGTGGTCTTGATCTCCTGACCTTGTCATCCGCCCGCCTCGGCCTCCCAAAGTGCTGGGATTACAGGCGTGAGCCACCGCAACCGGCCTATTGCATTACTGTTAATGCACATTGGAAAATAAAGACGATGAACTAGTATATGTGGACAGATGATGATTTATTTTTGACTGACTTTGAATTGCCAATGAAATGTTCATTTGGTGCTGTGTAGGGGGTAATTGGCAATGTGGAAGTGAAAGTTGAGGGAGTTGGGTGGCTAGAGTTGAAGAATACGGATTTGTGCTTAAGTTGCATGCATAGAGGTGGTAGATGAAGCCATTGAAGTGGATGAAGTTGTCATGGGAGAATGTGCAGGTAGGTGTGTGTGTGCTGTTAGTAGAGGTGGTTTGGGAGCTGAACATTGTTTATTTTAAAAGAATCACTTTATTATAATTGCATATGCTCATTATTTTAAAAATCTTTTTACTACCTAGAAATAGCTGTCATTTAATAACCAGAAAGATCAGTCTGAGTTTTTTTTTTTTTTTTTTCATTGAGACAATCTTGCTCTGTCACGCAAGCTGGAGTCCAGTGGTGTGATCTCGGCTCACTGCAAGCTCCACCTCCCGGGTTCACGCCATTCTCCTACCTCAGCCTCCTGAGTAGCTGGGACTACAGGCACCTGCCACTACGCCCAGCTAATTTTTTGTGTTTTTAGTAGAGACGGGGTTTCACCGTCTTAGCTAGCATGGTCTCGATCGCCTGACCTCGTGATCCGCCCGCTTTGGCCTCCCAAAGTGCTGGGATTGCAGGCATGAGCCACCGCGCCCGGCCTGGATTTCTTTTTATGTATATTTGTAGGTAGTAATTTTAGAAATGTGTTATGTGTTGAACAGTATATTTTATTGCATACCATAAGTGAGTGTGACAGCTCAGATCCCTCAGTTGTTCGAGGTTATGACATTTGTGTTGAGTTCCTGAAACACTAGCCCTGTGAACAGGGCTAGGAGGAGGTATCACTTGCAGGGTTGAGTAAGTATGTTCAGGTACTTGGCCTTGAGAGTGGTGACTTATAAAATTTTGCACCGTAGGTGGTTTGCTTGTCTCACCCTAACCAAGGTCCTGCCTGTAAAACAATGATAATAATAAACATTCCTTTAGAATAAGTTTCTATTATTATCAACTAAGTTGCAAATGTAATTTTAAAAAGCAGTACTCCCATGAGACTTTCAAAGAAACGCAACAGTCTTCTGACCCTGTCCCAGCTTCCCTCCCATTTCTGCTCTATAGAAACAATGTTTTTCAGCTCTTTCAGCTTCCTCCCCGCCAGGATTTACCGCCCTGTTTGTAAATACTATGCTTTTATTGGTCATTCTTGATTTATTATATTTAGACATTGTCTAAATTTGTTTGAACATCACTGAATACTTTTTAAAATTTTTGTCTTTTTCTAGAGAGGCAGCACCTTGGACTTAGTATGTCATTGGGATTTTTATTACTGAGTGATCCAGCCAAAATTATCCTTTTGTGACTTTGAAGGGCTTCTGTGTAAGAACTTGTTACATACTTTATTTTTACTAAATCCAGTAGAGTATCTACTTATCTCTTTTTGGTTTCTTGTTTTTTTGCATGGGATGTTGCCCTGTTGCCCAGGCTGGAGTGCAGTGGTGTCATCACGTCTCACTGCAGCCTTGACCTCCTGGGCTCAAGTGACCCTCGCACCTCAGCCTCTGAGTAGCTGAGAGTACAGATATGCGCCACCACACCCGGCTAATTTTTACAAAATTATTTGTAGAGATGTGGGCTTGCTATGTTGCCCAGGCTAGTCTTGAACTCTTGGGCTCCAGTGATTCTCCCACCTCGGCCTCCCAAAGTGCTGGGATTATAGGCATGAGCTCCTGCACCTGGCCTACTTATCTGTTTTTCTAGCATTAAAAGTGGCTATTATAACACTTGACGCAGATTTTATTTTTTCTTACCTTTCCAAATAAAAGGAAATTTAATGAAGTTTTAATGAAGTGTAAGTTACCATTTATCCATGTCCTTTAATTAAAATATTTTTTGTTTTAAAATTTTAAGTTCATTCATTGAATGTAAGCTGTGTATCAGGTACTGATACATGACATTTTGTACGTGTGAGCTCATTTATTCCTTACATCTCATAGGTACCAATATGCCCATTTTATGAGTGAAAAAATGAAGTGTTAGAGAAGTTAAATAACTTGCCCAAAGCTGCAGTGATGGTAAATAATGGAGCAAGAATTCAGATTCAGGAATATCTTATTCCTCAATCCATATTCTTAACCACAGAGTTAAACTATACATTGTCCTCTCTTTTGGATTCCCAGATTTCTCCAGGAACCTTTCTTTCTACTTCCTCTGTTGAAATGTTACTTTTAAATTTAGTCTTTAAAATTTACATAAAATTAGCTTTTGCAGACTCAAAAATTTTTTTCAACCCATATTAAAGATAGAAAAGCTTTATGCAGTGGTTTCTTATGATATGACGAAAAATATAAAAGAAAATATTAATCTCACTCTCAAGCATGTAGGGCTTGTGAGAAGGAAGAGGAAAAATTGATATAATCAGATTACTTCCTTTTTGCTTAGTTCACAAATACTTAATACTTGTTTAAGATCTTGTGTTGTGTATCTAAAGGAATTCAGAGACAAATAGCTTTGGCCCGCAAGAATAATTCAACTAAAAGTAAGTATACTATAAGGCAATATAAATATCCTGTGAGAACGATAAACTAGGTACTTTGTGAATTTATTGATGACCTAGGGAAGGCTTGTAGAAAAGGAAATGACTTGAGATGGGCCTACTGAAGGCTGGATAGACAATTAGGGAAGGGTCATTCCAGTAAGAATTTACGGGGCAGGAAACTACTGGGAGTGTGTTTGTGGAAGAGCAAGTAGTTTAGTTTGACCAGATATTTTTTTCCCCACGGTCATATAGCTAGTAAGTGCTAGAATCGGAATTGGAATCCCAGGCAGGCTGACTCCAAAGTCTTCAGTAATAGCTATCTTGCTAAACTGCTACAACTTTGCCAAGAAATTTATATGTCTAGTCACCCTTGGCTGTGGGGGCATATTGCATGATGAGGTTGGCAAGAGAATCACTTGAACCCAGGAGGCGGAGGTTGCAGTGAGCCGAGATCACGCCACTGCACTCTAGCCTGGGCGACAGAGTGAGACTCCGTCTCAGAAAAAAAAAAAAAAAATAAATAAATAAATAAATAAAAAGAAAGTGTAGAGGAAATATGTTAATTTGTCACTGTGCATAGTAAGTGTGCAGTTACTGTGTAGGAAATGAAGATTACAAACAACAGTTCCTGGTTTAGAATTTATAGTCTGAGAGATAGGAGAAGAAATTTGGGATCTCCTGGTGCAAAAAGTCTATTTTTTAAGTAATCGTGTGTGCGTGTATGTGTTGTAACTTTTGGGGAAAAATTTAATTGAGAGTGGCATTTGAGCTGGATTTTAGAGAGCTGGCTGTTTCCACAGATTGAGGATGGAGGGGAAAGACTTTGGATTAATGTGAGAGTAGACACAGGTGGAATAGTATAGAGCGTATTTGGAAAATGGCCAGTCATCTATGTTACCTGTAATGTGGGAAGTGAGGTGGATTAATTAGAGATGATGCTAAACCTAGTATACTAAGGAATTTGGACTGTCTTCTATGGGTGTCGAAAGTGCTTCTAGGTATTGTATTTTAGCAGAATTGGTATCATCGAATTTGTATTTTAGGAGGGTTATCCTAGGTGAACTAGCTAAAAGGTGGTTAGAGTAATGCTAGTTTGGAGAATGAGCTTCTAGAGTCCTCACTTCTGGGACAGCTCCTAGCTCTGTCATTCTGGGTAATTTTGGTCATCTGACCAGTCCTAAAATTACTCATCCGTAAAATGTGGGTAATGCTGGTACCTTCCTTACAGAGCTGCTGTGATGCATAAATGAGATTACGCTGCAGAATGCTAATGCATATTCTAACAGAGTAAGTGCTCACACAAGAAAAGTTAGCTATAAAATAATACTCTCCTGGAAAAGGGCAAAGACTAGAAGTAGAAAGACTATATAGGAAATAGGAAAGTCTGTACTATTTAATAAGCAGTATAATATGCAAGGGCTTAGAAACTTCTTATCGTGGCCTGGCATAGCGGTTCACACTTGTAATCCCAGCACTTTGGTAGGCCAAGGTGGGAGGATTGCTTGAGCCCAGGGGTTTAAGACCAGTCTCGGCAACATAGTGAAACGTCGTCTGTATAAATAATACTCTATAAATAATAAACAAAATTAGACGGGCATGATGGTGTGTGCCTGTAGTCCCAGCTATTGGAGAGGCTAAGGTGGGAGGATCACTTGAGCATGGGAGGTCGAGGCTGCAGTGAGCCGAGATTACACCACTGCACTCCAGCCTGGGCAACAGAGTGATACCCTATCTCAAAAAAAATTATTATTATGAAAATAACACTTTATTGCATCATCAGAAGTGTTAATTGTGTTTGGTTAGAGGTGTGTGTGTGTGTGTTTAAAATAAGTTCTATGAAAATGCAATTGGTTGGTTTATTTTTTTGATACTGGATCTTAACATCTTAACCAGGCTGTCCTGGAACTCCTGGAATCAAGCAGTCCTCCCACCTCAGCCTTGTAAGTAGCTGGGACTACAGGTGCATGCCACCACACCCAATTTGCAGTTGATTATTTTAAATCCCATTAGTGTATGTATTACTCATACATGTAAGAATAATCTTTAGTGTATGAGAGCACCTGTTACTGACATTTATAGATGTGTGGTGGTAGTGGAGGCTGAAATGACTTAGTAAATCCAGTAGTGCATGAAATCCCTGATTGATAAATGGCCATTGGTAGATTTTTCACTTTGTATGTCCTCATTGTGCAACATTTTTCTCTTACTGGGTCATGAGAAGTGTGAAGAGAGGGTAGAAGAAAGGACACAGAAAGTCATAAGCACCATTTATGTGGGTTAATGGTTAGGAATTATTCCTGGGAGAGTACAAGAGTTAGAAGGAAAAATCCTTTAATATGAAGGTGCTCTGTGTCCTCAAAGTTTGCAAGGACTATAAATAAATTTCATGATATTTGGTCTCTAGGATGGCAGATTCAGGATTAACTAATTTCACTCAAGCTTAGAAGAGAAATTAGGGTTAGTCAGAACTATAATTGAGAAGATTGAAAATTTCCTTGAGCCATCAAAACCCGCGGGCACCGTGGTGACTTTACTTTTTCTCTGGCCCATACCTACTACCTCACCAAACTCCCTTGTCCCTACCTTCAAAATATGTCTTCAGTTGGGCCACTTCTCACTGCTTCTATTGCTACCACCCTAGTCTGAATCACCCTCACTTCTTTGGATCAATGCAGTAGCCTTAAACTGGTCTCTTGGTGTGATTTTTGCCCTGCTTTGGTCTAGTCTTTATAGAGCAGCCAGATTAATCCTCAGTGTAAGGAAGGTCATGTTCCGCTTTTGCAAAAAGGCTCTCAGTAGCTCCTCATTGCAGGGGTTCTTTGCATAGCTTGGAAGGCCCTGCCTGGTTTGGCCCTGTTTCTGGAGCCTTTTCTCCTATCACTTTGTCGCCCTCACTGTACTGTTGCACCACACTGGACACAAGTGTGCTCTTGCCCCGAGGCCTTTGCACCTGTGCATCCATCTGCCTAGATCCACGTAATTCACTCAGTTCATTTAGGCCTCCGTTCATGTCCCCACCTCACAGAGGAAGCAGTTCTCTGAAGGCCCTATCTAAAGCAGCAGTCCTGAGCATTCTTCATTCCTTTAACATGCTAAAGCACTTATCACTACCCAATAAATAATCCTTTAAAAACATTTGTAATCCCCACTAGAACGTAAACTCCCTGGGAGCGAATATTTAGTTTTCTGAAGTTTTTTCACCAGCTAGGATGTAACAAATGACCAGTTTGTTATTTTGTAACATATTTTGTCATTTGTAACAAATGACTCATTAATGGATGAATGAGTTATAAACAAAGGGAGATTTGTATTTCTTTAAATGTGAGATTTACTATTCACATCAACATTTATTTTGATCTACGTAGGCAAAATGAAAATAAGAAATATTAAGAACAAAAAAAGATAACTACAGACCAGTATCCCCAATTAACATTGATGCCAAAATCCTCAACAAAATACTAGTGAACTGAATCCAACAGCATATCAAAAAGATAATCTACCATGATCAAGTGGGTGTCATACCAGGGAATTCAGGGATGGTTTAACATACTTAAGCTAATAAATGTGGTACACCACATAAGCAGAATGAAAAATGGAAATCACATGATCATCTCAATAGATGCAAGAAAAGGATTTGATGAAATACAGCATCCCTTTATGATGAAAACCCTCAGCAAAATTGACACAGAAGGGACATACCTTAAGGTAATAAAAGCTATCTAGGACACATCCACAGCCAACATTATACTGAATGGGGAAATGTTGAAAGCATTCCCTCTGAGAACTGGAACAAGACAGGGATGCTCACTTTCACCACTTCTCTTCAGAATAGTACTGGAAGTCCTAGCCAGAGCAATCAGAGAAAGAAAGGGCATCCAAATCGGCCAAGAGAAAGTCAAACTGTCCCTTTTTGCTGATGGTATATGATTGTATACTTAGAAAACCCTAAAGACATCCAAAAAGCTGCTAGAATTGGTAAATGAATTCAGCAAAGTTTCAGGATACAAAGACATCATGACTGAGAACCGAAAAGCAAATGCAACAAAAACAAAAAAGGTTTTGCACAGCAAAAGAAATAATCAGCGGAGTAAACAGACAACCTACAGAATGGGAGACTGTCTTCACAATCTATGCATCAGACAAAGTACTAATACTCAGAATCTATAAAGAAGCCAAACAGCAAGAACAAACCAAACAATCCCACAAAAAAGTGGGCTAAGGACATGAATAGACAGTTCTCAAAAGAAGATATACAGATGTCTAACAAGCATATAGAAAAATGCTCAACATCACTAATTATCAGAGAAATGCAAATCAAAACCACAATGCAGTACCACCTCACTCCTGCAAGAATGGCCATAATCAAAAATCAAAAAATAATAGATGTTGACGTGGATGCAGTGAAAAGGGAACAGTTTTACACTGTTAGTGGGAATGGAAACTAGTACAACCACTATGGAAAACAGTGTGGATATTCCTTAAAGAACTAAAAGTAGATCTGCTGTTTGATCCAGCAATCCCACTACTAGGTATCTACCTGGAGGAAAAGAAGTCATTATTCGAAAAATATACTTGCACATGTATGTTTATAATTGCACAATTCGCATTACAAAAATATGGAACTGGCCCAAATGCCCATCAGTCAATGAGTGGATAAAGAAAATGTGCTCTGTGTGTGTGTGTGTGTGTGTGTGTGTGTGTATGTGTATGAATGACATAATGGCATTCACAGCAACCTGGATGGAATTGGAGACTTATTTTTTGTGGAGTAACTCAGGAATGGAAAACTAAATAGCGCATATTCTCACATATGAGTGGGAGCTAAGCTATGAGGACGCAAAGGCATAAGAATGATATAATGCACTTTGAGGGACTTTCAGGACTCAGGGAGAAGTGGGAAGTGGGAGAGATAAAAGACTACACATTGGGTTCAGTGTACACTGCTTGGGTGGTGGGTGCACCAGAGTCTCAGAAATCACCACTGAAGAACCAAGCACCACCTGTTTTCTCTTATATGAAGACCAAGCTCAGTAATCCTATGTTCTTATGGACCTATAATTGTGTCCATGCTGCCCTGTCATTTTAACAGTTCTCGTATTAGAGCAGATAATACCAAAAATGGTGCAAACTTACTTTTGCTACAGATGATGACAATTTTAGGCTAGGTTACACATATTTACACATACAGTACCTAAGGGTAGGAGCTCAGGCAAGAATGTAGGGAGGAGCACGGTAAATGTGAGATGAAATTCTAGAGCAGGTAAAGTCAACGTCGGGTGAAATTCTAGACCAGGTAAAGCTCATGGCAGGTGCTATGTTAGGTAGCTAGTTGAATTGGTAGGGAAATGTTTCAGAAGATAAGATAACAGGTGACCACAAACTTGGTAGCTTACAGAAGTTTAAGTTCCGAAGGGCTAAAGTCTGAAATCAAGATGTCAGCAGGGCCACGCTCCCTTCATGTGGCCTTCTCTTTTGTATTTGTGCCTCTTCTCTTCTGTCTCTTATAAGGATAATTACCGTTGGATTTAGAGTCCACCTGAAATGCAAGATGAGTTCATTTCAGGATCCTTAACTTAAATTTGCAAAGTTGTCGTTTTCTAAATAGCGTAATCTGTACAGGGTCCAGGTATTAGGACGTGGCTATATAGTTTTTGGGGGCCACTGTTCAAAACCTGTGAAGTCCTACTTAAAAGTAAGCCTGGTAAACTAAGGGAATGGTGAAATAGGGATAGAAATGGAAGAACAGCTACCCGTGATTTTTTTTTTTTTTTTTTTTTTTTGTTCCTAAAACCTAGTTATCCTGATAGAGATGCCCCTTTAAATAAATAGTTCCTGTGCTGAGTATCCCCAGCATACTCTGGAGGAGTGGTTTTGTTTCTTTAAAATTTGCCAGATTCATTCAGGCGGCAGATTAAAAATAAGTAAATGATTTTCTTTTTGAGTAAGTAGGAAGGAGATCTTTGGGAAAAATTACCTAGAAAACAGTATATATATTTTTGCCATTCTTCCTGCAGCTATATCAATTATATTAATATATTTTAACTTTGTCAGTGTTTTCAACATACACAGAAAAGTACAAGATGATAGGTCATAGCACTCGTGCTTGTCACCTAAACTTAATAAAACTTCACATTTTTTCATATTTCCTTAGGATGTATATTTTAAAGAAAAATATTGTATAGTAGACTATTTTACATATGTATTTTTATAGTTTCAAAATATTTGGCACAATGCTTAGACTACATTTTTGGGATTTAGTCATTTTTTGTGGTGTATATATTATTGGTGTTGTCAGCAGGACTTCTTTCAGATCAATGTTTAACTGTGGGTATTCTGAAATGTAATCGTTTACAGTTCTGAAATAGCATGAATCAACTAGGTAACACTTGAAATTCTTAAAAGGAAATCTTCTTTAAAAACTTTAATCTTAGATAGCTTGTCAGTAATCTCTTCCTTAAATTATTGCAATAGCCTTTCTTTGTTTTTTAAAAATTTTGATATATTTAAAAACAAAGAGGAAAGTATGGCAAAGAACATGAATCAACGTATGTGCTCCATTAATTCCTTCTGCTTTACCATTTTGCTTCAGGTTTTTTTTTTTTAATGAAATATATAATTGAACCCCTGATATTATTTTCCTTTTTTTTTTTTAACCTAGAAGTACAATTATCCTGAATTTGTTGAGACCGTCTCTATTAAATATATGTCTGTCCATAAAAAATATATAGCATTATATGGTAAATATTAAAACTGCATATTGCATAGTATTAAACTGTATATTGTATATTATGTAGTATTAAAACTTTATATATAGTAGGTTAAAAGCTTCTCTAGAAAGTATCATATCACTCTGCAGGCTTTTTTTCTCATTTTTTTATTCCGTGTAATTCATGGATACAGTTCATTTTAACTATTACATATATTTTCATTGTTTGAATATACTTCAGTTAGTTTTCCCATTATCCCCAAAACATTTAGATTGTTGCCATTTTTTTTTTTTTTTTTACTATTATAGACCATGCCACATTTTTCAGTCTTGTACATGTTCAGTCGTACATGTGTGCATAACTTCTCTAAGGCATCCGAAAAGTGAGTTGCTGGGTTGAAAGGTGTGTGCCATTTCAGTATTGGTAGAGTTAGAGTCCTTTCTTAAAGAGGTTTTATTATTTTGTATTCACACCAATTGTGTATTAGAAGTTTTGTCATTTTGTATCTACTGCTGTGAGTGAGTTAGGTCAAAAATCTTTTTATTATGGAAATTCTCAAACATATACAAAAGTAAATGTAGAATATAATGAACTCCTATGTACCCTTCACCTAGTTTCAAAAGTCTTTAATATGTGACCCATTTTGTTTTATCCAAAGCCACTCCCACCACCCGGAATTATTTCAAAGCAAATCCCTGACATCATATCATTTCATCTGTTACTATTTCAATGCGCTTCTCTAAAAGATCAGGATTCTTTTTTTAATGTAATAGTTTTATTTCTTTAGCATTACTTGTTTTTATTGGAGTATAACATTATACTCCAATAAAAAATAGCATTATACTCCAGTAAAAATAAATACTGGAATGTAATAAAATTCATGTCTTAAGTGTACAGTTTGAAAAGTTTTGACAAATATTAGTAATCCATATCCCAATCCAGATATAGAACAATTCCATCTCCAACTGGAAGAGATCTATGCAGGCCTGACCCTTGTTGAAGAGAGAGGGAAGTAAAAGAGAGTTTTCTCAGGCTGGTAGCAGAAAGAGAAGTCAGAGAGATTGGAGGCATGAGAAGGATTGGTCATGCATTGCTGTCTCCAAGATAGGAAGGGGACATGTGATACCAGTGTCCAAGCAGACAGTGGCCCTGGTCTGACAGCCAGCAAGGGACCTCTGTCCTGCAATTGCAAGGAAGTGAATTTGGCCAACAACCTGCATGAACTTGGAAGCAAATTTTTGCCCCCCCCCCCCCCCCCCGCCTTCAGATAAGAGTCAATCTTGGCTGACACCTTTTTTTTTTATGGCCTTGTGAGATCACTAATTAATATCATTAACATCATTACTGGTCTCATCAACCTGTCAAGTTCCTAGTGTCAAATACACATTCTCCAAAATCCAACTTTTACATGAAAGTTCAAATTTTATCATTTTCAACAAATACCACCAATTGTTCTCCTTGAAATGACTGGCTCCCTTCATTTTTTAAGGAAATATCATCATTTGAGTAACCGTAATTTGTCTCCCAATCTTTCAAATAGAAGTAATATGCTATGAAAAGTGGGACTAGTTAATCTTCTAGTTCAGTCACTCAGGTACTTTTCTTGGAGACAACCCTCTGTTGTATCAAGTGTGAAAGGCTTTATGCCTTTTTCCTATTTCATCACCCAGAATGTCTGTCTAACTGATATGTAGATGATCTGTAGCTACACTAATGTCACCCATGAGTGTGGTTCTCAAACTCTATGGGACCAAGATTAATACGAAGGATGTTTATTAGGATAATACTGGTATCAACACCTGTGGGAAGGAAGAAAAGGGAACAGAGGAGTGAGTAGAGGGAGAAGTTGATGCAGTCTTTTTTTTTTTTTTTTTGAGTCCGTCGCGCTCTGTCACCTCGGCTGGAATGCAGTGGTGCAATCATGACTCACTGCAGCCTTAACCTGCTGGGCTCAGGTGATCCTCCCGCCTCAGCCTCTCTAGAAGCTGGGACTACAGGCATGTGCCACCAGGCCTGGCTAATTTTTGTATTTTTTGTAGAGACAGGGTTTCTCAATGTTGCCCAGGCTGGACTTGAACTCCTGGGCTTAAGTGATTTGTCTGCCTCTGCCTTCCAAAGTGCTAGGATTACCGGCATGAGATGCAGTCTTAAGAAAGGCCTTAGCTGACTCTAGGGAATTCTGAATGGGGATGGCCCTTCAAAGTCATCTTTAGTTGGGATGACTGAACCGAACCTTTATACAGTATCCCATCATTAGCTGTACTACTCCTCTAATCTTTTTAAGTGGTTGTGTAATGTTTTGTCCACAGTTGATAGTTTTTGGAGATCTAGAATCTGTTGGAAAACTAGAACCTGTAGGAGAAATACAAGCTACACCACTGTTACTGGAACCAGGACTTCCCTAGGTTTAAAAAAAATTTAAAGTTTATATAATTTGTTTGCCGGTCACACATCACACTCACATTTGAGAATGTTGAAGATATTCCAAGCATTTTGCATTTTCTTTGAATTACTTTCTTGTTAGTGTATTTAACAAAAAAGTGCATCTGTACTGAGATTTCATCTATAATCAGAAAACAAAATTATTAGCCACATGTTTAATAGCTGCCAAAATAGGGCAGGATGTCTCAGTAGAGAACAGTTTAACAATAACAATAAATATTTGCACAAGAAATGCAAAGTATGTGCTACATAAAAATGAAAAATCACTTTTTAAATTTAAATTTTCTAATTTTCGAGACAGTGTCTCACTCTGTCACCCAGGCTGGAGTGCAGTAGTGCAGTCTGGGCTCACTGCAACCTCTGCTATCCAGGTTCAAGCAATTTTCCTGTCTCAGCCTCCCAAGTAGCTGGGATTACAGGCACCAGCCACCATGTCCGGCTAATTTTTGTATTTTTAGTAGAGACAGGGTTTCCCCATGTTGCCCAGGCTGGTCTTGAACTCCTGACCTCAAGTGATCCACCCACCTTGGCCTCCCAAAGTGCTGGGATGACAGGCGTGACCCACCGTGCCTGACCAAAAGGATTACTTTATAGTATTGGATAATATATTAAATTTCGGGCTCTTCTTTATAGATTTTTATATTTCACAAGTTAGCCAGTTACTGATTTGATGTATGATGTTTGATATGGTTCCTGTTGAAATCATTTAGCTCAAAGATATTTTATTTTAAAAAGTTTTACTCTCAGGCACATACTTATTGTGAAACATCACACATGAGAAATAATATTTAAAAAATATATTCTAGTTTAATTTTATGTCACTAATTTAACCTGGAGAAGACACAAATGCCTATACTAAACTTGTTTGCTTTCTGCTGTATTTAGTGAAAATGTTGTGAGATATTTTATAACCAAATTTTAAAAAAGTAAATAGAATAAAACTAAATACGTTATGGAATATAATTGCATCATTGTATGTTTCTGCTTGTATTCTCACTGTAAACTCAAATGAGAGAGATTAGGGAGAGGGAAGACAAATACTTCCTGACTTTTATCCAGGTCCAAAAACAACTACTTTTTTCAATAACATCTGAAACATTTCCTGAAAGACATGGATGGTGGATTTGGGAAAAGATTAAGTAATTTCTTTTAAAGTCGGTTTTATTAAATAGTTTGGATTGGCCAAGCAGTATAATGTTAAACTTTAGGTTCATTTTCTCAACCTCTGTTACAGTAATTATTTCTTTTACAAGAGTGCCACCCAATGTCCCAATTCGTTAGTAGCATATAGCTTCATTTTTCATTTAGCAGCTTAAAAGTATTTATTAGGCTGGGCACAATGGTTCATACTTGTAATTCCAGCACTTTTGGGAGGCTGAGGCAGGCAGATCGCTTGAGCCCAGGAGTTTGAGACCAGCCTGGGCAACATGGCAAAACCCTGTCTCTACAAAAATTACACAAATTAGCCAGGTGTGGTGGCATGCCTGTAATCCCAGCTACTAGGGAGACTGAGGTGGGAGGATCACTTGAATCAGAGAAGGTTGAGGCTGCAGTGAGCTGGGATCGTGCCACTGCACTGCAGTTTGGGTGCGTGAGACCCTGCCTCAAAAAAAGAAAAAAAAAAATCGTTGCTTGGAATCTGGTCTTATTAATGGTATATATTCAGAGTGTTCTACCAAAGGTGATAAAAGTGAAAATCCTTAAGTAATTGGATTTTTTAAAATATTGATTCATTTTAAGGAATTCAGATATATGGTGGTTTTCCTCTGGACCCTAGCCTAGTCGATAGCTTCTCCACTACACTACTTTTTGTGTTCTTGTTTCTCTATAGACTTTTAGCCTTAAATTTGCAGTTAATGCAGCATTGGGGTTGCATGGTAGTGGTGATAGTGGTGCTATAGATACTTATAATGTAAAAACAATATGAATTAGCTCTTTGGTAATTGGGAGCATTTGATAATTGAGTGAGTAGTAAAAAGTTTAATTAGGGGAAAATGTTTTTTCAAAAGTTTACTAATTAATATAAACATAACTTCTAGAAAATTATTTAAAATAATATAATTTGTATATATTTTTTCACATATTTCAAATATTTATTTACTTGTGACCCCTACCCTAATTGTAAATAATTTGCATTTGTTTATACAAATTCCCTTTGGTTCTCTGTAAATACACACTATAAGTATGTGAAGTTAGTAAGTTAATGAAGACTAATGTTTTGCAATAATGCCCAAGTTAAGCCAAAAGAATAGTATAATTAAAAGCCTATATTTGACAAAAGCAAGTTAAATTAAGATAATTGTATTCTTTAAAATATAGAGTTTAGATTTTTGTAAATCCAAAAACTTGTCCAGGTGGTGCAGCATTCTGTAAAAAACATAAGGCTTAAATTTTGTCTTTTTTTTTTTTTTTTCTGGTTCTTTGTCCTAGGGTAAATGAAGTAATAACTCACAACCTTGTGTGAATTGGGCGTAGCCAAATGTACCTTCATAGGTGGTTGTGACTATTTAATAAAATTACTTGTATTATTGACCGGGTGCGGTGGCTCGTGCCTGTAATCCCAGCACTTTGGGAGGCCGAGACGGGTGGATCACCTTAGGTCAGGAGTTCGAGACCAGCCTGACCAACATGGAGAAACCCCGTTTCTGCTAAAAATACAAAATTAGCCATGCATGGTGGTGCATGCCTGTAATCCCAGCCACTCGGGAGGTTGAGGCAGGAGAATCACTTGAACCCGGGAGGTCGAGGTTGCAGTGAGCTGAGATTGCGCCATTGCACTCCAGCCTGGGCAACAAGAGTGAAGCTCCGTCTCAAAAACGAAAACAAAAACAAAAACAAAAAAAACAAACATGTATTATTTAATGGAGTTTATTGCCAATTTTGTTATCTTTTTTTACATTTAATTTTACTTTTAAGTTCTAGGATACATGTGCAGGACATGCAGGTTTGTTTTGTATGTAAATGTCTGCCATGGTGGTTTCCCGCACCTGTCAACCCATCACCTAGGTATTAAATCCTGCAGCATTAGCTGTTTATCTTGATGCTCTGCCTTCCCCCACTACCCCAACAAGCCCCAGTGTGTGGTGTTCCTCTCTTTGTGTCCATGTGTTCCCATTGTTCAGCTCCCACTTACAAGTGAGAACATGCGACGTTTGGTTTTCTGTTCCTGTGTTGGTTTGCTGAGGATAATGGCTTCCAGCTCCATCCATGTCCCTGCAGAGGACATGATCTCTTTCCTTTTTATGGCTGCATAGTATTCCAATTTTGTTATCTTTTAAATGGGTTAAAATAGTTAATTTTGTTATCTTTTAAAAGGACTGACTTTTGGTTTTGTTGATTTTACTCTTATTTTTTTCTGTTACCTATTTCATTTATTTCTGTTCTGATATCTTTACTATTTTTATCTGCTTGCTTTGAATTTAATTTGTTTTTTTACCAGTTTTTAAAATTTAGGTTATTGATGTGAAATCTTTCTACTTTTTAAAATGCAGGCATTTACGGCTATACATTTCCTAAGTATGGCTTTCATTACATCTTATTAGTTTTGGTGGTTGTGTTTTTGTTTTCATTTGTCTCAAAGTATTTTCCTATTTCCCGTCTGAATTCTTTTTTGACTTATTATTTAGGAGTGGGTTTAATTTCTGCTTACTTGTGTATCTCTCAGATCTCCTTGTTATTAATTTCTAATTTAATTCCATTGTTTTTAGAGAGCATAGTTTGATTTCAGTCCTTTTAAATTCATCAAGATTGGTTTTATGACCTAGCATGTGTTCTATCCTGAAATGTTCCATGTGCACTTGAGAAGAATGTATATATTATTGTTGTTGGGTGAAATACCCTATAGGTGTCTGTTAGGTCAGGCTGATTTACAGTGTTCAGGTTTCTATTCCTTTTTGATCATTTAATTATTTTATCCAATATTGAAAGGGGGATATTGAAGTCTATTATTGTTGCATTGTCTATTTGTCCTCTTAAATCTGTCAGTTTTGTTTCCTGTATTTTGGGTGTCTGTTGTTGGATGTCTGCTACAAATTTACCTCTTTATCATTCTAAAATATCCCTTGCCTCTAGTAACATTTTTTTTCTTAAAGTCTTATTTTGTTAGATACTAGTATAGCCATTTTCAGCTCTCCTTTTGGTATTGTTTTCATGAAATACCTTTTCCATCCTTTCACTTTCAACCTATTCGTGTCTTTATATTTAAAGTGTGTTTCTTGTAGAAAGCATATAGTTGGATCATATTTAGTTTAGTTTAACTTTTTTTTTTAAACTCTGTCAATGGAATGTTTAATTGGAATATTTAGTCTTTGTCCATTTAATGTAATTACTGATACGATAGGATTTATTTCTGCCATTTTGCTGTTTGTTTTCTATATGTCTTATATAATTTTTCCCATTTTTCCTCCATTATGGCATTCTTTTTTGTTAAATATTTTCTAATGCATAATTTTAATTTCCTTATCTTGTATTTTAGTGTATTTTTTGAGTTATTTTGTTAGTGATTGCCCTGGGGGTTATAATTAACAACTGAAAATTTAATTTATAACAATCTATTTGGAATTAATACCCACTTAATTTCAATAGTATATAAACTTTCTTCCCACATAGTGCCTTCCCTTCCCCTTCCTTTGTACTGTTACTTCATGCAAATTATTCTTTATATATTAACGTGCCCGTTAACCAGATTTATGATTTGCTCTGCGCAACTATCTTTTAAATGAGGTTGCGGACGAAAAGAAAAATAAAATATAAACAAAAATGCATTTATATTGTCATTCATACTTACCTATGTAGTTAGCTTTACCTGTGCTTTTTATTTCTTCATCTGCATTTGGGTTAATCTAGTGTTCTTTTACTTCAGTCTGAAGGACTCCATTTATTATTTCTTGGGCAGATTTTCTAATTAGAAATTCCGTTAGTCTCTGTTTATCTGGAAATGTCTTAATTTCATATTTGGTGGATATAGTGTGTTGTGTGTCTCTTCTAGAAAGCATATACTTGGATTATGTTTTTTTCTTTTTTAACCACTCTGTCAATAGAATGTTTAATTGGAATGTTTATCCATGTACATTTGACATAATGACTGATAAGACTGGATTTACTTCTGCCATTTTGCTGTTTGTTTTTTATGTGTCTTGTTAACAATTTCTTTTTTCCCTTTTTTGTGTTGGAAAATATTTAATAGAAAGTATTTATCATAATGGAGGGAAAAAAGGGGGAAAAATGACATTTTTTCACAAGTCTTGATTGACAGTCATTTTTCTTTCAGCACTTTGAATATGTAATTCTACTGCCTTCTGGCCTCCATGATTTCTGATCAGAAACCAGCTGTTAATCTTATGCAGGATCCCTTGTATTTGATGTGTCACTTTTTTCTTGCTGCTTTATCTTTGGACTGATTATGGTACGTAGGTGTGGATCTTTTTGAGTTTACCCTACTTGGAGTTTGTTTTGGATATACAGATTTTAATGCTTTTCATCAAAGTTGTAGAAGTTTTGGCCATGATTTCTTTAAATAGTCCTTCTGTACCTTTCTCTCCTCCCCTAGTACCATCACTATATGTATGCACATATGCTTGATGGTGTCCTGCAGTTCTCTAGGCATTGTTCCTTTTTCTTCATTTTTTTTTTTTTCTTTCTGTTTTTGGACTAGATAATCTTAATTGACCGGTCTTCACATTTGGGGAAATTTTCTTCTCTTTTCTCGGATTTGCTATTGAGCCCTTATAGTGAATTTTTCATTTCAGTAATTGTACTTTTCAATCCTGAATTTCTGTTCAGTTCTTATATCTTTTTTTAATATTCTCTATTTGGTGAGGCATCATTCTCATACTTTCTTTACACAGTTTTCTTTAGTTCTTTGAACATATTTAAGATAATTGATTTAAAATCTTTGTCTAATACAACCAACATCTGGGTTTCCTGAAGGTCAGTTTCTATTGATTGTTTTTTCCTCTATGTATAGGCCATACTTTTTTGTTTCTTGGCGTGTCTTGTAATTTTGTTGTTGTTGTTGAAGACTGGATATTTTATATACTATAGTGCGGTGGCAACTTTGAAAATCATATTTGGCACCAAGTACTTTATTGTTGCTGTTTGTTGTTAATTTGTTGGGTGACTTTTCTGTAATAATTCTGTAAAGTTTGTATTCTCTGTGCATGGCCACAGAAGTCTGTTCAAATGGCTTTGTGGTCAGCTAGTGATTGTACAGATGTTCTTAAACTCCTGGGACCAATCATTTTCCCAGTTTTTGCTTAGGGGCTCCTTGTGTGTGTTGGTATACTCCTTTAACAGTCATCCAGACATTTGATAACTCTGCTTAACCATCACTTCCTTCTTGCACAGAGCCTCCGAGTCAGTCTTCTTAGGACTTTTTTGAGCACGTACATAGTTCTGAGCATACACACAGCCCTGTACATGTGAATAGACTTTTAGATTTTCAGGAATATGTCTAAACTTTTCAAAGTCTCTGGGGGTATCTCACTCTTCAGTTTTTTCTTTCAAGCTTTTTCATTAGTGTCTATCTTTGTCCTACTGCTTTCTACCATTTCAGGCAGCCACGACATTAAATAATTGCCTCAAAATACTTTTTTTCTTTGCAAAACAGTCTCTCACCCTGTCACTCAGGCTGGAGTGCAGTGGCATGATAACAGTTCACTGCGGCCTTAAACTCTTTCAAGGTATCCTCCTGCATCAGCCTCTCAAGTAGCTGGGACTACAGGTATACACCATCATACCTGGCTAATATTTAATTTTTTATAGAGATGGAGTCTTGCTATGTTGTCCCGGCTGGTCTCAAACCCCTGACTTCAAATGATTCTCCTGGTTCAGCCTCCTAGAGTGTTGGGGTAACAGATGTGAGCCACCCCACCTGGCCCTCTAAGTGTTTTTGACAAATGCTTGTGGGGAAGATACATATTTTTATATTTATATTTATATTTATATTTAATTTGCTCTAGCCAAGCTCTGAGTAAGGTCAAATAAAGACAGTCCAAGTAGGGTGTTTGAGGGTATCACCGGATAGGTTGATATAATGACAGTTCTCTGAGAATGAGGCTTTGAAGGCACTTGAAATCCGTTGGTGGCTGCCAGGCTCCTGGCTTTCAGTGGGATTATGGGTTGTTGGTTTTCATGGTGACTGGGGAGCTGCAGATCAGAGGGAAGCAATAGGGTAAGTTGAAATACCACCAAATTTGCTGTTCTTACAGAGATTCATCTGAACATTTTCTTGAAAAAATGTTCCACGGATTGCTGCAAGCTTTTAATTAATTTCCAGAATTTTGAAAAAGTTGAGAGAATTTTCAGAGGGACTCACTCTGCTGTTTTCACTGATATAATTCTTATGGCTGTTACTCAAACCTCAATAAATACAGGTTCCTTTCCTTTACTGTCATTGGTTTGAACTACCAAGATTTTAATACATGACCATTCTGTTTTAGATATTTTACAATCTGGATTTAGATCCTACAGCCTTCTGAAATTTGAATCTCTTGCCATATATTCCAGCCCAATTCTGAGAATTTTGTAGCCATGACAGAGTGTGGATGGTGTGGTGCATAGGACATTGGTACTGACACCTGTTGTCTTTACTGCTCTTCTGTCTGAATGCAAAACCTCAGTTAATGGACAACAGTGCTCTTAGATCAGCTGTTTCTTGGTTTTTATTTCATTATTTCATCATCACCATGGAGCCTATCAGCTCTACCCTTGTACTCAAGAAGAAAGCCAATAAGTGAATTGAGTTGGTATGTTTTTATTTCTACCCTGAAATTTCTGGTACTGCTTCTTCATATTTGCTTCAAGTAGTCACAAAATGTGATTTTAAGTGTCTTATCTGGACAGATGTCTAGCGAATTCTTTCTTTGACTGAAACTTTGTTTCTGGTGAGTATCATAGACATTATTCATCTTAATTGCTTAATGTTCTTTGGGAAATCCTGGCATGTAGAAATCTCTTTGACTCTCTCTGACAAGAGTATTGAATTTACTTTTTGTTTTGTTGTGGATCAGCTGTCTTTTACTTCTTTAGCTGTTTGTTAAAAATGAATATTTGATATTTAAATTGGTATCTAAACCAGATCTTTATTTTAGATTTTTAAAAGGTCAGTGAAAACATCTGTATTCGTAAAAGTAAGCAAACATCTTTTCCACATTTTCCCCTAAATTGTGCCAAGATTATATCTTGAAAATACATGAACTTTCTGTTTTCCCACTACCATTCCTGCCATTGCCCAGCCTTCTGCCACCCCTCCCTAGAGTCTGTTTCACTGCTTATTATATCCGTCCTGTGCTGCAGCACTCCGCCATGAATTGTCAGGACAAAAGGAAAATGTAAGAAACAAAAATTACTCTTCAATTCCGCTGATACCACAGCTAAGCTTTATGTAGTTGGCTAATGATAAATTTGGAATTGTGTAAACATTCCAAGCAAGCTAGAGGTACAGAGCAGCTAAAATTCAGTCTACTTACCTTTGTTCAGTAAGGAAGCCACTAGCCATATGTGGTTATTGAGCCATTGGAATGTAGCTATTCTGAATTAAAATGGGTACCGGAAGTGGAAAATTCAAGCTGTGTTCAAAGACTGAGTATGAAAAAAGAATGTAAAATCTCATTAATTTTATAATATTGATTGCACATTGAACTGATAATGATTTGGATGTATTTAGACAAAATATATTACAAAAATTAAATTAAGTTTACCTTTTAAAAAAGTTTTATTAATGTAGCTACTAAGAAATTTAAAACAATATATACCACTTGCATTCTTTCTATGGTATGACACAGCACTGCACTAGACCCTTGCTAGTCAAGGGGATAACTGTGCAGTATCCTTTTTTTTTTTTTCTCGGAAGACAGCATCTCCCCACTCCAACCATACTGAGTCAGAATATGCATTTTAGTAAGATCCCCATGGGATTTGTTTTTCATTAAAGTTTGCAAACAAGAAGCATTGCAGTATTAGATTGCTACAGGATGAACAGATTTGCAGGTAAAATTTTACCTAGAATCAGTTGCCAGAGAGGTTGCACTTAAAGAGTACTAAAAAGTAGGTTATGAATGAGAACAATGACAACATGTTTTCCCAGGCGTGTTTCTGTTTAAACTCTTGGGAATGAGGGTAACTATCTTTCTTTTCTCCCTTTTGCTGTATCAGTTTATTCCCTGGATATAACCTTTCCAGACCATGCAGAAATTTATTTTCTTTGAATTATGTTTACACTTAATTAGGGTGTAATTCTACTTAAAATTTGAGGAAACTTCCTGTGTCTTGTAGTGTATCAGGGCATAGCTTTTGGCACTTAAAACATCAAGGTTGAAGTTCTCCGGCTTTTTACTTAGTAGTATTGTGTCCTTGGGAAAGTTGCTTAACCTGTCTGAACCTATTGCCTAACCTGTCTGAACTTGCATACTGAGGAAAAAAGACTTGAGATACCAGCTTTCCTATATTTGCTGGGAAAACTTGACCAAGTAAATTATCACTTGGTCTCTTCGAGGTTTCTGCAACTCTTAGGTTGACTTGTCACATTTCTTCTTGATGAGGGAATATGCTTTAGAGTAGCAAAAGAGACCAGTACTACTTAAACTATTTGATCAATGCTGAAGGTAAATGAATGCTTCAAATGCTGCTGTTTCTTCCTCCAGTTGCTCAGTAAGCTCCAATAGTAGCTATAGTTGTTACTATTTCAGAAGTAATTGGTCCCACAGTACCTATCTGCAGGATTCTTTGGGTCCTGCATATTCACGATGTCCCTGAGTAAAGAGGGCCAGTGACTCAGTGAGGTCATGGAAGGAAAGAGAAGATTCGAGTGTCCACAAGTAATATACTGTGGCTACGTCCGGAAGGAGCAGAAAGAAAATATTTTTTTTTTTTAGAGATAGGATCCTGTTCTGTCATCCAGACTAGTGTGCAGGGGTGTGATCATAGCTCACAGCAGCCTGGACCTCCTGTCCTTTCCCACTGTTGGCCTCAGCTTTAGGTTGAGGCTGTCCTCCAGGAGGCCTGTTGGTCCTACACTGCTTGTACTCTTCCTCATTTCCTCAGTATTCACCATTGCAGGATGAGTGCAGAGAGCCCCGGAGTTTCTGGGGTGCAACTCAGGGCTGGGGTTGGTTCCACTCATCTCTGCTGCCTTTGAATTTTTGCCGCGCGCACACACACACACATACACACACACACACACACACAGAGTAATGACAATGACAAAGCTTGTTTTGATTATTATGGGGTTTTAGGAGGGAACAAAATTAAAATGCATATTTTCAGCCCATCCCCTTCCTTTAGAAGTCTAGTTCATTGTCTGATTTCTTTTAAATTTGTTCTTATTCATTAATAAATAGAAGTTTGTGATGTTTAATTGACATTAAAAATTCTATTCAATTAAAATGGATATGGTGATTGTCTTATGATTGTCTTTGCTAGGAGCTTTGCCTCCTTAAAATAAGACTTCATGGCTTCGCATAGATTTTATTTTTGTGAGCAGTATCATTTTTCAGTTTTCTTTATATCATACTGGGATAATTATGTGTCTGAAAATATCAGTGTCCTCAGCTTCCAGACATTATTTCTTTCATTTTTTTTTCTGTAGGCTTTTTTTTTTTTTTCCTAGTTAGAATATATAGCATCTTCTGAACTGTATTTGAAACATGGCTTCACATTAGAATCACCAAGGGAGCTTTTAATAAATAATGATGCCCTCTCTTTATCCCTAGAGAATCTGATTTAGTTGGTGAGATTCAGGTTTTGGTATGTTTTAAAGGCTCCTCAGGGAATTTTAATGTGTAGTTAGGCTTCAGAACTGTTGTGCCATTGAGTTGAGTTTAACCTGTAAAATAGTTGTAAAAATGAATAAAATATAACGTGGAGCAAATATGTTACCATTACAGAGTCTCCAGAAAAACAGTTATTAGGCCTTATTGTAAAAGAATCACCTACAGGTTCTTAAACAGTACGGCTTTCTGAGTCTTAATTAATTTACAGTTCTAGAGTGGAGCCTAGAAACTTGCATTTTTGATTGCTTTGCAGGTCATTGTGATGCAGATGGTTCGCAATCCACTGCATCAAACTGGACTGGATTCTGTTCAGAGGATATGTGTTTATTGAGGAATCTGTATCTTCTCATGTTGAGAAAACTTGACCATGGCAAGTAAAAATTTATGTATTTCCTGTACTTGGGGAATATATACTCTACTTAGTTTTTGTACAGTTTTTGAGTGTCCTTTTGTTTTCTGTTGTACTGATGCATTAAAGGTAAAATATATATATATGTATTTTTCCTTTCCCTCTTGCTTCCAAAGTTTATTCATGTATTTTCATTGTTGGTATCAGTCACATTTATAAAAATTCTTAGTTCTGTGCCATATACAGACCCTTCCTTTTGCCTTAAAATTTAACTGCAGTGATTTATCTTTTTTCCTCCCACATTTTCTGTGCTCCTGGGCACTCCAAATGGTGAATAAACATACTGAAGGGATGTAAGCTATATTATCTCAGTTAATGATATTCTGGTTTAAAAAAAGTTGATCCATTCTGGACAGTGTTTCAGATACAGGGAAAACATATTCATTGTTAAGTGATCTGGTCTGTCTGATCTAGTTTTCTAAAGTAATTTATGCGAGTGCTATAGTTTCAGAAACCTCATTTGCCCAAAATAGAATTTTCTTTTCATTTTTTGTCCATGAGCTTTAGGGTAGAGAGATGTGTTTGAAAACTGTATTGTCAGGTTTTATTTTTTCATGTCAAAATGGTTATGGATTCTTCTGCTTGAAGCCTGGCAGACTAATGATATGGGATTGAGAATGAACATTTTGTGTGTGTGTGTGTGTGTGTGTGTGTGTGTGTGTGTGTGTATTTTAATAACCTCCGGATGTTAAGTTATTTTTGTTTGTGAGTAGGAGCATGTCTCTACTTTTTTCACTCTGGGAGACAATTATTGTGTGGCAGAAAAAATGGTCTTGACTTGTGAAAGCTTCAGGCAAGAAGTCTAAGTGCTTATCTTTATGCATAATATGCTAATGTTATTAAATTATAAAAAGTGAGAAAAGTTTGAAAAATTACTGGAGAAATATTTCTGGGCCAGAAAAGTAGAGACTATGACCAGCTGGTCTGAGAGATTGCCAGACAGTGTGATTTTTGCTGGTTTGCAAGACTTTCAATTCTCTACTCTTGTGTGCTGCTTATGTGAAGCATAGATTGCATGACAGATCTCAGAAACAGCCGAAACATAGGTTTAAACTTTCTTTTTATCATTTGTGAGGATAGGAATACTAGAAAAGTTACCAAAAAGGTGTCTCAGCTTGAACTCAGTAAAACAGAAGGAAAAGATATGCTTTCTAAATTCATAACCATTTTTCTCATTGATAATTACAACTGTCTCAACAGCATGGATAAAGAATGAGAAAATAATTTTTGTATATATAGTCCTAGGTACTTGCAACTGAAATTTGTATTTATTTCCCTATAGGAAAAAACTACACCTTTCAAAATAAAACTATTTCTATTTGAAATAATGCCCCAAATGGGAGAAGAATTCTAAAAAGTCAGTGATCAGGTTCTCAAGAGCAGAATCTGAGGTTGAAATCTAATTGAATGCAGCACCTCATCCCAATGTGGCCCGAAGGCTGGTTGATGTAGGGTATAAAGGGCTGTCTCTCTTGCCTTTTCTCAATTCGGAAGGGCCATGCTAACTCCAGTGCTCCATGAAGGGTTGGCCATGGCTCTCATTGGGTCCGCAGTGATGTTCGTCTGTTCAGCTTCTTCCTTTGCTCAATTCCTGTTTCTTCTCCTCCTTACAACAGATGTTCTTCTCACCCGCACTCCCTAATTAACATTCTGCTTGCCAAATGTGTCAGAGTCTGCTTCCTGGAGAATATAACCTACAGTATCCACCTTGTGTTATTATAAGATTTTACTTTTTCAGTGGCTAGGAATTGTAATCCTGAATGGTGTTGTTGTTGTTGTTGTTGTTTTTTAAATTCAGCACTAGGTGAAAGTTTCTCCAGTGCGTCAGATGCTTTCATTTGGAGAATATTTTACTCAGGCTCCTTTTCCCCGATTCTGTCTTCCTTTTCTGTCTCATCTCTCCTGCCTCCTTTTATAGTTCTGACATTGCCATTTATATTAACATAAATTTATAGCTGAGGAGATCAGGGAAGGGTTCTTAAAGGAGATGACACTTGAGCTAATTTAGGATAAGTAGGATTTTGTGTAGGGGGCTTTGTGTGTGTGTGTGTGTGTGTGTGTGTGTGTGTGTGTGTGTGTGTGTGTGTGAGATTAGCTGCAGTGGGAGATGGAATGCATTAAAGGTGTAGAGAACCATCTCTCTAAAGAACTTGAAACAGCTTGATAAAGGTGGAGAGTTATAAACAGTTCCTATGATTGATTGACAGAAGAAACAGTGTGAAGTATAGAAGGACCGGGGCATGTTTATCATCTGAGGAAGTTTGTATTTCTTTAGCAGTGGGCTACTATCGATAAGTTTGTCTTATGTTGTCAGGATCAGCTTTATAATAAATATGTATTATTTAACGTATTTAATATTTCACAGTATGTTTAAAGTCATGAAATGATATTTAAAAGGTTTTGAACTGGCATAAAGCTAATGACTTAAGTGTCAACAGATTTTAAAAGTAGATACCACAGTTGGTTTTGATGTTTTACCTGAGAGTCTGCCCAGTAACAAGAGCAGCTTACGAGCAGTTTACTATGTAGTTGGTGCTATGTCAAGTCCGTTGTGTACATTGTCACGCTTAATTCTCCCCGTGTCCTTCTCAGTTAGTTCCTGTTAGTCCAATTTTGCAGACAGGAAAATTGAGGCCTACGTTAAAGAGCCTGCTCAGGGTCCCACAGTAATCACCACGTTTGGGATTTGAACTTAGGTTTGAACTCACTACCAAGCTAGTGCTTTTAACCATTTTTCAAAGCTGACTTCAGTGATGTGTATATGCCTATTTCTTTGACTGGTGTATTTATTTCAAAAATTAAAATAATTCTTGAGGAGTATTTCAGTACTTGTTTTCTTAGTCATTTCTTAATTAAAAATCTTCAGAAATCAGAAATGGAGAATAGACAGTACTGAACTTTTCACTTTGAGTCTGTTTTTCTAGGGAAGGTATAAAGACATCTCAGTTAGTTATGTGATTCATGATATATAAATTATAGAATATATGTATTCATGGTTATAAAAGTTAGCTCTAGAAAATGCTCATAGAAGAGAGATATCTTTTATACTGCACTTTTGAAAAATACTGCCTGGGATTTGACATTTCCCTACCACTTAGGCAGTGTTAGATTTTGGCAAGGCATACCCCTTGGCATGACATGGCCCCGGGGTGACCTATCTTGTACTACTGTTGTGTATTGGTTTCTTCATTAACCTTATGTATGGTTTGTGTTACTCTGGTGGCAGCTTTGTTTTCAGAGCATAGACGACAGGTTTCTGGATTACTTATAACAATAGCTAACAAGAAAGGGGGAAATACAGGTTTTGATATCAGACAGGGTTGAATTTAGAGAGAAAAGATTTAAAGAGGCAAAGAAGGAGGTTTACAATAAGAAAGAGTGCACACTGGTTATTTACGCTCCAAATAACATAGCATTAACAAACATAAAGTCAAAACTATAGAAAATAAGGAAAAATGAAATATTGGACAAAGCAGTAGCCAAAAATTAAGTGAAGATTTAGAAAAACCTGATTAATATGAGATAAATTCAGTTAATATATGTTTAATTCTATGCTCAATAAACAGAGCACACCTTATTTTCAAGTTCTCTTGGAACATTACAAAAACTGATTTTATATTGGCCCATTAAAAATACAACTTCAGTAAATTTCCCAAAATAGAAACAGTTGAGGTGGAATAAAAGTAGACATTAATAATTTTAGAAAAACACTTATAAAAATAAATCAAATCACTATCACAGGACAATTAAAACTCTTTAAATAAATTTTTGAATTGAAGAAGTTTAAAAATTGTAGAAAATGATGATAAAATATATTAGAATCTATGAGGACTCAACTAAAACCTGAAAGATTGTCTTTTTTTTTTTTTTTTTTTTTTTGAGACAGTCTCGCTCTGTTGCCCAGGATGGAGTGCAGTGGCGTAATCTTGGCTCACTGCAGCCTCTGCCTCCTGGGATCAAGCAGTTTTCCTGCCTCACTCCCGAGTTGCTGGGATTACAGGCGCCCACCACCATGCTGAGCTAATTTTTGTATTTTTAGTAAGGCTGGGATTTCACCAGGCTGGTCTCGAACTCCTAACCTCAAGTAATACACCTGCCTGGGCCTCCCAAAGTGCCAGGATTACAGGAGTGAGCCACTGCCCCCGGCCTTAAATATACGTATTAATAAAGAATTAGAATAAATGAATTACCCGTGTAACTCAAGGAGGAGAGAGAAAGAATACCAAAAGATATTATTCAAAGAGAACAGAGGAGGATTTGAATAACGACTGGTAGTCTGAATAGTGGCCTGTCAAATATGTCCACATCTGAATCCCTGGAACCTGTATGTTACTCTGCATGGTGTGTTTGCTGCTGCTGCAACAAATTACCACAGACTTGGTGGCTATAAGAGTAGAAACTTTCTCTCCTGGTTTTGGAGACCAGAAGTCCGAAACAAGGTGTGGGCAGGGTTGTCCTCGCTCCAGAGGCTCTAGGTGAGAATTCATTCCTTGCCTTTTGTTACTTCTGGTAGCTGCCAACGTTCCCGTTATTCCAATTTCTGCCTCTGTTTTCACATTGCTCTTTTCTCCTCTGTGTCCAGACCCCCTCTGCCTCTCTCCAACAAGCATTTAGAGACCACCTGCGTAATCCAGGATTATCTTCTCATCTCAGAATTCTTCATTTATTCAAGTCTGCAAAGACTCTTTTCAAATAAGGTAGCATTTATAACTTTTAGGGATTAGGACATGGAGGTATTTTTGGGACACATCAGTTTGCTCTGCATGGCAAAGGGGACTTTGCAGATGTGATTAAGCTAATGATTTTGAGATAGGGAGATTATCCTGGATTATGTGGGTGAGCCCAAGGTAATCCTAGGGATTCTCAGAGAGACAGGAAAGTCAGGCTGAGTAGTAG
Source organism: Macaca nemestrina (assembly GCF_043159975.1). Classification (NCBI taxonomy): domain Eukaryota; kingdom Metazoa; phylum Chordata; class Mammalia; order Primates; family Cercopithecidae; genus Macaca; species Macaca nemestrina. Next base: position 128,732,440 of record NC_092136.1, on the reverse strand, counting down.
ATGTAATTACAGAAGCAAGAGGTTAGAGTGATGTGAGGAAGGGGTCATGAGCCAAGGAATGTAAGTGGCCTTTAGAAACTGAAAAAGGCAAGGAAACAGATCTCCCCTCTCCAGAAGGAACCAGCCCTGCTGAAACCTTGATGTTAGCGCACTGAGACTGATTTTGGACTTTTGACCTTCACAATTGTAAGATGATACATTTCTGTTGTATTAAGCCATTGAATTTGGAGTGACTTGTTACAACAGCAATTGGAAACTAATACCATGATCAAAGCAGAAAGTAATACATATAGAATGCCCTGAGTGCTAGGATGTGTTCTAGCACATACATGAACTCATTTAGCTCTCACAGTTACTTATGAGGAAAGGAACTGTTATTGCTAAACTGAGGCACCAAAACCCTAATCCTAACTAAATCATAAGGAAACCTTAACCCTAGGTTTAGGAAAGGGTAAAATTAAAAAGAGATGAGGGCTGGGGGTCGTGGTCACCCTGTGGTTGGAAGAATAGCAGCATGTGAGTTATTGTGAAAGTGGTGGAAGGAGGCTGCTCAGAAAGAGGAAAGTTGTTAACTCCAGAGTAGAGGATGTGGCTCATTGTCCTGTGAGGTATATGCATTTTGTGTGTTCCTAAGTGACTGGGGTCAGCTGCATGCAGTTTTCTTCATTTACTTGGTTTAGGGATGGACAAACTGTCCTGCTTGTTTTGGTCAATAAAGTTTTATTGAAAAACAGCCATGCCAATTCATTTGCTATTGTCTGTGGCTGCTCTCCTTCTACAGAGATGGAGTTGAGTAGCTGTGACAGAGACCATGTGGTCCACAAAGCCTAGACTATTTACTTTCTGGCCCTTTACAGAAAAAGTTTGCTGACCTTACCTAGTGCTCTTGTCAGATGAAGTCAGGCATAAACAAATGCTGGATTCATGCTGTGTTCACATTGTTCCCTCATATATCAATCCATTTGAAACAAATTTGCATCTTCAAAGCACATGTTGTGGCAAAATTGTCTCGACATGGAACGTAAGACTGCAGTCACCTCTGGAGAGCAGAGTGAAGGCCACAGAGGAGAGGTACCTTCCTGGAAGCCCTGTGAACCCCCCTCGGCCTCTCTGTGCTCAAAGTGAGACCAGCCCTTAGATAGTTTCAGTTATATGCGTCAATAAATTTATTTCCATTCAAGTCAGTTCTAGTTCTGTTTTCTATCACTTACAATAGCAATTAAAAGTGTTTTTATTTTAGAATAATTTTGGATTTATGGGAAAGTTGCAGATATAGAACGGAGACTTCTCATTGACCTCATATCCGATTTCCCCCATTGTTAACATCTTACATTAGTGTGGTATGTTCATCACACATAATGAACCAATATGGATATATTATTGTTAATTGAAGTCTGTACTTCATTTGAATTTCTTTAGTTTCATCCTACTTTTTTCTTCCATTCCAGGATTTCATCTGGGATGCCATTACCTTGAATCATGATTTCTCCATAGGCTTCTTTTTGTTGTGACAGTTTCTCAGACTTTCCTTGGTTTTGATGAACTTTACGATTTCGACTAGTACTGGTCAGTTATTGTGCAGAATGTCCCCCAGTCTTGGTTTGTCTGATTTTTTTTCCTCATGGTTAGACTGGAGCTACGGGTTTTCGGGAGGGGTCTGCAATTCTCTTTTTAAAAATTACTACTTGAGGTATAAGAAAACAAAACAAATATTCTTACTTGCAGGATTTTTAATAATTTTTATTAAAAATTATTTAAAGCACTGACTTTTTGCCCTACAAAACTATTTATTCTCCTTCCCTGTCTCTTCCTGACCTCATTTAATGCCTCAATTTATTATCCCTGTAGTGTCTTCATAAGATTTGTCATTTTGGCACAGAGCACTGTATCTATTTGAAATGTTTTAAAATGGCTTATGTAGCATTATGAAAATGTTGCAGTATTAAAAATGTTATGCACATCAAAATTCAAGATAAGGGAAGCTGACATGTTCAGGAGTTTTGTCTATTTATATTACATTAAATGATACTAACATCATTTAATATCATATGATATTAACAATATAGCATTCATTTACTGTAATTGAGATTGGCCACACTATTTTTAACATGTCCTGCAGTACCTTATAAGGGTACTGTGATGACATCTTGGACTCATCTATCAGTGACTTTTCTCCATTACTGTTGTGCACCTGCTGCCAGTTGCAGGTAATCTCATTATATTATTACTGGCTGTCAGTTGCCTTTGGCAAGTAGTTCTGACAAATGGAAGATTAAAATGTAACTACTATAGGTGGTAAGCTACGTTCTTTGTGTCAGTTCAAATACCTCCTAAGTAGTTTTCTGGTTTAACTCAGGAAGCAGTGATTTTGTCCATTTTCAGTGAAAGGTACATTGCAGCCTGTTAGTGACTTGGGGACATCTCTTGATTATCCTGCATCTTAGTGTGTATCATTTAAATTTCAGATAGCAGAACTACGAAGTGAATACAAATATATGAGGCTAGATAAATGGAAATGCATAGGTCTTATACTATATTTTATTTGAAATATAATATGAAATATAAATTTTTGTGGTTTGGAGAATAATAAAATATATATGTTCTTGGGACAACAAGTTGAAAGCCAGATATACATATAATTTGAGACCCAAATTAATCATTTTTGATAACCCAAATAAGGTTCGTTTCTTTATATGTAAATTGAGGGTTTTTTTTGCACCTAAATTAAAAAATTAAAATTTTGTTATCTTGTAAGAATTATTGATCACAATTTTTTAAAAAACTTATTTTGGATACATAATAGTTGTACATGTTTATGGGGTACATGTGATATTTTGATACAAGCATACAATGTTTCATGATCAAATTGAATCACAAATATTTAAGTACACAACAAGTTATGCTATAAAGTTTTGCAGACCATTTCATTTATATAGTGTAACTTGCTCTAATTGCCATCTAAAACATTACAATTGTACTAGACTATGCACTATTGGAGCAATAGCATTCTACCAACTGTGGTAGATTCATATAAGTATTTAAATAGAAAATATTACTGGGAAAAACGTAAATTATGTTGAGGTAAATTAAGCAGTATAGTTAGTATAATGATACTGGTACAGCTTAAATGAGAATAATTTGCTCCAGCAGACTGAAGAATTCCAAAATAAAAAAGTCAAAAGATGATTGTGACTTGCAATCTTTCAGACTGACAGAGCTGAAATAAAACTTTCTGTATGTGCATATATCACAAGCACCAATATTTTAGCTTGTTTCCCACAATAAGAGCCTTATTTTCGTATTAAGCAACTAGTTGGAAAATACAGTTGAAAGTTATATTTTTATTTCCACTCATTCAAGCCTCTTTTTAATCATATATGGCTAATGAACAGACCTTCCATATTTGAATTGATCATTCTGAGATACATGATTAAAAATGGGCATTTATACAATTTCAGTACTTTTATTTTCTTTTTTCATGTTTTGAGACAGGGTCTTGCCCTGTTACCCAGGCTGGAGTACAGTGGTGTGATCATAGCTCACTGTAGCCTTGACCTTCCAGGCTCAAGCAATCCTTCCACCTCAGTCCCCCATGTAGCTGGGACTGCAGACATGCACCAGGCATGCCTGCCTAATTTTTATATTTTTTGTGGAGACAGAGTCTCACTATGTTGCCTAGGCTGGTCTTGAACTCCTGGACTCAAGTGATCTTCCAACTTCGGCCTCCCAAAGTGCTGGGATTACAGGTGTGAGCCACCACACCTGGCCAATTTATTACTTTACATTTAGGAATGATATTTCTTTCACTTGAATTACTTGTCACTGCAGAAAGTAAAAGCGTATTTTTGGGGCTTAATTTTTATGCTTTTTTCTTTCTTATGTAAATGCCTGATCATTAAACACAATCAACTGTGGAAGTTTTCAGATGCAGATTCTAGAATCAGTCTCTAGAAATCCAGGAGGTCCATGTGAAGGCGGGGGAACCTCTATTTTTTTTTCAGTTACACAAGTGAGTGGTCGATGCCTGGTCAAGTTTAGGAGCCAGTCACAGCATGTTTATGCATTTCTCTTCCAACCTAAGGAACTCCTGACTTTCGGCTTGCGTAGACGGCTCTGAAAAGAGTAAGGAATGAATAACCGTTCTGTTGTGTTAGATGCCCAGCATTTTTGATGGAAGCAGTTTTATTCTACAGAAAGATTTGAAAGATCTGACTGACTATAAAGGAATATATAGTAAATATTGATATTGGTTCAAAACCATTTTTATACAATTGTTTTTACTATAATTGAGATATGTTTCTGAGAAATCTTGTGGTTTTAACCAGTCATATGCTAAAAATTAAAGGTCTGGGAAAAATGGAGTTGCACAAATCACTCAAAATCTGTACAGCATTATATCTGGATCACTAATAAAAGCAGTAGCAATCTAGTAAAAATAATAGAACAGTTAGTTCAAAAGACATGTCAGAGTCCTAATAAGTAAAGAAATATTACAGTAAATATAGGATTTTATCTTTAAAGGTGGTGGTTGCTGATGGAAAGGGATGCATTGAAGGTTTGAGGCTGATAGACTACTGAGATTAGGACAAAGTACACAAAAATGAGGAAGTACTAGACAAAAAGCCCTACCAGGACATAGTAAGTGACCACATTGAAGTAGCAACAAAGTGGCATGAATGAGCGTCATGAACAGGGCGGCAGCAGTCCCCTGCAGTTCACTGCATTGGCTCGTGTCAGTGAACTTTGCGTTAAGCTGGACATACATGGCCAAAAAGTGTGGGAAAAATAGTTGTATATAATCTGACTTGTATTGACACCATTCCCCTATTTACTAAGCTCATATGAACGAATTCACTTTAGAGCAGAAAAGATCATACCTGGTTAGTGATCATTTCGGGGAATAGTTTAGTGGTTAGGTGCGTCATCTCTGGAGTCAGACTCAAAGCACCACCACTGTGTCCTTGTGCAGATCACTTAACGTCTCGTTGCCTGTTTCTCTTGTATTTTTGGAAGTATTTGAGAGTGGTATTTTGAAAGTATTGTGGGAAAGCAGAAAGGAGAATGCTTTGGACTGGGTAATAATTTGAAAATGTCTCAGAGGAGGAGACATTTGAAATGTTTATTCAAAGGTAAACTAAAAGGCAAATACCACTTGTAAATTGTGTGACCTTGGGCATGCTTCAGTTTTCTCAGATGTAATACAGGGACAGTGTTGTTTCTTTTGTCACATCACTAGGTTCTTGTGGTTATTAGAATTAGAATTAAATACAGTGTGAAAGTTTGCCATACAGTTGTAAGGTTGGAGAAACATATATGAATTTCTAGAGTTTAGTTTCCTAGCTGACTTCAGAATAGACTGTTTTCAAGATTTCTTCTCACTTTGAAAATATTCAAATGTGTGAAATCCCGGTAAGTGCTGATAGTTGTTTGAAGTGTGTGTCTTCTGACATGAATGCTTCTCTGGCTCCTCATTCTTTTCGCAGTCGTAGCCATTGACATAATTCTTCTTTATTGTCGTAGACATCTGCATCAGCTGTTAGGCAAATGTCCCTAACTTCAGAGATGGTAGCCTGACAAAACTGTGAGTAACAGCATAAGAATTACCCCCAGATTGATTCACAACCAGGGTTCATGCGCTGGAGCGTCCTGTCACTTTGGTGTTACTTCAAGAGTATTTTGAGGAAGAATATTGGGACCCTTACTGATATCCCCCAACATTCTGGTTACGATTTATGTCTGTTTCATCTGTGAATTTTTAGAGTTACATTTAAGTGGTATCCTTTGTTTTCTAAGTTTATTATATTTGATAAAACGTATTCATACACTGAATTGATTTTATGATCTTCAGTTTTATACTTTTAAAAGTTAGAGAAGAAAAATCTTTTTTCCTTTTCTTTGCCATCATTTATTACATTTTTCAGAACTTTTTACAATTTTCTGCAAAATTTATAAACCAGAAATAGAACCAGTGTTGCCCAGTGGGTGTTTTCTGTTTGCAGTCTTCCAAGCCATTTCTCACATAAGAATTCAGCTCCTGTCAAGGCATGTGCAGTGAAGGTGCCCTTCCAGGTGCCTAGACAAATTCTTAGTGCTCTCTATTTGTATTTAGAATCCTGCTTCATTTTTTTCTTCTTTGTCTGTCTTCCTCTCATATTGCCCTTAGCTGACCAGAGACTCCAGGCCATCCAGCCCCTTTCCTTTCTAGCCTCTCTCTAACTTCTTTTGTGCTTCTGATTTCAACTAAATTAAGTTCTAATTAAAATAATTTTCACCTTAAGGTTTGAATGCTTAACCAGCTTGACACGCTCAAAGATAATTTGCTTTTAAAATTGTTTATCAAAATAAATCTCTAAATAGGTTATGAGCCCATTGTTACTAATGAGATTGTGTGTATCCTCGAACTGTTTTGGGGCAGAGAAAAAATGTGGAGAATCTCTCTTCTAAAGCCATTCTTTTGAAGAAACAGTCTTAGAGTTTTTTCCTTGGAAAACAATGCTGTCTAAATTACCATACTTTCTTGTGGCATACTCATTTCTTGGAATGTGTTACATCTATTTTTATTATTAAGCCCTTTAATGTTAGATTATATAGTTAATTGAAGGATTATAGTGAATTCAATTCTGAATACTTTCTGTTCTTTGGAAAGTTTAGAACTCTAAAGTTTCTATTTTAGATGGAAAATTTCCACTCTTTTTGGTCACTTGTTATTTTCTTTTTCTTTCGAGTATGTCAAATTGCTTTGAAAATAGTAAGCTGCGATACTAGTTTGAGGTGGTATTTTTATTATGCTGGTATGTATTTTGTATTTTATGTTCCACTGCATTCCAGCCTGGGCAACAAGAGCAAGACTCTGTCTTAAAAAAAAAAAAAAGAAAAAGAAAATGACAGAATGGATGGTCATCGCTGGCCAGTTGTTTGAAGGTGGCCAAACAAGCAGTGCATGATGAATTGGCTTTTCCATTTGTTTACTTAAGAACTCCTCCTTAATTTGTGGATATATTTGATCCTTTCAGAATCTGTTACTGTCTTACCTGTTCTTTGATCTGAGGGTTCTGGTACACTGGCCCAATAGTATGTTTTCTTGTTGGGTAGTCGGTGGGAGGAGATCTAGTTCTCCTTGACAAAACTACGTTACTTGTAACTAACATGCCGGATACCCAGGCTCAGCAAGGTTTGTTAATGTCTGTTTCTCTGCATTAATATCATGTCATGAATCTGTGTTTTCTCAGATGTGCAGCCTGTTATAGTTAAGTATTTTTTTGATCTCTAGAGTTAGAGAATGAAGTTTAATAGACTAAAATGGTCTGTTCCTGCATTTTATGAAACGGATGAATTCATTCTAAGATAAGTTGTTTCCTCTTTCCTGACCAAATAGGAGTGCTTGTAATGTTTCTGTCCTCTACTTTAAGGATATTTCAGAGTTCACATAGCTTTTATATTATTCTTTTAAAACGGTAGGAATGAATCAGAGTGGCAAACATACTAGCTGGAATCTTAGTAATAGTCATAGATTCTTCAGTTGTGTGCAGGTAATGCCCTTCTTAGTGGATTGTGAGGGAGGATATAGAAATGTCATAGATGGTGGGAGAGGACAAAAGAGCCCATTTTGGTTACAAGAGAAACATTTGAAACCTCTAAATGTGCCATGCCTTGGATAGCTGCCCCATTTATACATTCTTAAGATGTTGCAAGAACAGATTATTTCTGGCTCATTGGTGGTTTTTTCTTTGTACTTTCTATTATTTTATCATTTTTGTTGTTCTTTAGATTAATATTTATTTTAGAAGGCTTGTAGAAATGGCAGAAAACATCAAGGTAAGCCATTCAGTAAAGCTAGAGTGAACAGGCAACCTACAGAATGGGAGAACATTTTTGCAATCTATCCATCTGACAAAGGGCTAACGTCCAGGATCTACAAAGAACTTAAACAAATTTACAAGAAAAGAGTCAAACAACCTCGTAAAAAAGTGGCCAAAGGATATGAACAGACAGTTCTCAAAAGAAGACATTTATGCAGCCAACAAACATATGAAAAAAAGCTCATTATCACTGGTCATTAGAGAAATGCAAATCAAAACCACAGTGAGATACCATCTCACGCTAGTTAGAATGGCGATCATTAAAGTCAGGAAAGAACAGATGCTGGAGAGGATATGGAGAAATAGGAACACTTTTACACTGTTGGTGGGAATACATTTAGTTCAACCGTTGTGGAAGACAGTGTGACAATACCTCAAGGATCTAGAACCAGAAATACCATTTGACCCAGCAATCCCATTATTGGGTATATACCCAAAGGATTATAAATCACATGCACAGGTATGTTTATTGCAACACTGTTCACAATAGCAAAGACTTGGAACCATCCTAAATGCCCATGAATGAGAGACTGGATAAAGAAAATGTGGCACATATACACCGTGGAATACTATGCAGCCATAAAAAAGGATGAGTTCATGTCCTTTGCAGGGACATGGATAATGCTGGAAACCATCATTCTCAGCAAACCTAGCATAGGAACAGAAAACCACATGTTCTCACTCATAAGTGGGAGTTGAACAGTGAGAACACGTGGACATAGGGAGGGGAACATCACACACTGGGGCCTGTCCGGGGGTAATGGGCTATGGGAGGGATAGCATTAGGAGAAATACCTAATGTAGATGACAGGTTGATGGGTGCAGTAAACCACCATGGCATGTGTATACCTGTGTAACAAACCTACATGTTCTGCACATGTACCCCAGAACTTAAGGTGTATTCACACACACACACACACAAAAAAAGAATGAATGACTTACAGGAAATAGCTAGAAGAATCCATAGAACAACACTACTGGGACATAATCAGCAAGATAAAGATTGTCAGAGAATATACTGAACCTGCATGTGTGGACTTTCTGATTCAAATGAATGAGCTATTTAAAAAAAGAAAAAAACAATGGCTGGGCGTGGCAGCCCTCTGCTATAATCCTAGCAGATTGGGAGACCCAGGCAAGGAGGATCCCTTGAGACCAGGAGTTTGAGACCAGCCTGGTCAACATAGCAAGACTTTATTTTTACAAAAAATTTAAAAATTAGCCAGGCGTGGTGGCACATGCCTGTAGTCCTAGCTACTCGGTAGGCTGAGGCAAAAGGATCACTTAAGCCTACGAGGTTGATGCTGCAGTGAGTTACTATCATGTCACTGCACTCCAGCCTGGGTGACAGAGTGAGACCATATTTCAGTAAATAATTAAAAAAAAGGTTCAAGGCAGTTGGAAAAGTTTACCTTGAGTGGATATTTGTGGTAATTGAGTGATTAGTGGATTCCTAAGTTAAGACAATATTTTTATTTAAAAATACTATATTTTAGAGATACATGCTGAATTATTTATGGATGAAATGATATCATATCTAGGATTTACATATAATCCAGTCAAATGGGGGTGGGGAGATGAGCCATTGTTAATTGTTAAAGCTGAGTAATAGATACCTATTGGTCCATTTATTCCATTATCTATACTTTTGTATATGGTTGAAATTTTCCATAATAAAAAAGTTAAAATATTTAAATTAAATAGTATTTGAGTACATACTAAGTGTTTAGGAGTGTGGTAATTGCTTTGAAGGATAGCATCATAGTATCTAACATATATCAGGAAAAACCAAAGTAGTAAGTTAAATAAATGAGAATTTTGTTTCCTTTTGCAGAAGAGTTAAACATTTTAGTAGATCCAAACCTAGATTCACCAAGTACTTTTATTTTATTATTATATTATACCTTCCATTTTTTTGAACATCTACTATACAGGACTTGATACTGTTTCATCGAATTACTTCAACAGTATGACTGGGTATGATGATTCGGTTCAGAAGAGGAAATTGATCTTCAGAGATTTTCAGTAAATTGTGCAAGTTCACTTAGGTAATAAGTGGCACAGAAGGAATTTGAATTGTCTAAGCCCAAATTTCTTAAATTTAAAAATCCAACATTATTTCTAAATGGAAACCCAAGGATAATACTGTTGTTTCCAATTGCTGTGTATCTCGTAACTTGAATAATACCTGTAATAGTGAAACAGTAACTTAATGAATTGCCTATCAGTAAGCAACATTAGAACAGTGATGTAACTTGAAAATTCTCAGTTGACACTTAAAAACAGCCTTATTATTTTTCAAGTAATGTTTGAGACATCAGAAAATGTACTTTGTATTCATTGTTTATTTTGAAAATATAACATAAAAAGCTCCAGAGATGATAATATTGATGTCTGATTGTAGCAAACAAAATCAGAAGAAATAGATGTTAAATTCCTAATTTATGCATCATTCAAATTTAAACATAAATCTGTGTATCTTTTAACGAGCTACTTCCCTATTATATTTTATTCTTCAAAGGTTCACTTTATTTTTGCAGTGGATAAAACTTACCAGAACAGATTTCAATAACAAAAGATAATGGGAAAAATGCTTCTCTGTTTCCAGAAATAAATGAGCAGGCAGGAACTTGATTCTCCTTCCTAGGAAAATAAAATCGAAGAATTACTGATACCAGAATAGTAGTACACTTACTTTAAATCAAAATAAGATACCTCAAATTAATGTTTAGAAGTATAACATTTAGCTTCTGTTACTTGAGGATAGGATATTTGTGATTTGAGAAAAATGCCTGTAATTTTGTAAGTAGTTGAATGGTCTCTAGTACTTTAAGTAACTAGTCATTGTTGAGTCCCATTTTTACTCTAACACTTTCTGAGAAATAGCAGACGAGCAGGCAGAATAAGATAAGTAGCCAGTTGCTAAAATTACTTCAGTCTCAAACCAACTTCAAAGCAGAGTGAACTGTGCAGGTAAGGATACCAGTAAGTAAACGGCAGATTGAAAACATTGGATTTATTTATATTTCTTCAAGTAGTTTTGTGGGAGAAACTCTACTGAATTCATGGAATACCTTGAGCTTTTCAAGCCTGAAAAGTTAGTACAACCTTTTTTTTTTCTTTTCATTTTGCATAGCCTTACCCCTATTGATTTCATCCTGGTCTCTTCCTGACCTCTCCCCAGACTTTTCACTGAGGGGGAGTCTGCTTAGACCTTTTGCTTTCTCCCCTGATTGTTCATTGAATTTACATTTAGAATTTTTATTTGCAGTATCATTAACATTAGGAGGAGGTCCACTAACAGTGGTGACCAGGAGTATGGTTATGTATAGTTTTTATATGTATACAGTTTATATGTATGGTAAGACCACAATTTTCTAAGGTCCTAAAATATGTAAAAGTAATATAGTGGATGCCTTCTGTATCTCAGTGACTATAGCATATTTAATCAAAATTTTAACTCAGGAAATATTATTTCCTTTAATCCAACATTATATATAATTATAATTTATAAATTATAAATATATATTGTACATATATACATAAGTATATATGTAATTTTATATATGTAATTATATATGCAATTATACATATATAATTTTTTTTTTTTTTTTTTTTTTTTTTGGAGACGGAGTCTTGCTCTGTCACCCAGGCTGGAGTGCAGTGGCCGGATCTCAGCTCACTGCAAGCTCCGCCTCCCGGGTTCACGCCATTCTCCTGCCTCAGCCTCCCGAGTAGCTGGGACTACAGGCGCCCGCCACCTCGCCCGGCTAGTTTTTTGTATTTTTTAGTAGAGACGGGGTTTCACCGTGTTAACCAGGATGGTCTCGATCTCCCGACCTCGTGATCCGCCCGTCTCGGCCTCCCAAAGTGCTGGGATTACAGGCTTGAGCCACCGCGCCCGGCCACCTATATAGTTTTTTTTAGATGGTAGTCTCACTCTGTCGACCAGGCTGGTGTGTAGTGGCACAATCACAGCTCACCACAACCTAGAACTCCTGGGCTCAAAGAAGCCTCTCACCTCAGCCTCCTGAGTAGCTGAGATTACAGGTGTGCACCACCATGCCCAGCTTTTCTTTCTTTCTTTCTTTCTTTCTTTCTTTCTTTCTTTCTTTCTTTCTTTCTTTCTTTCTTTCTGTCTTTCTGTCTTTCTGTCTTTCTGTCTTTCTGTCTTTCTGTCTTTCTGTCTTTCTGTCTGTCTTTCTGTCTTTCTGTCTTTCTGTCTGTCTTTCTGTCTTTCTGTCTTTCTGTCTTTCTTTCTTTCTTTGTCTTTCTGTCTTTCTCTCTTTTCTCTTTCTTTCTTTCTTTCTTTTTTTCTTTCTTTCTCTCTCTCTTTCTTTCTTTCTTTCCTCTCCCTCCCTCCCTCCCTCCCTCCTTCCTTCCTTTTCTTCCTTCCTTCCTTTCCTTTCCTTCTTTCTTTCTCTTTCTCTCTCTCTCTCTTTCTTTCTTTCTTTCTTTCTTTCTTTCTTTCTTTCTTTCTTTCTTTCTTTCTTTCTTTCTTTCTTTCTTTCTGTCTCTCTCTCTCTCTCTCTCTCTCTCTCTCTCTCTCTCTCTCTCCTTTTCTTTCTCTCTTTCTTTTTTTTTCTTTCTTTCTTTCTTTTCTTTCTTCCTTTCTTCTTTCAACAGGGCCTTTTTCAACCTGGTCTTAAAATCCTGGCCTTAAGGGATCCTCCCGCCTCAGCCTCTCAAAGTGCTCAATTGCAGGGTAAGCCACGACACCTGGCTCAACATTGTTTCAGAATTCTCAATCTTCATTATTTTTACAAGAGCTTTTACTAAATCAGTTGTGACATAGTCACTAATTTTCAACACTATACTTTTACCTTAATTAACTGTAGCCCATTTTTTTCTTTCAGTTCTACAGATTCCTTTTCAGATAGAGATACGTTTTTAATATCCAATGTTCATTTAAAAAGATGACTAATTCTGATAAGTTTTATTCATGTATTACTTTACTGGTTGTTTTTTGTTTTTGTTTACTACATGTACATGTTGTATAAGTTGCTAGAAAAATTATCACTTGCCTCAGATTTTATTTAACCAACATATGTAATAGTTTTGATTTACTTTATCTGTAGATTGGAGGCAAAAACGAGTAGTCACTTAGACTGATAAGATGGTTGCTTAGCCAGTGAGAGGGATTTCCTGAGATCACTAGATTCGAATGTATCTGATAAAGCAAGTGTTTTTGTTATTCGTTGAGTCTGCCAGTGGAATTCTGAAGTTGAGACAACTTGCTTGTTCTGTGTGCCCATAGCTAGGTAGATGTATAAATTGTTCTCTCTAGCCTCTGACTACTTTAATTTCATCCTTGCACAGGGGCCACGCTAATCTCTGTATCGTTCTAATTTTAGTATATGTGCTGCTGAAGCAAACACTACTTGGATTTCATTCAGTAGAATCTGCTATGCTGGTAGCCTGTTTTTTTCTTTGTTGTTGTTGTTGTTGTTATTTACCCCTCCTTGCACAAGAGCACCTTGAGCTCTTTAGTGTTAGAACAGAGTATTTCTGAGTTGGATTTGTGACCTTTTTGACAAAGGAAGCAATGAGACAAAGTGATGTGGCTTATGAATTCAACAGTAAATATTGGGTTGGTGCAAACCTTGTACTTGTAGATATTGTGGGTATTATATCTCTTTATTAATGTGGTTTAAATACCATTGATTTTGGTTCTTCATAGGTTAGGATGGGAAACATTTAGAAGAGAATTGACTTAATTTGTGATATATAAATTTATTTAATGATTCTGAGATCTTGATATGAAAAGAATCTTTAATTTTTCTCATTTATATCACATACATGATTTTATTTTTTGCCTTTGCTTTTTTCATATTCTCTTTAATTTTGATTTATCTTGGTCAGTATAAGAATATTGCCTTCTTTATGCACATTGCCTTCATTTATTTTTGAACATGTATTTCCTATTCCTGGTACCTAGATTTTTCAGTTGTTCAATCCTGTGTATTTATTCTGTAAACATTTTCATTGACTTCTGTGGTATATAGGGTAGGAAAAACAGCATCCACCTACTCAAGAGAAGAAACTGTAGAGTGGATCTTTTAATTCATGTTGTTAACTTCTTTAAAACTAAAAAGTTAAAGTGAATACATTTTTATGTTAGAAAGTTAAAAGTATGTAAATAAGTTTAAAGAAGGAAGTAAAAATCATCTGCAGTATCTTTGTTATTTAGTTTTCCAGACTTTCTTCTTTGCATGTGTGTATTAAAAATACTATTTTTATTACCAGTATATATATGTGTGTGTGTATATGTATATGTACATGTATATGTGTGTGTACACACATACAAACACACACATATATATTAAAAAAAAAAAAGAGAGAGAGAGAGACACAGACAGACAGACAGACAGAGATAGGCTCTTGCCCTGTTGCCCAGGCTGGAGTGCAGTGGCGTGATTGTAGCTCACTGTAGCCTCAAACTCCTGTGCTCAGGCGATCCTCCCACTTCAGCTTCCTGAGTAGCTGAGTCTACAGATGTGCATCACAATGCTTGGCTAATTTTTACATTTTTTTATAGAGATGGAATCTCGCTCTGTTGCCATAGTTGGTTTTCAACTCTTGGCCTCAAGGGATCTTCCTGCCTTGACTTCCCAAAGTAGTGGAATTACAGGTGTGAGCCACTGCACTTGGCTGTGTTTTTGTTTTTTTGTTTTCATTTAACCGCTACATGTAAATGTTGTATTTTAGTGGCTGTTTACTTAGAAAAATCATCACTGGCTTCAGGTTTTATTTAATAATTATATACAGTAGTTTTAATTTATCTGTAGATATAAATAGTAGAATCACACTCTGTAGGGTTTTCTGATTTTTTTTTTTGGTTACAGATATCAGGCTCTAGGGCAGTGGTTAAAAATTGTCTGGAGGGCTCTAGTTAGGTATACTGTTATAGTATTTTTCTACAATATTTACATGAGATGATGATTATAGAATGTATAATAATGAAAGGTCAGTGATCCAGTGAAAGCATAGGCTGAGATTATATATTTGTTGAAAGCAGTTTTCTACATTAATAAACATTACATACTTTTCAAACTTGAATAGCAGAAAGTATACTTATAATCTTTGCTTATTACAGTGAAAGATACAGGACTCAAAAACAGAAGACCATGTCAGTTGAATTTTGAGAGTTCTCATTCATACAGTTATGAAATTTCCACTTACTGTCACTTATTAAGAGCACTGGAAATGACATGTTGAATTGTCTTTTGATCTGATTTTATATGTACTTACTTTGTAATCCTTGTATTAATGTGATGAAAGAAGAATATGAATTTCTGTTGTAATTGTTAATTTGCCATACTTCACATTCATGGAAGGAATTCAGATAATTAGAAAATAACTTAATGGCTTAATAGGGACTTCTTATTTTTTAGATTAATACTCTCTTTTTAAGAATAATAAAAATTACAGAATGATTATGTTTTATAAAAGCCAGAGATCAAAGATTTTTTTTCAATTTTTCTGTAATCACGGTAATGAAAACATTTTATGATTCAGGGACAATAATGATGACAATGACTATAGTTTATTGAGGACTTTGTACTGTGTACTACTATAGTTTCATTATATGCATTGTTTCTATTTTATACATTAACATCATAAGGGTATTTTTTTTTCTGTTTTAGAGATTACCAGACTGAGACTCAATTTAAGTTGCTTGTTGTATTGGTCCATTTTTATGCTGCTGATAAACACATACCTGAGATCGGGTAATTTATAAAGAAAAAGAGGTTTAATGAACTCACAGTTCCATGCGGCTGGGGAGGCCTCACAATCTTGGTGGAAGATGAAAGGCATGTCTTATGTGGCAGCAGACAAGAGAAAGAATGAGAACCAAGTGAAAGTGGTTTCCCCTTGTAAAACCATGAGATCTTTTGAGACTTATTTAGTACCATGAGAAAAGTATGGGGGAAATCACGCCCATGATTCAGTTATCACCCACTGGGTTCCTCCCACAACACATGGGAATTATGGGAGTTACAATACAAGATGAGATTTGGGTGGGACACAGCCAAACCATATAATTCTGCCCCTGGCCCCTCCCAAATCTCGTGTCCTTACATTTCACACCAGTCACGCCTTCCCAACAGTCCCCCAATGTCTTAACTCATTTCATCATTAATTCAGAAGTCCACAGTCCAAAGTCTCATTTGAGATGAGGCAAGTCCCTTCTGCCTATGAGCCTGTAAAATCAAAAGAAAGTTAGTTAACCTCCTGGATAGCTGTTCCAAATAGGAGAAATTGGCCAAAATAAAAGGGCTACAGGCCCCATGTAAGTCCAAAATCCAGTGGGGCAGTCAAATTTTAAAGCTCCAAAATGATCTGCTTTGACACTGTGTCTCACACCTAGGTCACACTGATGCAAGAGGTCGGTTCCCATGGTCTTGGGCAGCTCTGCCCCTGTAGCTTTGCAGGGTGTACAACCTGCCTCCTGGCTGCTTTCACAGGCTGGCATTGAGTGTCTGAAGCTTTTCCAGGCTCACAGTGCAAGCAATTGGTGGATCTACCGTTCTGGGGTCTGGAGGACAGTGGTCCTTTTCTCACAGCTCCTCTAGGCAGTGCCCCAGTGGGGGCTGTGCATGGGGTCTTCAACCCCGCATTTCCCTTCTGCACTGCTGTAGCAGAGGTTCTTCAGGAGGGCCCCGCCCCTGCAGCAAATTTCTGCCTGGACATCTAGGTGTTTTCATACCTAGGTATGAAATCTAGGTAGAGGTTCCCAAACCTCAGTTCTTAACTTTTGTGCACCTGCAGGCTCAACACCATATGGAAGCAGGCAAGGCTTGGGGCTTGCACCCTCTGAAGCCATGGCCCAAGCTGTATCTTGGCCCCTTTTAGCCACGGCTGGAGCAGCTGGGACACAGGGCACCAAGTCCCTAGGCTGCACACAGCAGGGGGGTCTCTGGGCCTGGCCCGTGAAACCATTTTTCCTCCTAGGCCTCTGGGCCTGTGATGGGAAGGACTGCCACAAAGATCTCTGACATGTCCTGGAGACATTTTCCCCATTGTCTTGGCGATTAACATTAGGCTTCTTGTTACTTATGCAAGTTTCTGCAGCTGGCTTGACTTCTCCTCGGAAGATGGGTTTTTCTTTTCTATTGTATGGTCAGGCTGCTAATTTTCTGAACTTTTATTCTCCGTTTCCCTTATAAAACTGAATGCTTTTAACAGCAACCCAGTCACATCTTGAATGCTTTGCTACTTAGAAATTTCTTCTGCCAGATACCCTAAATCATCTCCCTCAACTTCAAAGTTCTGCAAATCTCTAGGGCGGGGCAAAATGCCACCAGTCTCTGCTAAAATATAGCAAGGGTCACCTGTACTCTAGTTCCCAACAAGTTCCTCATCTCCATCTGAGACCACCTCAGCCTGGATTTCATTGTCCATGTCATTATTAGCATTTCGGTCAAAGCTGTTCAACAAGTCTCTAGGAAGTTCCAAATTTTCCCACGTTTTTCTTCTGAGCCCTCCAAACTGTTCCAGCCTCTGCCTGTTAACCAGTTCCATAGTTGCTTCCGCATTTTCAGGTATCTTTACAGCAGTGCCCCACACTACTGGTACCAATTTACTGTATTAGTCTGTTTTCATACTGCTGATAAAGACATACATGAAACTGGGTAATTTATAAAGGAAAGAGGTTTAATTGACTCATGGTTCCACGTGCATGGGGAGTCCTCACAATTACAGCAGAAGATGAAGGAAGACCAAAGGGACATCTTACATGGCAGCCAGCAAAGAGAGCATAAGAACCAAGCGACAGGGGTGCCCCTTATAAAACCATTGGATTTCGTTAGACTTATTCACTAGCATGAGAACAGTATAAGAGAAACCACCCCCATGATTCAGTGTCTTCTACCAGGTCCTTCCCACAACACATGTGAATTATGGGAGCTACAATTCAAAATGAAATTTGGGTGGGGACACAGCCAAACCTTATCACTTGTCTAAGACCACACTATTTGTAAATGACAGTTGATATTTGAGTCTAAGCTTGTTTGACTTCAAAATACAGTACCTCCATTTCTGTTTTTTCTGGTTTTATAAGAACAGCTTTTTGAAAGTGATTTTTATTCATATACCTTGCAGTGGCGATGATGTATTTTTAAGATAGCCATTTTAACTTTTTTATAGAAATATCATTTAGCTTTTTTGAACAGTTCAAAGTTAGATCTCCCTTTGAATACATGTGTTTAATGAAGCTAAATCTACTCTAACATGAAATGTTCAATTTTCTATTCAAGTAGACCTTTTCTGTTATGTTTAAAGTTACCTGTAGAGAGTCATGTTAAATTACTTGGATTCTTTGTTTTTGATGTTTTAATGAAATAAAATTGCCGTGGTATGTATAAGACTTGTTTCCCCTTTAGATACAGTTGTGAATTAAAGCAAATCTCAATATATACTGATACAGAATACATCAGCATTCCATAATAAAGAAGGAAACAGTTTTTTCAAAGTTAATTATTTCAGTGGAGGAAACACCTACAAAAATGATTGTTACAAAAAATCTAAATTTTGAATGAATGCATAGATAGTATAAAAATGAATAATGGGCCGGGCGCGGTGGCTCAAGCCTGTAATCCCAGCACTTTGGGAGGCCGAGACGGGCGGATCACGAGGTCAGGAGATCGAGACCATCCTGGCTAACAAGGTGAAACCCCATCTCAACTAAAAAATACAAAAAATAACTAGCCGGGCGAGGTGGCGGGCGCCTGTAGTCCCAGCTACTCGGGAGGCTGAGGCAGGAGAATGGCGTAAACCCGGGAGGCGGAGCTTGCAGTGAGCTGAGATCCGGCCACTGCATCCCAGCCTGGGCGACAGAGCGAGACTCCCTCTAAAAAAAAAAAAAAAAAAAAAAAAAGAATAATGATGAATGACATTTTTACATTATGTATATTGTGCTTCATACGTTTGGAGGAAAATCTTCAGTCATTGGAAATATTTTAGAAGGATGCTTGCTTAATTTTTCTTTCTGATACAATTATATGATATATACATATAAATTACACAGAACACACATATTCACATTTAGAATACAAAATTTGCTGATAAATTTTATATGTATATTTAGATTCATATTCATGAAGCAGTCTGTGGACAAAGCTTGGTGCCCAATTAAGGAGACATTATTGACCCTTTGGCTATGTGCCATGCATTGTATTGAACAGTTTTGAAAAAAACAGTTATAAGATTATGATGGGAGAACAGGAACAATGAAAGAGGCATCAAGATCTTGGTCCTACTGCTCTGCAGTTGTTTTGCTGTGTGATATCCTGTCCATACCCCTCCCCAATAGTGAACCCAAATGTATACTGCATTCAGCCATGTAGATACCGGTATTGGGTGTAGAATTAGATGTAGGTCAGCATTTCAGCAGTGTCATGGCCCATCCCCCAAAGAAGAGAAAATAAAAAAACTATGAGATCAGAGACATCTAGGCTAATGAGTGGAATGTGGACCAAGATGCAAACCACATAGTCTTCCCACAGAAGTAACATTTCATATGGTGTAGTTAGGTTTGGATTTTTGAAAAGTATTTGTATTTTTTTTGAGATGGAGTCTCGCTCTGTCACCCAGGCTGAAGTGCAGTGACACATCTTGGCTCACTGCAACCTCTGCCTCTGAGGCTGAAGCAATTCTCCTGCCTCCGCCTCCCAAGTAACTGGGATTACATGCATGCACCACCAAGCCTGGCTAATTTTTATATTTTTAGTACAGATGGGGTTTCACCGTGTTGGACAGGCTGGTCTCGAACTCCTGACCTCAGGTGATCTGCCTGCCTTAGTCTCTCAAGTGCTAGGATTACAAACGTGAGCCACTCATCCTGGCCTGAAAAGTATTTTAATGCAAGCTTATGAACTGGATAATTCTGGAGAAATTATTATGCTAAGCCTCGGTTTCTTCACCTGTGATATGATGACTCCTGCCTCATGAGGTGGTTGTGAGAATTAGATGGTTCGTTACGTTTGGGCCTTAATCTAATGCTTGGCACGTAGAATCAGTGCTCAGCATATGCAGTCATCGCTTGGTATTCATGGGGAAATCGTTTCCAGGACACCCTGTGGATACCAACATCTGTAGATGCTCAAGTCCCTTATATAAAAGGGATCACTTATAATAACTAACAATGTAAATGTTATGTAAATAGTTGCCATACAGTATTGTTTAGGGAATAATGACAAGAAAAAGCCTGTACATGTTCAATACAGATGCAATCATCCCTTTTTTTTCCCTGAATATTTTTGATTCAACCAAGAGGTTGAATTCATGGATGTGGAACCCATGCATACAGAACCTGTGGGCCAACTCAGTTTGCTGTGATTGTTACTACTTACCACTGCTACTGGGAAAGTAAGCACTTTTAACAATGTTTCTCTTCGAAAAAATTCATTCTGACTTGCAATGTTTGAATTGTTGCTGTAAGAATGCTTCTTTCTTTGCTGCGGTGGGATTAGGTATTTCCCTTCCCCTCAGGTCCCCTACCTCTTGAAGGCAGAAGATGAGAACCAGCTAGTTCGAAACTACTGCTGGTGGCTCCTTTGGTTTAGGTCAAAGACTTCAGCTCTATAAAAGCTTGTTGAGAAAGTGAAGGCTGATCAGGGTTTAAACAAATCAGGAAGAAAAGGAGTTAAAACCACCTTGTGTTCTTCAGCAGTATCTCATCCTCTCTCACACTCTAGTAGCCAGAGTGATGGACTCTGCTATGTTCCATCCCTGCCCCCGCTGCTAACCATCACCTGTTGATTCCGCTGAATTTTCATTTACTACTGGAGAAGGGAACAGAAAACAGAAACACATGTTGATTTTGAATTTAAAAACTTTTTTTTTCTTTTTTTTTGAGATGGAGGTTCTCTTTTGTCATACAGGCTGGAGCGCAATGGTGTGATCTCGGCTCATGGCAACTTCCAGCCGAGGCGGGCAGATCACTTGAGGTCAGGAGTTTGTGACCACTGTGGCCAACGTGGTGAAACCTCTCCTCTCCTAAAAATAAAAAATTAGGCAGGTGTGGTGGCGGATGCCTGTAATCCCAGCTACTCGGGAGGCTGAGGCAGGAAAAACATTTTTAAAAAACTTCCGATGACAGAGTCAAAGCAGAATAAGCCTTGGAAGATGTATACATCAAACTGTCCTTCAGTGTCCTGTGTAAAAATGCCACTCACAGTTCACTTTTTCACTTTTGAAAGCCTTGAAGTGAGAGAAATCAACCATGATAATGAAAGAACAAAAGAATGATTAAAAGGAAAGATGAATAGGATTCATGAAAACACTTTGAGGCCGGGCACAGTAGCTCATACCTGTAATCCCAGCACTTTGGGAGGCGGAGGCAGGCAGATCATTTGAGGTCAGCAGTTCGAGAACAACCTGGCCAATGTGGTGAAACCCGTCTCTACTAAAAATACAACAACAACAACAACAAAAATTAGCGGCTGTGGTGGCACATGCTTGTAATCCCAGCTACTTGGGAGGCTGAGGCGGGAGGATTGCCTGAACTGGGAGGTGGAGGTTGCAGTGAGCCGAGATTGTGCCACTGCATTCCAGCCTGGGTGCAGAACAAGACCCTGTTTCAACAAACCAACCAACAAACAAAACAAAACAAAACACCCGCCCCCCCCCAAAAAAAAAAAACACTTTGAAGGAGCTGGAATTGTTTAGAAGAAAAATAACTAGATTCTTAATGAAATAGTATTTTAAAATCCAATTCTTTACTGAAGGTCATGAAAGATTCTATTTAAAATTAGTTAATATTTTGGTAAGGATTATATGTGCATGACATAGTGAAAAACTATTTTTTTTAATTTTTATTTTTGAGACAAATTTCACTCTCGTGGCCCAGGCTGGAGTGTAATGGTGTGATCTTGGCTCACTGCGACCTCCACCTCGCAGGTTCAGGCGTGTCTGTCTTTTATTCCCCTTCTCCAGCTATCTGTTTTCCTCCTTGGAGACAACTACTGTTACTGGTACTGGTTCTCTTCTTCCATAGATAGTCTGCATTTGTTTCTCCTAATTCCTCATTTAAAACACAGACGGTAGCATAGCATACTGCACATACTGTCCTATACTTTTACCCCTTTCTTCTTTGCCTTAACAGTATTCCTTAGGCTTTGTTCCATATCATGACCGGTAGGGCTGCCTTGTTTTTTCATATACTCACTGTGTAGCATTCCATTCTCTGGGTATTCTGTAATTTGTCTAGTTTTCTGTTCCTCAGGAAGTTAGGTGGTCTTCGCTATTCTATTTTGCTACTATAATGTCTACCAGAATGAATGTTCCTGTTTGCCTCTTACTTCTGCTTGTCAAAGTAAAATAATTTCCTGAAAGAGAAATTGTTGGGCAAAAAAGATGTGCATTTTGAATTTTGGTAGGTTTTGCTAAATTGCCCTGAACACAGGTTGTACCAGTTTAAACTCCCACCAGCAGGCATGTTTCTTTTCCCGTGTCCTCTTTCAGTTTGTTAAAACTTCTTAAAAGCTTTGCCTATGTGATAGATTTTTAAAAAATCATCTTATTGTGTATTGTTTTACATTTCCAAGTGAAGTTAAATACTTTTAACATCTTCTAAGTTTATATTTATCTCTGAATATTTATGTCCTTTGCCTATTTATCTTTTGTGTTCTTGGGCCTTAGAAATTTGTAAGAACTTTTTATATTTGAAATAAATAAACCCTTTGTGATATGTTTCAAATATTTTTTTCTCAACTTGTTTGCATTTTGACTTTGCTCATAATGTTGTTGCTGTTCTTGGTTTAAAAAATTTTATTTGAAAAGTTTTTAAAATTTATATATATATTTTTTGAGACAGAGTCTTGCTGTGTTGCCCAGGCTGGAGTGCAGTGGCATGATTATGGCTCACAACAGCTTTGAACTCCGAGGCCCAGGCGATCCTCCCACCTCAGCCTCCTGAGTAGCTGGGACTACAGGGTACACCACCACACTTGGCTGCTTTTTTAACCCCCATAGAGATGAGGTCTCGCTATGTTGCCCAGGCTGGTCTTGAACTCCTGAGCTCAAGCGATGCATCCATCTCAGCCTCCCAAAGTGTTGGGATTACAGGTGTGAGCCACTGTGCTTGGGTTTTTATTTTCAAACGTGAAAATTCAAGAAGACATCAGTGGATGTCTTTTTAATTTTTAAGTTAATCAGATACAATGGAAGGTGAGGGCTTTGCAGTTTGTTGCTGCTCAGTAAAAGACAAATAGCCATGAATATCCAACAGGTCAATAGTTTCTGTCAACATGGCTCTTTTCTAAGTAACAGTTGTGTTGTTGACAGTCATGGATGCTATATTTCACTCATTTCCCAGCAAGTCATTTTATTGCCACCGTGACTGTTTGCAGTTTAAATGTGTAAAAACTTTGCATGCTTTTTT